>NC_085891.1:312726-625452 GCF_035222375.1 Podospora pseudocomata | reverse complement strand
GGTCATCACCAGTAGTCGCCGACGACTTGTCTCTCACGAGCTCCTCCAGTGCCAAGATGTCCATTTCGCTGATATCAGCTTTGTCTGCCACACAGCTTGTCGCCCAGTCAGCTGCCAGTTTCCGTGTCTTCTTGTTGCTAGACGTGGCCGAGCCAAGCTTGCGGCCCCGGAATTGTTTCCACTGTGTCAGGATACACACGGCACTTGCTTCCTGGACGCAATCCCTCCAGTTGGTCAAGATCTTGATGCGCTCGAGCTGGCTTGCAGTCAAGCCCGCCTTCTCGACCTCTTCACGGATCTCGGCCGAGGCACAGCCGGGATCGAAGATGGCAATCTCGCGCGGCATCTCCATGGCCAGATCTTTGATGACGTGAACAGCAATGCTGTTGCGCGTGTCATTAGTACCATCCTTGAAGGCGAATCCTAGGATGGCAATCTTCTTCCCTCGAAGTGACCCGTTGAGCTCGCGCACAACATTGCGAGCATAGCGCCGCCGTTGGTCTTCATTCATTCTCAGCACAGCAAGCCAGTAGTCGGCCACTACATCAAGATGGAGCTCCCTTGCAAGATAAGCCAAGTTGAGGATATCCTTTTCGAAGCAGGAGCCCCCAAATCCCACGCCAGCCTGGAGGAATTTGGAACCCAGTCGTGCGTCCTTTCCGATGGCGAGGCTGACGTCTTCGACGTCTGCTCCAAGCCCAAGCTCCTCGCACATGGCGCTGACTGCATTGACACTGCTGATACGCTGAGCAAGCATGGTGTTTGCCACAAGCTTGGCCAGCTCACTGCTGAAGGTGTTGACAGTCACGATGCGAGCCGCAGGCACCCAAGCTCCGTACACGTCCTTGACAACGGCGGCAGCACGGAGACCTGCAAGTGTCTGGGCACTACCGATAAGAATTCGGTCAGGGTGCATGAGGTTTTCCACAGCCGTGCCCTCGGCTAGGAATTCCGGGTTGGAAAGCACCTCAAACTCGACATCTGGCCGGTAGTATCGAAGCTGTGTTTTCAAGTCAGCAAACTGCTTCCGGTTCAGACTACATGGCAGCGACTCACAATATCCTGGATCATCTGCGCGGTTCCACATGGAACAGTACTCTTCTCAACGATGATGGCTCCTTCCTTGGCATGCTTGGCCACAGTCCGCGTTGCGCTTTCAATCGCGCTCACATCAGCCATGGAACCCGCGCCAATACCGTGTGTTTTTGTGGGCGTGTTGACGCAGATGAAAATGATGTCGGCTTCCTCGATAGCGTCCACCACACGGGTCGAGAATACCAAGTTGGGCTGCCGTTGCTTTAATTCGATAGCCCTGGGCAGTCCGGGCAGTACCAGTGTCTTGTCCAGCGCGCCGTCTCGTGCCGTTCGTACCACTTTGAGCAGGCCATCCTCGTGGATGGGAAGATGGGCCGAGTTCCACGACTTGATTCGTTCCTCGTTAAGGTCGACGACATTGACCTGGATCTGTGGGTTGTGGTAGGCAATGACAGCAGCCGTCGGTCCTCCTGTCAACATGTCAGTCTCAATGGGTTCCAAACAGCGGGGATAGGCAACGACATACCGACGAAACCAGCGCCGACGAAGCAGATACTGCGTACGACCCCAAAACGCGGCTGCCCGTCGAGTGAGCCCTCCACCGGAGAGATCCTCCCACTATCATCTGCTTGTTTGGCCTGGAGCTTAGGAGAGCCAGCGTCGGAGCTGGGAGGCGAGGTGTCTGGTGTATCTCGATTCCACGGGCTCACTGTCCATGATCCTGGTGTCGAGCTCCCCGGACTAAAGGTCGACGCTATCGAGTGTGAGCTTGGTAACGACCTCGGGAGTCGAGGGGGCATCTTGGGCCTTGCTGGTGAGCTGGAGGCGTCCATGGGCAGCTTTGGCTTCCGTGTTTCGGCGGCTCAGACAGAAAGGCTTTCTGCTGCAGGACCTATGGTGCTTCAAGAGTCGTCTTGGTAATACAATGCAGCAGACGAAGTGAAGAATTCTCGGCGCGAAAGCTCGGCATGATCAAAGGATGAACATATATACCATCACACCCAGCAAGTACGTCAATGGCGGTCCTTCTCTGCCCATCGGAATAACGCCAGCAATAACATTGGTCAAGACACACCTCCGGACTAATGCTGTGTATGCCCACCCACGCCGTTGCGGGCCCCTTTCTTCGAACCCCTGGAGCAAACAGATCTCAGCTATCGAGATCATCGTCAACAGGCAGCCTTGGATCAAGGAAACGCCGATGCCATCACCCTCACCAAGTCACCGCTCCCAGTGCTGATGATCCTGTCTCCCGGATGAGTCTGTCCGGCATAGCACCTTCGCTTCCTCTTTCGGACAAGCCATAATACAAACGGAAGGTCCAAGGATCTCGATGGCTGCTGAAGTGTCGGCAGACCCAAGCCGGATGCTGGCTGCAGTTGGCGGCTGGGCTCGGATGCATTGACCCGTTATCTCTCGGGGAAGTATTCTGTACCGTACATGGTGTTGCCCGAAAGGCCCGACCTGGGGAATTGCGCGGGTGTGCTGTCTCATGAGACAACCAAGATTTCCGTCTTGGCGTAAAAGTCACCGACAAACTCGAGGTGGGATGGACTGGGAAGAGAAAAAAGGAATTGTCCAGTAGTGCCAGAGCACTTATTTGATGGCACCATTGACGTCCATTGGCGTCTGCCAGACGATCACTATCCCGTGCTGGGCTGGTGCGGCTCAGGCCGCCTATCTTGGTTTGCCGATCCGCGACATGCCATTGGCTTTTCAGGGGTTCGGATCTCCAGGCCCAACATCTCTTGGCAGGCTTTACTGGGATGACTTGGCAATATCACAGATAGTGTTGTCGATCTGAGCATTTTGTCGAGGCAAATGGCGGCTTTTTCCCCCTGCTGGCGGGCGAACCTTACTATTCCACAATCGCAACCGACAGCCGTGGGCCATCAGGCTGGACTTGAGAGGAGGGACGAAAGGTCTCTCTGTCTACCTGTAGTTTTCTTTGCAGTCTCATGTTCCTGACTTACCTTGTGCCGGACTCGGCACGGGAGAAGGGGCGTTTATGTGTAGTAGCTCGTGGTGGCGCCTGCTGTAGCACCCAGCAGCTTCCGTAACACGCAGGGGCCAACCCGAGGTGTGTTGCGTCGCCCCTGAGCCCGACAGCGCTTGAAAGCAGTGGAACATCCGCCAGTGGTGTGCGCCAGATCAATCTTGCGGCTGGGGCTGATTGGACCTGTCTGTCTGGGTCTCTAGCGGGCTGGGCAGTGTGCATCACGGTGGCATACGAGGACGGCCGGGGGACGCAGAGAGCCCGGTGTCAGCTTGGCCCTGCTTTATCAGTACGGAGCACTGTCCTGTTCCCTGACATCTCTGACAACCTGGAACATCCACGACAACCGCGCCCACTTGCCCCGAGTTACACTCCGTCAACACGATGCAGTGCCTGGGCCACGCAATTGTCCTGGTTCTATTATGCATCAAACAGACTTCTGCAAGCTCTGGCTCGTACGATGCAACCGTCTGCAACCAAAAGACTTATACGAGCCGATCGGGCGAGTTGATATGTAAGTACCCAATCAGATCCCCTCGACAGTGAACAAGCACGGCTCACTCGACACCAGATGTTCCAAACGCGTGGAATCCTGACGGCCAGGGCTTTCAGTGCATGTCGGTACGTGAGCGGATTCCTGCTTTTTCCCCTACTCCCCTTCCCGCCCCCGAGTCTTGGCCCCGTGTCTTGTCTTGTCTCTCCCCCCCACCCACCTGACTGGCTATCACGGTTCTCAGGGCTGACCAGGATTCCCAGGTTCGAGACTCACCGCCGGCCTTTGATGCCACTTGGAAATGGCCCTCGGCGGCGGATACGGTGCACTCCTACCCCCACGTTAAGCTGACAGCCCCGGCTCTCCCCGTCACGCTATCCAACATTTCGGCAATGCATCTGACAGGGAAATGGTCCATGGGGGCGGGATCGACACCGGCACCGAGACTGAGTGTTGATACCTCAGCCTTGGCCGACCTTGACGTGACGGCCAATGTGGCCTTCGACATGTTTGCTGATCGCAATGCGGACAAGTCTGTCAAGGAAACCATGGCCGAGACGGAAATCATGATTTGGCTCGGGAGATTTGGACATGCGCAGCCTCTTGGATGGAACGAAAACAGACCTCGCATAAGTCTCACCTTGGGCAATGTGGACTTGTATGTTGTTTTTGTTTGGACTCACTCATCAGTCGGCCAGTCATTACAGATTCCCGCTAACGTGGCTGCCCTAGCACCCTGTACTACGGAAAAAACCAGAGAGGTACCAACGTATTCTCGTGGGTGGCCGAGGGAAACGCGCTGAGTTTCTCGGCAGAGGTCTCGCCCCTTTTGCAATACCTCTGGCGTGAAGGCCTTGTCTCAGCTGGCTCGTTTGTCGGCGTGGTGGCTTTTGGATCAGAAGCATTCCGTTCTGTGGAAAATGTCACCTTTTCGGCCACGGACTTCGATATGGTGCTCGACACCGGAGCAGCCCCAACACTGCCGCCCGAGGAGCTTCCCAAGTCCAAGTCAGGTGCTGCTCGGGCCGCCCCAGACACTCGGGCAGCATCATGGTCATGGACATGGTTGGTAGTGTTGAACATGTCGATCATCGGAAGTGTTGGTGCTGTACTATTATAACGTCGTCTAATCAGAAAGTCTAGCCTTCGCGGATCCACATCCTGGCTAATGGGTACCTGCAGTGGCCCCATGTTCATGTCCCGCAGCCCTTCCGCAGTGTGTCGAAATTTCCGCAGAATTTCCATCTCATGTTTTTCTTTCTTTGTGTTCTTCTGCTGCATGTCTCTTTTCTCTTTCGTACCGGCCGTCTGTCCTGCCCGTTGTTTTCTTTTGCCGAAGTGTAGCGGGCCACCATTTCAGGTTGGCGCTTCTTTCTCTACGGACCAGGGCCCGGGGACCACGTCACTTCCCCTATCAAGCGATCGCCCTCCGTTTTGAGCAGGCGTGGGATGGTATCTTTTACCCCCCTAGCTCTTCAGCTTCAATAGTGTCTTCCCTCTTCGGCGAGATCGTCTGGCAGCCACTGCCGGCGTCGTACCGAGCAAACGTCACCGCAACTGTCCGCCGTCTTGGATCACAGATCGTTGAAGAGAAGCAGCCGGCCTGTCCCCCGTGAAGCTGCTCGTCTTATATCGTGGCCTTGTCGTGCGTTGCACACCTCACACGGTCGTTCTTTTCTCCGTCTGGGTTGCAAGTCTCTCTCTTGTGTTCTTCTTTCCCTTTCGATCTCTCCCACCTGCGTGGTCGGTCGTCCTCTCCACGACCAGTCTTTTCTTTCTTTCCCTTCCCCTTTCCAGCCTCGCTGCCGATACAGGCGCAGCTATAGATCGGGATGGCGCCTCGTCAGGATCAGCTTCGGCCCGGGATACCAGAGACCCCGAGTTCCAGTTTAAGCCTGGCCACTCCAGATCCTTTCAGAGACCCATCAGATGTGGACTCGTCAGCACAGAGTGCGTCTTCGAGGAGGACATCTGGAGTAAGTGCAACCATGGTTAATATCGCCGTGTGATGTACTAACGCTGGCCAACTCAGGACCTCCCCGTTGCCGATGTCACCCCTCCTGCAAGAGCACTGACACGGCCGCCCCCAACACAAACAACAAGGGGGGAGACAATCGTAAGCAATCTGCTTCCTGATTCAAGGTTGAACCAGATACTGACATGTTCAGCAGACTGCCGCTTTACCACAGGAGGAAGTGTTCAATGAAAAGGCCGGTGCTGACGTTGAGAAGGGCACCCAACCTGTTGCTTTCTCTTCTACTGACGCGGAGAAGGCCGGCGAGGAGGCAGCCGCTACGCCCAGAAAGAAATCCAGGAATCCATTCAAGCGTCTCTATGAACGCTTCCGGGAGACCTACTGCCCAAGGGAGGAACCAGGCTTGGTCTTCCCCACCGGCCCAACCGACGAGGAGAAGATGATGTACCTGCACACGAACCGCATCCCGCTCTACATCTTTGGCCTCTTTTCCTTCTTCACCCTCTCGGCTGGCATGTGGCTCTTCTCCGTCTGCGCGCCCATCTTCGCCTGGTACGGTGTCTTTGTCGGCTTCCTCAACGTCTACCTCATCATCTCGTACTTTGTCGGTGTGGTCGGCAAGGATTGGGACTACAAGGGCCACCGGGAGCTGGTCGAGAAGTACCCGATCAACGATGAGACTGCCCCGACGGTGGATGTCTACCTGCCTTGCTGCTCTGAGCCCTTGGAGATTATCGAGAACACCTACCAGCACGTCATCAAGCTTGATTGGCCCGCGGCAAAGCTCAAGGTTTATGTCCTTGACGATGGTGACCAACCGGCCATCAAGGCTCTGGCAGAGAAGTACGGCTTCAACTACATTGTCCGTGAGGACCGTCCAAGGCTGCGCAAAGCGGGCAACCTTCGGTGGGCTTTTGCCAGGACGGAGGGGGAGTTCTTTGCCATCTTTGACGCTGATTTCTGCCCTCGTCCCGATTTCCTCAAGGAGCTTGTTGTTGAGCACATGGCGGATCCCAAGACGGCTATCATCCAGAGTCCGCAGTTTTTCAGGGTGACTGATGACCAGACTTGGGTTGAGCAGGGTGCTGGAGCGACGCAGGAGTTGTTTTATCGCGTGGTGCAGGTGAACCGGAACAAATGGGGTGCGTCGATTTGTGTGGGGAGCAATGCCGTGTACAGAAGGGAGGCGCTGGTCGAGGTGGGAGGGACGGCCGAGATTGGGTTTTCGGAGGATGTTCATACTGGGTGAGTCTTGACTGCTCTGGCTGTTGACGGGAGATGACAGTGGGGCTAACGAGATGCAGTTTCGGTGCTGTTGACCGCGGCTGGAAGGTCAAGTACGTGCCTCTCTGCTTGGCGACGGGCATCTGCCCCAACACCCCACGCTCCTTTTTCTCGCAGCAGATGCGCTGGGCCAGAGGCAGCACGACGCTCCTGACGACCAAGCATTTCTGGACTTCAAACCTTTCCTTCATTCAGAAGGTTTGCTATCTCTGTGGTGTGTTTACCCTCGACGTTTTCCGATCCCTTTATTGCGATCAATGCTGACATCAACAGGTCTCCTCTACTACTCGGCCGTCTCCCTCGGAATCTTCATCTCCCCCATCCCGGGCACCCTCCTCCTCATCTTCCGCCCCGAATGGTTCAAGTACTACAACCTCGCCTTCGCCATCCCCTCCATCATCTACGGCTCCCTGCTCTTCCGCTTCTGGGCCAAGGCCAAATACGGCTTCAACGTCCAGCACGTCATGATAGTCCAGTCGTACGCCTACCTCACAGCCATCAAAGACCGCCTGTTTGGGATTGAGCTCCTCTGGGCGGCGTCGGGCGACAAGAAGGCGCACAAGAAGAGCAACAAGTTTAGAAACATGAGGCTGCTCTGTTGGTTCTGGACGATACTGACGATTGGCGGTGTGATTAGCGCGGTGACGTACAGGTTAAAGAATGACTTTCCTTGGTATCACACGCTGCCGTTGTTGATACTGAATGGGTATAATTTGTATATTGTGCATTACTTTTTGTTTTGTTCTTGGAGGTGGTGAGATATGACGGAGAGTGGATGGTATGTATGAAAGGAGGGACACACAAAAGGGATTGATTACAAACAAAAGGCTTTCGCTTCGGATGATATGATTTTTGACCGTGTGATGGTTGTGGAGGGGGTGGGGGCATGTATATATTTTGGGTAACCTTTGGGGCGGCTCGTCGAGCATAGGTGGGGCTGGGAAGATGGGGTTGGGAACTTGGGATTGACACAAGTATATGGCGTTTAATGATTTAATTATTTAGCTTAATGGATTTTTCTGTTCTTGGTTTCAAACTTGAAAGCACAATAGATTGGTTCTTTGTCTTTTGGTACGGTTCCTACTTTCTTTCCAGCGGAGTGCTGAACAAGATCTCTTTGCGAATTTGGCCTGGGGTGGTCTTAAAGGCGGCCAACTCTTGGCTGCCTCGGTGCATCTTCCTTTCTTGGCTCACAAAGAATGTTGTTCGGCGTGCTTTGAACGGTGAACCGGTCTTCGGGCCCTTCACACCGCGTCTATCAATTCAAAACCAGTCTCGATAATATCTCCGTCAGCCATTTCCCAGGGACCAAACCCCTGAAAGCCACATCTCTTGAGGCGTCCGGGATCACACCACCCCCAGGCAAGCCACACGGGTTAGAACGCACCGACTCCCGCGAACGGAAGCCGACTATAAGCCCAATATGTTGTGGAACTTTGGCGGGCATGAAACTGGAAGGGAAGGGCCTTTCCGTTGTTACGCAAGCGGAGATTCGGGGTTTTTGGCTGGTTGGTTGGGGTGGTAGGTGAGGAGGTGAGGGGATACGAGGTTTCGGTGAGGGAGGTCTGGGAGGGAGGTTGGATGGCATGGCATCCTTGGATCCATGTTGGTGAACCGCACTGGTCATTGTTTGGAAACCGGAATACCACGCCCACCACCTGGCTGGGGTTGGAGGCAAGAGTGAAAATGTCCGTTGGGGCCGGCATGTTGAGGGACAGGTTTGCAGGGTCTCGGCCAGGTAGGTGAATTCTTGGTTGATGTCAGGGGAATGGTGACAGGACAGAGAGGGCGAAACAGGATCAAGTGAGGATGGGTACCAAGAAATGAGTAATAACCAACAGAAATTTCTGACTTGATGCGGATTTGATATCGTCTTCGAGAGATCAACAGTGATGGCATGGAAGCAGGTCTGGACCTGGATCCCATTCACTCGGGTCCCCTTGTTCACCATGAGTGAGGTCAGGTTTGGTACCCATAAGGAAGCTGCATGAAAACCAGCCCTATATAAACCGCCCCTAGGCCATATGTCGTTGTCGGCCCCCCTGTGCCTGGCTTCCTGATTGGCACCATGTAAGCCATGGGTTACTAAGGCTGCCCTGGACAGTTCCCCGACTTGGCAATAGGCCTCCTGTGCCGCATCCTTTGAGAGGGACCGGTCAATGAAGTGCATTTCCATTAGCGGCACAGATTTCAGAACCGTTGTCAGGTGTGTTCCATGGGGGTGAGGAAGTCTGCGTGGGGGACATGGTGCAGGGGCTGGATATCGATTCCAAGACCGAAGAAACTTTTTCGAGCGTATAGTTGAAAGAATGACTTCAAATCAAAATCAGAAAGAAAACTAGCTCAACTGCAGTGGGTATTTTCCCGCCGAGAGAATCTGCCGCATTTTGTACATCATTTGAAAACCCTCAAACACGGAACAGGTAACTAACAAGCAGCATCTCAGATAGATGAATTCGAGCCCCACATTCCCCAGAAAACAGCGGCGTGGGTGTGTTGATCCGCGGATCCACACTTGACTACCGGCCCATTCAAGCCTGAAGAACAAGAGACGTTTTATCCGGCGTGGCAGATGGGACAAATGACACTAACTGAATTGGACAAATAACGCAACGCTCCCTTCCGTGACAAGTCTTTTCTGCCCCTCCCTGCCGGATCATCACCATTTCTCTCTTTGTTGGTGTCTGCAACGTCTCAAGGATTCATTGTTTTGGATCATGAGGTGAGGATTCGGTGAGGAGATCGGCGGGAGTCCTCGGTCCTTGGTTCCTAACCTTGCATTTTCCCAAAAGAGGCATTGCAGAGCAAACACCATGGTCTTTTTCCATGTACAATGTTGGCAACCCACTGTGTAAGTGGACCCCTGACAGAACAAACACCACGATGGATCCCAGCAACCAGGCTTCATCATCGACAAGACGGCAAGAGACCGCATTACGGCCGAACCGTGCCTTCTTTCTCTGCAACAGGGAACGGGAAGAGGCGTGAGATGCAATTTGAATCTCTTAGCAGAACGATCATGCGGAGCCCACTCGGCAAGCCAGCTCCAGATCATCATGTTATTGTCTCCAATAAGGATAAATATCAACCGTCTCTGCACCCCAATATCTGGATTTGCTTGTCATCCCAACACAACAGGCTGGGCTGTCTTGTCCACTTGCCGCCAACAATAGCCGCCTGATCAGCTCACTCTCAAAGGACTGAACCCTATAGCTCACATCTTTTATTCCCATCCCTCCCCCCCCTTTTCCTGCTGTTGATTATTTTTCGGCTCCCGGCAACCTGCATAATCTGACAGCATGCCCTCCCTTTCGACCTCCCTCCTCCTTTTGGGAGCCGCAGCCTCCCAAGTCTTGGCTCACTCCCACCTCGCCCACATCCTCGTCAACGGCGTGCTCTACAACGGCTTCGACCCCCGCCCCAACATCGCCAACTTCCCCAACCGGGTAGGCTGGTCCTCCTCCAACGCCGACGACGGCTACGTCGGCCCGGCAGAGTACGCCTCGGCCGAGATCATCTGCCACAAGTCCGGCGCTCCCCCCTCGGCCCACGCCCCCGTTCGGGCGGGGGAAAAGGTTCACATCCAGTGGAACGGCTGGCCGATCGGCCACGTCGGCCCGGTGCTGGCTTACATCGCCCCCTGCCTCAACACCGCTGACGGGTGCGGATCTGTCTCCAAGACAAACCTCCGCTGGACCAAGCTCGACGACTCCGACCCTGTCCTCGTGCCGGGAGAGCCAGGGACATGGGGAAGTCCGGCGGGGAAGTGGGCGACGGACGTGATGATCGCGAGGAATAACTCGTGGCAGGTGGAGATCCCGCGTGGGTTGAAGCCGGGACCCTATGTCCTCCGTCACGAGATCATCGCGCTTCACTTTGCCAAGGACAAGGGAGGCGCGCAGAATTACCCGGTTTGTATGAACCTTTGGGTGGAGGCGCCTGTGCCGGCTGTGCCGGTCCCGCAACCGTTCAAGCTGGACAGTTTCGATGCGAGGGGGTTCTACAAGGAGACGGACGAGGGGATTTTGATTGATGTGTCGACGAGCTTGACGGGGTATGTGGTTCCCGGGCCGACGGTGGCGCCTCAGGCGAGGCCGGTGGGGCATGAGCAGCAACAGCAGATGATGAGCCGGGCGGATGGGACGCCGGTTGTTGTGGTGAGGAGTACGGTTACGCAGAAGTGGACCGGTGGTGCTGTGAAGAGGACTGAGGCGCCGGTGGTGAATAAGGGGAGGTATTTTAGGGGTTAGTCGGGGGGTTTCACTTGTCATGGTTGATGGGGTGGGAAAGCGATTGTAATTATTGGAGAAAGAAAAGAAAAAAGGAAAACATGTTAATAGACATTCAAATGGTACCATTTGCCTCCTCCTCATTAGTCCCTTGCTCGCCGAACAGCTCTTTCCCCCCTCCCCCCTCCCCCCTTTCCAACTCATAAATGCCCGGGCACTCTCGTCTCGTGTAACATATAAAAAAAATAAAATGAATACGTCTCGATAGGGCAAATAACAAAAAAAATGTCGTATGTCATCATAAAAGTCGCGTGCTGATAGGTACCGTAATCGAAAAGAAAAGGGAAATTGTTGCTGAAGCGACTGACGTTCTCGAGTCCGTGGGGACCAAAATCTTGAGATGAAGCCGTGAAACGAAGACAAAAATGAAATAGACCGCTCCAGAGTTGCCACCTCTTATTCCATAGAATAGGTAGGTAACCAAATTCTACCATTTGTGCCCTTTCTTATGTCTCTTGCGTCCGCAATTGTCGATATGCTGCTCATGATACTCCTTGTCCTGAGTGGGCTCCCCACAGGTGCAGACATAGGCAAAGTCGATACGAAAGGCGCAGTGCTTGAGGTGCCGGCGGTAGTTGTCCTTCCGAGCTACCGAGTAGGTGCATGCGCATCTGTACTTTGGGACGTCGGGGTCGTCCTCACCGACGTTGCTCAGGTGCTTCTCAGAGGTGAGGTGACGGTCCCAGTTCTTTTGATTTGCAAAGTTCTCGTTGCAGATGTCACATCTGAGTTGGGAGGGGGATGAGCTGGGTTCTCGAGGAGGAGCTTGGCCGTAGGAGTAGTCGTAGCTGCTCTGGTACTCCACGAGCTGTCTGATATTTAAGGGTCAGTAGTCTTGATCTTGCAAAGAAAGTGTGAACAGCGGACAACGTACTGCTCAGGGATGGGAGGCAAGCTGTCCGAGAGGGGAGCAATGTCCGGGAAGCCGGTGGCAGTGGGGTCAGAGAAAGCGCCGGATGTCATGGTATAAGTAGTAGTGGGAGGTAAGGACGATGTTGTCCAGACTTGGTATGGTCCCATATCCCAGGGTTGAGTGGCGAGACCAGGGTGAGGCGGTATGTAGGACCCTGGGTCGTCGTGGCTAGCTGAACCTGTAGATAGATATGGGTACGAAGGTCCTGCGTTGGCGGCAAGAGATGTGAGGGCGTTCTGGTCGATGTAAGTCGTACGGGGAATGTTAGTACCCGAGTACTGCTGGTTCAAGTACTGCTGGTCCGAGTACCCCTGGTCCCACCCCTCCTGACCGTCCTCGTACGGGTTGTTGTAGTCTGCCATGGTGAGATGGGCTGGCCTAGAAACCGATAATGGGCTGGAGGTGTCTTACACATTCTATCTCGTCCGGTATGGCATATTTGTCCATCTTTATACCTCTGTTTCCAACAGAGCCTCCACAACCAAACGGGACATGTCGGACTCTGGAGAGCTTCTCTCTGGCTTGATTAGGCCTCATCTCGATAAGACGGCATACCGAAGCGGCCTTGGCCATCCTTGAATCGGCTTCGTGGACCAGACATCTTCGGCGGCTGTGAGGGTGGTGGCGTTGAGGGTACCTTTGACTGGTCCTAGCGTCGAGTCACACACAAGACAACATATCAAAAATTGTGGAAAGTGGTAGTTGTCTTCTGGAGGCCCCCTGAGGAAATGCTCAAATGCATGTACCCGGCATGGTTGAGCCCCACAAAATGATGTAGTTGTCAATGGCTTGGCGGTGAAAGCGGGAGGACGGGTGTGGTAGCTGTCAAAATTTTGGCATATCTGGTGGCCCGGGCGAGAGTGGAAAGTGAGGGTTTGGTGATGATTGGGAATTAGGCGACTCCTGCTTGGGCTAGTTGAGGACCGTTGGGCTGGGAGATGGACGGGAGCAGAAACAGGCGAACAGCCACTCCCGTCCCCTGTAGCCGTGCTAGCATGGCCCCGGAAAACAGTGGTGAGCGTGGGGTCGCCTCGAACAAAGTGCCGGCAGACGCGCTTGATGTGAAAAGGCAGCTCGTGCACCAACGGAAATATTTCCTTGTCCAATCACGGCTTCACCGTTTGAGATGGTCATCAAAAAGGTTCATGATCCGCCGATACGGCTCCCAGCACATCATCTAAGACTTCCCAACAGACGCCCGTCTCTGGTCGCCTTGTGCCGTGCATACCGGTATCTGCAACACATGGGCCTCATTCACCCAGGAGTACTCCGTAGCCCCCAAATCTGCCGGCGCTACATCGGACAAGACCAGTGTAGATGTCGAACGCCAACGAATGACAGTCCCAGAAAGTCACCACTGTTCCACAACCGTTACCGAGCACCTCACCGCCGAGAGCCTTACCATGTTTTCTGGCGATGAACAAAGGTCAACACACCTGGCAGAAATACCGCACTTGCTGCCCTCCACTACCTTAATGGTCTTTGGGACGACGTCTCTCTCTTACCTTAACTAAATTAAACAGGATGCAAGTCATCCTTGGTACCAGGAACACCCTCTGGTTTCAGGGTTCACATCGCCGGAATACCGCCGTGGGTTTCTGTATCCGGCGATTTGCGAACTCTTCGTCTCCGGTATCCTGGGAACTGGAGATAGAGGTGCCTTGCATACATACATGACTGCAGTCGTATGAGGCTTCGGTGAGGAGCTTCGCCAAGAATCAGCGAGGACTGTCGATGTGCCATCCCCGGGCGTTGAACTCCAGTGATTCCCTATTCGAGGTCTATAGTCCAGCTGGACCAGGGTTGGTGGCTTATGGGCCGGGGGGGGGGAGAAAATGCTGCACATCACTTCTCCACGGACAGGTTCTCGCGTGCCCATTACAATTACCGCCCATCCAATGCAAAGTCTCTGTGTTACGATTGATCTGTTTTCCCTCATGCAGTCTGAATAATTCTCCTTGTTTCACAGTCCATACAGGACCCCTACATACATCATAGCCTTGCAGCTATTGGCGCGCTATGTCCGAGACTGCCCTCACCTATGATGCGACTATGTTTTCCTCTCCTCTCACGGCCACCAACCCATTTCCCGTTCAAACGCCGTGTAGGCGCTGTCCAGATCCTCGCCTGGACTGTCCTGGACAATCAACTTCACCTCGCCAGTTCTGAACAGCTCCGGGGCGGGTAGTGTCACCAATGCCCGCAAAGGGTTGGTAGTTGTTCTTCTTCCAGAGTTTGTTCCGGCCCGACCCGTTGATTCCTTCCGGTGGCGCGCCGCTGACCAGCTTGACGGCCCTCAGTGCAGGAATCTCCTCCGGGAGACGTCTTCACCAAAATGCGACTGGATCTTCCTACCACAGCCCGTCTACATAGTAAAGCATGAAGCCCTCGAGGGCTTTACACGTCTCTATGAGCGTCTTGCGAAGTCTCGTGAGATGACAACAAAACCGGAGGATGCTGTTGAGAGCGTACCTGTGAAGGATTTCGGGGTGCATCAGGGTCAGGGAAACAAGGGTCTTGGGGAGTGCTACTGCTGGGTCGGTACACCGAAGAGAACCCCAGGCGCGCTTGGACGTAAACCTTCGGAGCTCAAGAAACCTCAGGCTGGGAATGGCGGCTACCAGCAAGAGTATCTTTGGGTTCCAACCGTGGAGCATCGTATGCAGAAGAACCATCAAGAACCAGTGTCCAAATCAGGACAGAGGACAATATTGGTGACTTGGGCATCACTGATGTTTCCATTCGGATGGGGATTGATTCGTTCTTGACAGTCCGCGTCGAGGATGATGCGGACACTACGCAGCCGTCTTGCGAGGCAGAGAATGGCCAGAGGCGTGATACACCTATATCCCATCCAATTTTGGGCACAGCTAAAGTTCTAATGGTAGGTCGTACTCGTGCAGCAGACGATAGAAAGTCGACCGGGCCATTAGGTGGTTATGGCGAGCCACTTCATCATCCTGGTCAAGATCACTTTCCCACAGAGACCTAAGTCGGCCTTTCTTGTGGGTCGCTTGAAATTTTTCTTGAAGATAGGAGGTGCGCTTCTCACACTTGCCCTCAAAGCCAACCCGTATATTGACGTGGCGCACCAGGTGCCACAGTTCAGGGCGTGAGATGAGAGTACGAAATTGAGAGAACTCCTTGTTAGCAGAGTGTCCAGCATCCTTCCCATGGGGGTCTCATGGTCACTAGCTTCTTCAAACTCGCTTCATGAGAATAGTCATTGGATGCAAGACCGTGGCTGGGATTGATCGGGCGGTATAAGATTGGCGTGGAAACTGCTCGAAGATACTTGCAAGTCGTAGCAAAGTTCAAAAGCGAGGCTTGTCCGCTGAACCACACTGGCTTTGGGGGCGCTGACTTCGTCGATGCTGATCCGGGGGTAAATAGCAATGGCATTCTGGACTGGTGTCCTGGTAGTCACGGGTGGTGCAGGTGGTGCGGTATCCTGCTCTTGGATGAAGTGACAGATGATGGTCAGAATGCCGACTGGAAGGTTGAGAAGGCAAAGATCCCAGGATGGACTAGGACCTGCCGTTGTGCCATCATCATCTTTCGATGTTTTGGGTCTTTTGGCAGATGGGGGTTGGGAGGGTTGGGTATCGCCGCTGGCGGACTCGCTGCCGGTCGACTCGAGCCTGGCCGCTGTGCGCTTCGACATTTTGTTGCCCTGCACAAATCGATGGTTATAAAACTCGAGTGTTGACTGAGAATCAGGACGGGAGTGTTTGGTAGATAGGAGCAGAAAGGAAAAAGTTCATTCCTTTTTGAGGTATTTCGCTGACTGAAGGTGTATCAAACCTTGATTAAACATTATTAGAGATTGCCAAAGAGCGGATGCAAAGGAAAAGGGAAAACCATTACAGACCGTTACACATCAGGTGACGCGAGATTCCGGGCTTCAGCCTTCAACCACCGGAATCCCACTCTCAACAAAAGCCACTGACGGCAGACATAAGTGGGAAATTTGATTACTGAAGGATTTATCCATCAGGCAAGACCCCTTCATACGTGCATTATTGTTTCAGGTAAAGAAACGATTGTTCGGCCTGGACAGTCCAAGGTGCTCCCTCAAAGTACTCCCCTCATACTCAGTTCTGAACAAGCCCCGTCTCTGAAGTTCAGGAACCAGTCTCTGCGTGACATCATCTATTCCCTGGGGGACAAAAGGGAAAGTGACAGTAAAACCATCTGCGGCCCCTTGTGACAGCCATTCCTCCATCTCGTCAGCAATGCTCTGGGGTGTACCAACAAAGGCCAGCCCCGCATACCCTCCATATCTTTGGGCAAGCTGCTTGACTGTCAGGCCTTCATCCTTTGCGAGCTTGATAACCCCTGCTCTCCCAGTCTTGCTGGCGTTGGTGTCTGCAATATCATCTGGCAGTGGACCATCAGGATCGAACCCTGAAGCATCGCTACCAAGAGCAACGGACAGCGAGGCAATCGCGCTATCATAATGAACCAGGCTATCAAGCTTCAACCTCTTCTCCTTGGCATCCTGAACCGTATCACCAACAATCACCAAGGCGGCCGGCAGGATCCTCAAGCTGTCCCTATTCCTGCCATACTTCTCTGCCCTTCCCTTGATATCCTCATACAATTCCTTCGCACCTTGAATATCCCTCGGCGAACAAAACACCACCTCTGCCGTCTCTGCGGCAAGCTGTTTCCCCGGCTCTGACTGCCCAGCCTGAACAATCACTGGCCACCCTTGTACCGGTCTCGCAATGTTCAAAGGCCCCCTCACTTTGAGACTCTCCCCTTTGTGGTTGAGTACGTGAAGCTTGGAAGGATCAAAGTAGATCCCGGACTCCTGACTCCGAGAGGCGAACGCGTCGTCCGCGAAACTATCCCACAGCCCAGTGACAACCTCGTAAAACTCCCTGGCTCGCTTGTACCGCTCAGAATGCTCCACGTGCTCATCCAACCCAAAATTCTTGGCAGATTCCGGATTGCCGGTCGTGACGATGTTCCAGGCTGCTCTGCCCGAGGAGAGGTGGTCCAAGCTGGCGAAGCGGCGGGCGACGTGGTAGGGTTCGTCGTATGTAGTCGAGGCTGTGGCCGCGAGGCCGATCTTCTCTGTCACAGCGGACAATGCGGACAGAAGAGTGAATGGCTCAAAGGAGGTGACGGTGTGGGATCGCTGGAGGGCCTCGATGGGCATGTTCAAGACTGCTAGGTGGTCGGCCATGAAGAAGGCATCGAACTTGGCAGCTTCGAGCTTTTGAATGAAGGACTTGAGATGCGGGAGAGAAAAGTTGGCATTGGGAACAGCACCGGGGTAGCGCCATGCTCCTGTATGGAGCGAGACTGGGCGCATAAACGCTGTGAGGTGCAGCTGCTTCTTCGGGGTAGCCATGGTGAAAGAGTCAAAGGATTGTTTCGTTACCAGAGAGATAAAATAATAATCAGTGTTGAGGACGCCCTTTCAAGAGCTCCCAAAACCCATGATATCCTCGTACTTATCTCTCATGACAAGGCGGGATGGATGACAAATGACGATGGCGCACAATCACGACATCGCCAAGTGGGGTTACCGAAGCTGTTGGAGTTGTTCCGCAGTCCTCATATCGTTTCTGGATTAGTTATCATTGCTCGGTATCTTCGGATAGTCCTCTCCCATCCGTTTAAGATGGAACCTAAGTCTCATGTTTACTTTGGCACCCAGATGCAAAGGTGGAGTCAGGGGCTCAGGGGTAATGACATGCTCGTAAACCCTAACCCGAAACCCGGACCCCGGACTTACACATGTGGCCTTGGCGCGGGGTGCTCACAACGCGCCTCCCAAGTTGTTGGCTTTGTCGAACGCGTCTTCTCTTCATCATTCATCATCCATCAGTTCCGAAAATGAGGTCGACCCGAAGTCGCTCCGCGGCAGCCAAAGCCCTTCAGTCAGTCGCTGAAGCCTCAACACCGAGCTCAGCTCTGCCCAAACCGACACCCGCGCAGGTCAAAGCAACAGCAGCAGAAGCAGCAAAACCACCATCCATGCCAACCCCACAAACGACGACCGCCGCTCAGACTCCACCGCTAACCCCAACCCCGGAAACCCTCTCTTTCCCAACCTCTGCCTCCTTCACCAGTTGGTTAGGCACGAACTATTCGACAACACCCCTCGGAATCTGGCTCAAGATCTCCAAGAAAAACTCCAACATTCCCTCCATCTCCTACGATGAAGCCATCGACTGCGCTCTCTGCTACGGCTGGATCGACGGCCAGCGCAAGGCCCTCGACTCGCTCTACTTCCTCCAGCGATTCACCCCCCGAAGGAAGAACAGCATGTGGTCCAAGCGCAACGTCCAAAAGGTTGCTGCCTTGACTCTAGCAGGAAGAATGGAGGA
Source organism: Podospora pseudocomata (assembly GCF_035222375.1). Classification (NCBI taxonomy): domain Eukaryota; kingdom Fungi; phylum Ascomycota; class Sordariomycetes; order Sordariales; family Podosporaceae; genus Podospora; species Podospora pseudocomata. The sequence goes on along the minus strand of NC_085891.1, from coordinate 607,123 downwards.
GGCAGGATTGGCAGAGGTCAAGCGGGCACAGGAAGACGGACGCTGGGACAGGGCATACGATGGGGCTAGCATGATGGAGATGCCCGAGGACTTTGGCGCCGCGCTGGCGGGGAATGACAAGGCAAAGGGGTTCTGGGAGGGGCTGGGGAAGACGAAGAGGTATACTTTCTTGATGAAGCTCGTGACAACCAAACGGGCAGAGACCAGGACGAAGAAGATTGGGGAGTTTGTCGCATTGTTGGAAGAGGGCAAGACACTGTGATTCTTGAGGGAACATTGGTTTCTACGCCAGCGTAGTGGTATTGTGTACCTGGGCAACGACCGGCTCTGCTACCTGCTACCTACACCAAGCTGAACTGCGCAGTACATCCTCCGAAAACATGCAACAAATGAGCGACAGGAACAAAATAACCTCTTAGAAAATCGGTGCCACCCCCAATGGCTTCAGCCCTCTGCCTCCTTACCATACATCCAGTCGAGAGAAGACCTAAGCGCCGGCCCAGTCGTTCAAGATACCGCGCAGGTTGTTGTAGTCGGCGGCACTGAGGTTGTTGTACAGCAGGCAGTCAGAGCCGCAAGGAGTGGGAGGGGGTCCACCAGAAGCGTCGCCATCAAGAACAGTAGCAAGGTTCATGCAGGTAGCAGGAAGACCGCTGATGCGGATGCCTAGATCGCAAAACGTGTCAGCCATATCTTTTCAAAAAGGAGTCATTCGCAAGCACCCACCGTTATTCTCCACCGGACCCTCAAGGAGGACGCTTCCGCCGTTGATGTCGTTGAAGCACCTGTCGAACTCAAATTGGGGCACACCCTCGGGGGCGGTGGGGGGCGTTGCCTGGCGGCCAGTCAAGATGGGGCGCGCCTTGAGCATGCGGGCACGGAGACCGCCGGCCACACTGCGGCGTCTGTCGTCGGTGCAGTCTCCGAGTTCGCACTGCAGGACGGCACCAGTGACCTCGACGGCGAAGCCTGCAACTGCGCCAACGACGGTGAGGATGGGCCCGATGAACACCGGGGGGCACTGGACCTGCTGGACGGAGAAGTAGCTGAGCGCGAGCGCAACAGCGGCGGCCTTGGTGGTGAAGGAAGGCATTTTGTTGGTTGTGGTGGTACTGGAATGGTATAGATGAGGGCTGGAGATGTTGTTGTGTTGAAGGACAGAAGATGATTGAAGGTTGGGCGAAGAGATCAGCTTTATACTTGTGCCGGTCTCGCTCTTGTCATACTACCTACCTCGTTCTATTCGTGAATATGGATAGAGGTTCCTTCCTCCAACAGGCCTTGATCATCGCCAGGTCCCACCGACTTGTTGGTCAGCTTGGAGAGTCACTAGACCTTGGTGCCATTAGTGATCTTGACGGAAGCAGTGAAGATTCTCAGGGGTGAGGATCTCGTGGTCGAAACCTGCCCCGAGGTATGGCCGGCTCCTGGCACTCATGGTAGAAGAACTATGATGACCAGGTATACAATCCGCACGGCCCAAGATATGACCTACACAGGTAGGTGATCGGAGGAGTGGATGCTATGTTGATTGTCCATATCGACGATATGGTAGCCCATCGATGTCGTATCTGATGTTCGATTTCCTTGGCTGCCGTAGGACCGCAAACATGTTCTTGGTTGTGGAACATAACGTTGGATCACCCTTGATCTATAGTGTGGACTAGTTTCAAGTGTAACGCTGACCAGCCAAGGTTTATGGAAGCTTGCGTGGCAGCAACGGTGCAGCATGGTTCAGGATCCTCGCATAGCGCCTGAGAAGGATTCGGTGTGCTTGAACTTAAACGAGGTGTGTTACAGACTGTAAGACTGCGGCGTCGACTTCCCACTTTCTCCCTCCTTGGAGCACTTCTATCTCGAATGAATGTTGTCATTCTCAACTACGGAAAGCGCGACATTTCACTCACGATAATGCATTCGACAGTATTCACCCCTTTATGGTCTTTTTCTCTGGCGAGCCTCATCACGATATTGTCTCTACGCCAAGGAAAAGGAATCCGAAAGCTTTCACTGCTCGCCATATGGCCACTTAACTTCCTGTCTCTGAACACTTGCCACCACCTGACATGGCCTGGAGGGCTCAACAGCACCTACGCCAGCCTCGTCATCTTCTACTTTCTTCACACTCTCAAAATCCTTGTTCTTGACCACCAACCACCAAAATCCCCGGGTTTCATTAACGCTTACAAGCTCTGGAACAACCCTCGAGGGCTTGAAGCCCCCCCAGTGATATTCTCCACTACTCACAACAAGAACCCCCAATCCCGGCTCAGATTCGCCATCCTTAAGCTCGTCAAGATCGCCCTCCTCTTCACAGCAGACACGCATCTCGTCCAAGGTGTCATTTCCGTATTTGTCTTCACAGGCGCCAAACCATCGGATTTTGCCCCTGACTACGAAGTCTTTCGCTTCCAACCACTCACCGGTAGACAGCTCCTCATCCGAGCCGGCATCTCGGTGAACTGGATCTGGACAGCGTTTTACCTTCTTGAAGCCTCCCGTTGTGCTCTCTCGATTGCGTTCGTTGCAGTCCTGAGATGGGATGAACCGGAGGAGTGGCCCTCGATCTGGGGGCGTGCGGCGAATGCGACGTCTGTGAGGGGCTTTTGGGGGAAAGTGTGGAATAGGATTACGATCCCGACGTTTGCGTTTTATGCGGGCCTCTTCTTGGGTATACTTGGCGTTGAGAAGAAAACAGGTTTGAGAAAGACATTGGTACCCCTGTTTGTTTTTTTACTTTCGGGCTTGTCACACGGCTTGGGGGGGTGGGCTGTTGGTGACGGGGCGATGGGTCGGGATGTCTTGTTCTTTTTCTTGAACTTTGTGGCTTGTGCCGTGGAGACTTTTGTCTGGAAGACGGCGGGGTGGAAGAGTTGCAAGAGAGGGGTGCCGTCTTGGGCGGTGAGAACGGCCGGGATGATGTACCTGTTTGGATTCTTCTTTATGGTGGTGCCGCTGTGGATGTACCCCAAGATCTATGTTGCTCTGGGTATGTAGGTCAGATAGTTGCTCAACGTTGACCAATCACTGAAGGTGATCGATGTCGGGGAGAAATTCAACAGAATCATATAAAGTTGTCAGGCCCGAGCTCGTCACCTGAAGATAGCAACCGCTCCATAGTACGGACAGGGTCCTGCAAGAAAATAACAACCCAACCCAGCAAAGGAACATAGCCTCTAACGAAGCCGGCGATTTCACGTCGAGAGATGTATTCCTGCCCACCAGGATACATCATTCCAACTGAATCGTTCAGCTCATTGTTGTCACCTTTGGTCAACACCATCTCCCTGCATGCAAATCAGCAATCGTTCGCTCAACCCATTCAGTAATCCAAAGCACACATACTCCTGATTGTCATCATAAAACACACCAACAACCCGGTGAATAAAAGGAAATGGTCGATCAGGATTGAGGATGACGGGAAGGTCACCAACCCTTACTCTCCCGTCATGTGCCGGGTGGCGATGGACGAGCAAGATGTCCCCCGGATCAAAGGCCGGGGCCATCGAGTTGGTGATGACCACCACGGCCGGGTAGGGAGTGCCAGAAAGAAGGCAGGCGCCCTTCCATGCCATGAAACATGCCGACACGACCTGAAGGATGCCCAGGAGATGCTGCACAAAGGGCGACCGTAGAAAAGACATCACAGCTGGGTTTTGCGCATGAAAAATTCAAAGCTGATGGTGGTGGATGGATGGGGTGGCCCAATAGCCTCAGAAGGGTAAGGGTAACTATGTCACATTATTTCTCTGAATATTCTACCGATCGATCGAGAGTGCATGTTGCCTGCCTTGAAATTCGAAGGATCAAACGGTGGCTGTTATACGAGCGGCACAAGAGCGCTTCTAGAGCTTGGCCGACCCAACTTCGAGGTTGTTACTGCCACCACAATGTTGCTTGTGTGATGCACACGTGATTAGCTTCTACCATTTGGGTCAGTTTTCGTCTTACTGTTGCAACGAAGCCAACCTCCCCTGCCCGTGTGGTACGGCACCCGACCTACCGGACCTCTCGGCCATGGACAACGTAACCTTTGTTTCTCTTGGCATGACTGTCATCGACAAAATTCGATTTCCGGATGGGAAAGTTCTTTCTCGATGCCCCCGCGGAGGATCTGGACTTGTACGGTAAGCCCCCTGCCGCAACCAAGTCCGAGGTTGAGTGGCTACCACCTAAATATCTAACCTTACCAACAGGCACCGCTTGGCGCAAGACTTGCGGTCACAGACATTGACCAACTCCGGAAGAGTCGGCTGCCTTGTATTGGCTGGGAGTGACTTCTCCGCCCACCACATATTTTCTACTCGATCAGCACCAAGGCCCAAACTCCAAGGGTAAGCCTAGGCACCAACATCTAGAGGTAGACCCTGCTGACTATTCCTCTGTCATATAGACCAGGTCTTCAGCTACACCACCACCACCACCACCACCGTTCCAGCTTTACACCTGCCGATCTCACGATCCACGTCCGCCCTCCTACGATCGGCAGCCTTTTCACTTTCCTGGCTCCCCCTCAGCACCTTGCAGCTCCCCGCGCCATTCGGTACCAACACGGAGCTCCCGCGAAGCCACTCTTGGTCCTGCCGTTCCGGGTTCCGGGATGACCACCTGAGAGCCCACGAACCTGGTTGCATGTCCAAATACGCACTCACCGAATCACACGGAGGCTCTTGGCTGTATTCAATGACGTCAAGGAGCCGTCTTTGCCATCTGACCGCAACAACAGCCATTCAAAACTTTCGCCCTCCAGGTCTTGGAGTCGGGAGCTGGACCAGATGGGCACGGTGCTGTTGTGGTGAGCTTGATGCCCGAAGACAGTAATCATGGATACGGTAGCTGCCAGTTTGCAATTGAGCAAGATCGGCCTTGCGGGAAAGGGTTGGTTTCCTGTCTAGAATAGGAGAGTATTGTGCTAAACCGGAAGGAAGGAGTCGACACCAAGAGAATGGGATCGGTCAACCATGGTTGGAACCTCGCTCTATTTACTGTAACTGCAATCCTTCAAGTGTGGCATTCTTGGCGACCAAAAGGTATCTCTCTATACTCATTGGCCCAAGTCTTTGTCCGGAGAATTTCCTCCTTTTCCACGAGGCTAACGGAGAATATACGCGGGCGGGGAAGGATCATTTCTGTGGGCCATAAGCAACAACAGTCCAAGTTTGTTGTAGTATGCATACACATGTAGTGTGATCCAGTAATGATTCGTTACCAAACTACGCAAGTCAACGGGTTGATCGACAGTTACACAGCCCGTGTACCGCTCTTCAACCCCAGCAGACACCCGATCCTAGCCCCAGGCTACGGCACAGCCCCCTCAGCAAGCCCCTCCCGCAGCCGCCAACCCGGCCAACCCCCCCGCCCGCTTGAACCACTTCATATCCATGGCCGCTTGCTCGGCCGGAGACAGCTTGTCCAGCGCCTCCTTCTTGAATCCCTTCTCCTCGGCCACTTCCACCCACCGTTTCAGAACCCAAACTGCAACAAGGGCGTCTTGTTCCTCCTGGGTGACTTGTCCGCTTGTGAAAATCAACCTTCTGCCCTTGACAGCATCCCCGTCCTTGAGCTCTTCCTCTCGTGCCACTTCCTTGTTTTGCGAGTTTGTCCAGGTGTAGCCCTTGCCAAATGTTTGTTTGCTGCATGTGAAGAGAACCTTTTCAGTGGCATCTTCGTCGGGGAATAGTGGGGAGGTCGATGCTGTGCGGTTGGGGTAGTGCACCGCTTTGATTTTGTCAGGTTTGCTGGAGAGGAGGGACTTGGAGGTAGTGAGTTTAATGTTGCCCACAGGGGAGAGGGATGGGGAATGGCAGGTGAGGAAGAAGTGGGCGGGGATGTCGGTGCGGTAGTCTGCGTTGAGGGGGTGGACGAGGTTGTAGAGGCGGTCGCCTTCTTGTTGTGTCGCGGGGTCTGATTCGAGTGTTGATGATGATGCCGTTTTTTGATGGAGCGCGCGACTGAAGTTCAGGGAGGAGTCTTTGTAAGTGAGCGATTCGATGTTCGTGCTGAGGCCGTAGACTGCAGTGGGAGGGGTGGAAGAGGTGTCGTAGATGAGGTGGTCGGCGTCAGCAAGGACGAGTGAAGTTGTTTTGGCTTGTGCCATGATGAATCGGTGAGTATGGGAGTTTGTCAAGAGAGATGTTTTGAAGTGAGCAAAAAAAACGGAGTCAAGGAAATGAATAATAATAATTATATGAACCACGAGCGTAACACCAAGTTGACAATGACGTAGCCACCCAAGGCAGGCACACGGCACGGGAGGGCCATCCACGTGGCTCAGGGGCAGTGTACCACAATCTGCGGCTGTGGGCTTATGCTGTGGCAAATGTCACATCTACCACTCCACCCAATTGTTTCTACTGGCATTCCCATGCCCTACTCACCATGGCCGCCACCCGGCAGCTCAGTAAGCCCTGTCATTCCATTAGCTCTACAGCTTCAAAAACACAAAAAAAAACAAATAAAGGGGGGGGGGTAACTTGCACTCATCCAAATCTCCATCAACCGTTGCACTGACCGGCACCTGGCACTGGTTCTTGACCTTTGGCGGCAGCTCAGTCAAGCTACTGCAATTTCGCAGATAACACCCCGTGTCCATCGCGACTTGAAGGGAATCCTTTTCCCAACCAAAGACATAATCGCCATGTTGGCCATACCCGGTTCTATTCCAGCGTCAGTATACCAACACAATTGACTTGAGCTGTCAACCCAGAGCTGAAATAAACTCACGTATCACCATTCGACAACACCAAAGGCTGACTCCCATCCTCCGGCCAGTCTTCCGGGTTGTTGAACGGTCTCGTGTCCCACATCACTTCGTACATGACCTGCGGTATCTTGACAGGATGCGACTTGGGGCATTCTCCGCCGACAACGGAAAACGATGTTGGTCCTGTGATAGGATGCGCAACGTGATCCTTGTGGTTTGGACTATCCAAGTTGACGCCATCCCAGCACAGTGGAAAGATGATATTAGACCTGATCCCGCCAGGACAGGGTATCTTGGGAAGATGGTCCGTATCATAAACAGGGTCCATGCACGGGCTGTACATGCTCCCTCCAAAGTTCTCCTTGGTATAACACCGATAGCACTGCTGCATGTTCCGACCGAGACCCTCTGACTTGCGTAGGTTCACATCGCCGGCCAGCATGCGAAAGCCAGGCTTGAAAGCAGTCGTGGCATTCGGCGCTGGGGATGTATAGTACACGGTAATACCACCGTTGTCGCCGGTGTTGAACTCGTTGGCCATCTGAGGAACACGTTTGTAGGTGCCGTTGCGTGCGCGGAAGTAGAGGTTAGCGGTCCAGTAGTTGGAGTGGTCTTCTTGGAAGTGGCAGGTCGTGCAGGTGGAGAGGGCGGAGATGTCTTCGAGGGGCATGGAGGCCGAGAAGGCATTTCCTCCCACGATTTGGTGCATGTGGGATGATGGGTTTTGGCCTGGGTTGACGAGTCTTGTCTCGGAGGTTAGCTCCAGTCGCCCTTCTGCTGGTTTAATGTCGAAAAGCACTTACGGATCCAGACGCTCAATCACAACCTGCGAGCAGCCAAAGCGCAACATGGCAACCGGGCTTCTGCGTGGCGGTGATCCAGGGGGACCGAGCATAGGCCGGTCGAGCTCGACACCCGTCTGGGCGGAGCAGATGCCAATGAAGGCTGAGACAACAAGACCAAATTTCAACATCTTGGCCTGACCAAGGGACTGCCTGTGGATGAGGGGATGGATGATGGGAAGAAAAATGGAAAACCGATGATCGTGGCTGCCTCAAAGCCGTGTTATCTTTCCATTGTGCTGTGCAGGATTGCGGTCCAGAGCGCCCGTGGCAATAACACGTCCTCCCCCGTGTAACTCTTTCCACGAGATGAGTGTAGAGTGCTGGCAATATTTCCGCATCCTGATCGTCCATTCTGGCCTATGAGGTTCAACATGGTCAATATCCCACCCGCGCGCCAAGAGTTTTGCCGGTTGTCTAGAGCTGGGAAGGATGTCGGTTACCGGTTGAGAATGGCAGTGTCTTCGGCAGAGCATCCGGGCCTAGGATGTGGATTGTGTGCTGGATAAAGCAGAAGGAGAGGTGGGAGTATGGTAACCAAAAGAGGAAGACAAGTTTCAGAGCAGCGCATCTTTTCATCATGATTTGGTAAATCTGACAAATGGCTCTTGTATATGTATGTCTTGATGCCGGATCTACTTCTTGAAGTGCAACCCTCTTCAACCCTGTGGTTCCATCTTCCAGCGCTACAGTCTAGTGGCCACCATGGAAACATCCTCTCTTAGCGACGCAGAGCAGTCTCCGGCTTGCCAGGAAGGTAGTCAAGCCCTGTTGAAGTTGTCTATCAGCTTTTGGCCTCAAACAAAGATTGGAGAGAGGAAAACTTACAGCCATCCACCGGCTCTTTGACCGTCGTTTCAATCTTGCAAGCATTCTGCTCCTCAGGTGTCTGGACTTTGAGCACACCCTCTGGATACTTGCCCAGCGAGCACCGTTGGAAGAAGCAGTTGGAATCCATGGCCCTCTGCAGCGAGTCACCCTCCCAGCCAAACAAGTAGTCAGCGTGGGTGGAGTACCCCTTTGTATCACCAGTCGACCAGATAAATGGCTGCGAACCATCCTCAGGCCAAAGGTCCTTGTCGTTGAACACAGAAGTGTCCCACATGGTCTCATACGCAACTTGGGGCATGCGGACGGGGTGGGAAGCCGGGCAAGGGTCGGCAACTCGGAACCCGCCGTGACCGGTGAGGAACATGTGGGATTGGTGATCGGGTGAGTCCAGATTCCTGCCATCCCAGCAACTGAACACAGATGATGTCAGTTAGTGTCGCTGCAAACATTGCAATGCATCAGAAAGAACCTACGCGGGGAAGTGATGGATGGCCATAATTCCAGCGGGGCAAGGCTGCTTGGGGAAGTCATATGTCTCACTACCACGAGTGAGAATGTCTTGTAGACAGGTGTACCTCAGCCCCTTGTACTGCTGGGCTTGCTCCCGAGTCTCGGTGGTAGGGCTGCCAACAGTCATCCTGAAACCAGGAGGAAAGCTCGTGATCTTTTGGTTTCCATTGTCCCAGAAGTCCTGTTGTGTGTAGTAGATGGTCATGCCACCGACTTGTCCGTCGTGGAAGACAGCGTTGGGGTACTGGGGCACCTTGTGGTATGATCCATTTCGGGCACGGAAATACAGTGTGGCGGTCCAGTAGTTGGATTTGTCTTCGGAAAAGATGCAGGTGGTGCAAGTCGCGCGGTTTCCAACATCTACCGAGGTGTCAACAGTAGCGTTGAACGCGTTTCCACCAACGACTTGGTGAACATGGGCAGAGGGGTTATTCCCAGGCTCAACAACTGGGTCGAGACGCTCGATAGTCAGTGTCGAGCAACCGAAACGAAGAGCCGCGTGGGCCAGGCCCGGAAGGGCTAGGAAGAGGGACTTCATTGTCGAGGCTTCAGGTGTCGATATGGGAACGGGTTGAAAAACGAGCTATGGTAAGTCCATCAAACAAAGGGAAGGTCTCATCTTAAAGAAGGAACCGGTCATGTTGACAAAGCCATGAGTTAACTGCAGCTCGGTCAGTAATAGAGTAGAGATAGATGAAATCCTATAACAACACTTGCCGGCATCCGAAAAACAATAGATATTCTTGGCAAACTGGGAGCTTAAGTGAGTTCCCACCCTCGGGGAATCTTTGACGCGAAATCATAGGTGGGGATATTCAGGCAGATGTAGATTGAATATGAGAGGCGCGGCTGGGTAGGGCTGTGGAGATGTGATTTGCCGGATATTGGTGAGTAGAGTTACGAATGAACCAAGTCGGATAGATCTTTATCTAAGCGACCTTCCGACCTCACATCTGAGGTTGTTCCACAAAGCAGGCCTAGCCTGGAGCCATGGTAGAAGAAATGCATGTCGTATCGTCCAAAGTCCTGAAAGGAAGCCACTGAAACGTGTGAGGTGCAGGATATCCGACTTGTGTCGTCTTTCTGAATGTTGCGCGCTCGTCGACTTTGGAATTGGGGCTGCTCTTGCTGAGAATATCGATGGCCGTCAGGTCAGTGGGTGGGTGGAAGAGAATATATTGTGGACCACCGCACGTGATCTGCCTCTTCGATGTGCCTGACCTCGCCTGAACTAGCTTGAGGTGATAATGCCTCAGGTATTACACCCTAGGTAACTCAACGCCTTCCCCCGATTATGTCTGAGTCGACCTGCGAAGTGTGCTGGGGTCTCAACGCCTCAGATACCGACAGAATACATTTCGAAATTGAAGAACTGATTGCTTCTGTCAAAGATGGTTGCGCTTCATGCATATTGCTTTGGAAAGCACTGGAGCATGCTATGCCAAATTTGAGTCAAGAGGATGGCCGAGTTGACTTGCTCCAGGACGATGGGAGACCACTGGAGGTGATTTACCTCGACCACGAAGGCAGCCGCAAGCTGCTTGACATCTACTGCCATGCCGATTCACCTACCTCATGCTCTTGGATCGGACCGTCTACTGAAGTCTCGATCGATTCTTCCTCGGATGAATGTTTCGCGCTGGCCGAGCGTTGGATCAACGACTGCATCACTGAACATGAGAGATGTGCTGACGGCGAACCCCAACTGCTCCCCACGCGAGTCATCGATATAGGAGCGGCGGAGCAGCCACCTCGACTTCGCCTTCATATTCCACAGAACGAATCGGCACGATATGTCGCTCTTAGCCATTGCTGGGGTTCACCGGAGAAAGCTGCGAGGACGATTAAAATGACAGCCGATAACCTCAGCCAGTTCCAAACCGAGATACCCTGGATCAAGCTGACCAAGACCTTCCAAGACGCCGTTATCATCACTCGCCGCCTAGGTATACGGTACCTTTGGATCGACTCTCTCTGTATCATCCAAGGTGATGCCCAAGACTGGGCTATCGAAGCCTCGAAAATGACGACGGTGTATGCCAACGCTTTCTTTGTTATTGCAGCGAGCGGTGCTACCGATGGCGATGGAGGTTGTTTTTTGGGCTCTCGTGCCGCCAGCGTGGAGGGTGTTCTGCCTATTGAGTGTAGTGGCGTGGGAGGGAGGAAAAGCACTGCCTATGCAAGACGAGTTAGAAGGAGCTACGAGGACAGCCGCAGAATCACGCGGTCCGCACAGAGTGTGCATGGCTGGATGACGGGCTTAGGACAGCCCCTTGAGAAGCGTGCGTGGACCTACCAGGAGGAGAAATTGGCTAATCGTATCTTGTATTACACACAAGACGAGCTTCAGTGGCGTTGCGCGACCTTCAACGCTTGCGAGTGTTCTCCCCCTTCGGTGAACACACTGGCGCATGACCTCTCACGCACTCAGGACGGAAACAGCGAGGTGTGGTGTCGTATGGTGCTGGCATACACACAGCGCGAGTTGACGTACATCTCGGATCGCCTTCCCGCGCTATCGGGCATCGCTACTGGGTGGGAACTTTCTGAAAATGACACCTTTTGTGCTGGCTTATGGCGGCGGGGTCTTCCTCGGCAACTATTGTGGATGAGAAGCCACGAGATGGATACGAGTATCCCCGTCATCAGTTCCAAAAGGCATCCCGAGTATTATGCCCCGACCTGGTCGTGGGCTTCCATCACCGGCGCAGTGGATTTCATTTTGGACCGCCTCGAGTTCCACGCCCGCATTGTAGACTGCGAGACGGAACCCTCGACTGCGAATCGCTTTGGGCCAGTTCGGTCCGGTCACGTTACGCTGATGGGATTCTTGATACCCGTCAAAGCGAGCATGAACTGGGACTGCAAGAGCATTTGGAGCAAGAAAATGCCCCGGGTGACGGATAACCGCCCAGATCGCAACAACCAGTACCTTGGCGAGATGCTCCCGGATATCGAAACGGAAACTCGCGAATATCCCGAAATAGAAGAAGAAGAATGCTATCACATTTTGGCCTTGGGTCATAATAGTGTGGACACTTGGATCAGCATCAAGTCCCTAGTCCTTCGACAGGTGCAGTCCACCCCGAATGCTTACACTAGAGTTGGATTGTTGGAGGTTAGACACGATGGAACTTTGAAGACATTCTTCAGCGACACCCAAGAATGTCGAATAACCATTCTATAGCGCAACTCCTGATACAGGCCTTTCATCAAGTAGGGTCTGAGATATCTTCAAGAACAATGTCTACCGTATGCAATCATTTTGACCTGTCCAGGATCCTGTATGTGCACCAAAAGTATCCCCCAATATTCAAGAACTCTTAAACGCCAGGACAGTCATGGTTCCACAATTAAAAAAGACAAATACAATGGACAATTCACCCATCACCCCAAAATGCCATATATCGATTCACAGTTACATAAACCCCGGCAGGCTCACTCCAGATGGCCAAACGTCATAAAATGTACAGCCCACAGATGACCGACACTGGAATGAGAACGCGTAAAGAAAGCCGCATTTGGGGGTCTCTGTTTGCCGAGTTGTTCCGCAGGAACCCAAGAACCCCGGCGATAGTCATAGGAGGAAGCCATTGTAGCGTGTAAGGTGCATGATACCCATCCTTTGACGTCTCAGAGGCAGGCTGTGTCTGAGATTCAATGTCGCTGTTGTCAGCTTTGGTATTGTCCTTGCTGTCCGGGGAGATATCCGTAGCCGTTACAGGAGTTAGATTCTTGACAGGGTCGCCCGTCTTCTCCCCCATGACTACCGCTTCTTCCGTCTCTGACGGCGAAGCTTCCACATACTGACAACGCTTGTCGGAATCCGTCTTCGCCTTGCGCCACTTGAATATTTCGGTATAATAGTACGTATAACCATACACCCCGAATACGGCGTGGTAGCTGGCGCATACCCTCCAAAGGATCTGCTCGATAGGTGTTGCAAAGAAAAATTCCCAGCCGGCAAAGAACCAGATTATGATTCCCACGGGTATAAAAGAGAAAAATAGAAGTATTGAACCCTTCTCGGCTGGCAGCCATTCGTCAGACGGAAAGGGGTCCCATAGCTTGGATTTGATGGGGCGACTGTAGAGTGGAACACAGAGGATTTCCAACCACCGGGTATAGTATGCCCAGTGGATGCCGATTTGCCATCGCGGTCCACTGATGAAATCCACGGGTGTCCGGTACCATGCTTGGGGGTCTTCAGGGAGCTCATGATGGGTCTGAAATAACTGTGTTAGCAAGTGGCAGGGATAGCGAACATCGTTATATGGTTAGGTCTATACATATACATGCTTCTTAGCCCACATTCGAATCTGCTGAATCTTTACGTCGTCTTTGGTTTGGATGCGCATTGGGACTGAGATGGAAGGCTTCTTGAACCAGCAAATCTGACACCCCACCAGGATGTATACATATGACAAGGCGGTAAGCTCGAGTGTTGGCATGGGAGGCCATGCGCAATACGTTGAATCTCAATAACCTAGAACCAAATGGCTTGCCACAAAGTCATGAACCTGGACCCGTAAAAGTTAGCTTTTTTCGGTGAACAGATAAAGTAGCCACATACCGCAACAGATTATCAGAAGCGTTCCTCTCGCCAAGTTTCATCGGTTCCACATCTGGAAAGTCGACATGGCCGTACTTGACGAGATAATGAAACTGCTCTGCGTTGATGGGAAACCCCTCCGGATAGTCAGGACTGGTAAGAGACATGCCTCCCATGTCCGTAAAAAAGGCGTATGTAAGGTTCCATTACACACCTTTGGTAACCTTGTCTGTCCTGAATTTCTGCATGTGTCGTCAGTCTCGCGTCTCACACAAAAATTGGTCGATGATGAGAAGGCTACTCTAAAGCTCCGTCTTGCGCTTGAGAACTGTCCCCGTGTAATAGCCAACAAGAACTCCGGGCCCAGCAAGCCCACCATAGCCAGGTGGGCTCTATCGATAAAAGGGGTGGTAGACTTTGTCTTTGGAAGAGCCGGCATTGGGATGAGTTGCAACCCAACAACAAAGCGTCACGGTGAATCAGGCATGACCAGAGTATATCCAAAGTCCCGCGATCCTGCCCTGATGGAATCCAACCATAGCGAAGCTCGGAAAGGTACGTGGTGTTTGTCAAAATGGAGTATTCAGCCATGACACCTTTGCGAGGTCGGATACAGGTTATTTCGACATCCAACCGATTCGACGATGTGGAGAAGGAAGATGAGATATCAAGGCAAAAAGGCAGTGAAGCCCTGTCCCCATTGTGTTCTCATTATTGCCGATCATGTTCGGCCTGAATTGATGTTGAAAACAGTTGGAGTACTTCACAATTGAATCCTGAACGCCACTATGCACCTCGATTCAGTGTGGCATACGGCGATTTGTTAGTGATTCTCTTGTGTGGTTGTGATAGGCGCTGAGGCACCAAAAGAATGGCAAAGGTCGCTGAAGCTGCCAATTTATGCCAAAGTTATTTTCAGAAATGCACGCCGTCTTTTGGCCAGGCGCTTATCCGCAACAAGTTAAACGATCGACGATTGGTTGCAGTTGGGAGTCCCTTGACGGGCGCCCGGTAAAGCTTGGCAGCAGCAGCACCTCTTTTCCTGGCGACTTCAGCTGTGTGATTTTTTCCGTTTGTTTTCTTGCCAACATCCATCACCAGAGCCCCGAAATTCCCAGAGTCCCCTAAGCCTGGTATAGAATCAAACATGGGGACCGATTCCGAGACCACGCCGCTGGTTAACGCCAACATTGACCTGCAATCCTACTACTCCTCGCTGGAGTCCCGCATTGGGTATCGCCTGCTACTTGGAGGCACCCGCCATTTTGGATACTGGAAACATGATACATACTGGCCATTCCCGCTATCGAAGCCCCTGAGGGCAATGGAAGACAAGCTGGCTGAGCTACTGGCTCTGCCCCGCGGCGCCGAGGTTCTTGATGCGGGCTGCGGCGTGGGCCATGTCGCATTGCACATGGCAAAAGCGCATGGCTTGCGCATCTCAGGTATCGATGTCGTTGATCACCACATCGCCAAGGCCAAGTGCAACATTGGTCGTTCAGGGCTGCCTGAAGGCACTGTCACAGTCCGGAAAATGGACTATCACCACTTGGAGAAACTGCCGGATGAGTCGCTTGACGGGGTTTATACGATGGAAACATTTGTCCATGCCACGGACCCAAAAGCTGTGCTCGCCGGGTTCTACCGTATCCTTCGGCCAGGCGGCCGGCTGGCCCAATTCGAGTACGACCACGATCTGATGGCCGACTCCCCAGAGGACATGGCAGTCTCGATGCGCAAGATCAACCAGTATGCCGCCATGCCAACAAATGATATATCACACCCCGGTGTGTTCAAGAAGATGGCCGAGGATGCGGGGTTCGAGAATGTCGTCGTCCACGATCTCACACCGAACGTCAAGCCCATTACACGGTTGTTCTTTGTGCTGGCCATCATCCCGTACTTGATCGTTCGGCTGCTTGGACTCGAGAGGCACTTCATCAACACGATCGCTGCGGTAGAGACATATCGAGGGCTCGGGAGGTGGCGGTATATTGCGATATCTGCCAGCAAGCCAGGCGGTCCGCTGGAAGTGTCGAAGACGCGGTAGGGGGTGTTGAGAAGGGGTATAATAAATGTTGAAGAACGGGAGATGAATGGTAGAATTCTAGATAGCAATTGATATTAGTAGATAGTCAACAGGACTTAAACCAACTGCCGGCCCTAAAAAGTTTCCAAGTTGCACCCTTGGTCCCTCCAGAAATCGGACTCCCCCCACTCACCCGACAGTGGAGCTGGGCTTGTCATCCCCGCGTCGAGCTGGGGACCCGGCGTCTGCCGATGCGAGCCGCCAGCCGAAAAGTGCAAAACACCCCGCCATTCAGTGCACCCTCACCACCGCTTCCTTCCGAAGTCCCATAACCACTGCACAGCTAGCCCATCCAATAACGTCCATGACAAATATTGATAGGAAACCAACCGCTTGTCAAATCGATACCGCGTATTAGCTTATCGATTATGTACCTCCCCAGCCAGGTGGAGAACACCATGCCTTGAAACGACTCTTGGGAGGGGAAGCTAACAAAGCTTCCGGCGAGAAAAATACGAGAGAACTCTTGAGAGGCTGCGATGTCGGTAGTCTATGAATCATCATAAAACATAAACTTTCCCATGCATCATTATTCTCTTTTCCCGATACCATAGCCCCCTCTCAGTTACCTACGTTGTCGTCGCCAAAAGTGCACGGCACCTACCCGCCCGATCAAGATGCCGATATCCTGGCCTTCCTTCTCGCCCCGGCTCGTCTACGAGAAGGGACCCCTCAAAGCCATCCCCTTTCCTGCCATCCGACTCATCAGCATCCTCGTGGTCATCAACCTGTTGGTCTGGGCTGGTGTAGCCGTTGTCTTGCACTACTTCCCTAAGCTTATCTCGCCGGCTGTTTTATCCTACACCCTCGGTCTTCGTCATGCCCTCGATGCGGATCACATCAGCGCCATTGACCTCATGACCCGGAGGCTGATCGCCTCTGGTCAACGCCCTGTCGCCGTGGGAACGTTTTTCAGCTTGGGGCACTCAACGATTGTCATTGTCACTTGCATCGCGCTCGCGGCCACAGCCGGTGCTGTCAGAGACAAATTCGATGACTTTGAGCGCATCGGTGGTATCATCGGGACGAGTGTGTCCGGGACGTTCCTGTTGATTCTGTGCATTGCCAACGGGTGGATTCTTTACCGTTTGGTTCAAAGGCTGAAGCAAGTCCTCGCTGAACAGAGAGCGGCGAGGCTGGCTCCGGACTATGACTCGGATGCGGAGGCCAACGCTGATCCCATTGGCGACCAGATGGGGCTTGAGGGGATGGGGTTCTTGTCGAATGTCTTCAGGGGTGTGTTCAAGGCTGTTGACAGACCATGGAAGATGCTGCCTTTGGGAATGCTCTTTGGGCTTGGCTTTGATACCAGTTCCGAGATTGCCATTCTCGGAATTGCCAGCATTCAGGCTGCCCAGGGGACGAGCATTTGGGTTATTTTGATTTTTCCTCTTTTGTTCACAGGTATGAAGGCAATATCCAAAGTTTAAGGAACTTCACTGACTCGCTGTTGTCTTAGCCGGCATGTGCATGGTCGACACTACCGACGGCGCTCTCATGATGGCCCTATACACCAACAAGGCCTTTTCCAGAGACATTGTCGCCATTCTCTACTACTCCATTGTACTTACCAGCATCACTGTCTTTGTCTCTGCCTTCATTGGTGTGATCCAGTGGCTGTCCTTGATTGACCATGTTGCTGAACCAGATGGAAGCTTCTGGGATGGTGTCAGCGCCATTGGTGACCACTACGAGATTATTGGCGCCAGCATTTGCGGTCTTTTCCTTGTTGTGGGTATTGGCTCAGTGTTGGTTTATCGTCCATGGAGGAGGAGAATGGACCGGACGGTCAGTGCGCTCCCAGCACCTGAGGCGACGCCTAGTGCGAATGCCCTTGTACCCAACCCCGATGCGGCGGTCGACTATGGCACGACGAACAAGCAGCCTGGAACCACCACTGTGGAGAATGTGGATAGGTGATAGAGTCGTTAAATTGAGGAACTCATGTACGCTTGTCCACATCATCCTGCATATATAGAACAAAAAACATCGCCATATAAATCAAATATCCAATTGGGAGAACAATCAACGATAACCCCCGTCTCTCGCAAAGTCTTCATCCGTCATTCCCTCCCGGACATTCTTGATGTAATCATCAAACCTCGAAGCGACCTCAATGACATACTGCAGATGCGAGCTGCTCACGACTTCGTTCTTGTGCTTTGCCAGCTGCCTTGCCGTAGTGATCGCATTCCGGATAGCACGGCCGTTCAGGTCCATCTTGGCAAACTCATCCAGACTGTCGTAAATGTCTTCAGAGTCGATACTCTCGGCGTCGATCTCCTTCAGGCGGGTCAAAAAGTTTCGCCAAATTTTCCTCCGCTGCGGTATGTTGAGATTGTCATAGTGAATTGACAACTGGATTCGACTTTTGAATGCCTCGTCAAAAGTTCCCACTCTGTTGGACGTCAATATGAGAATGCCGTCGTAATACTCCAAAACCCGGAGAAAGACCGAAACCAGTGCGTTGCGGTTGAGATCTGCCAGTCCACGCTGCTCCAAGAACACCTCTGCTTCATCGAGTAGGACGACGCAGCCCCACATCTGGCCAAGGTAAAGGACAGACTCGAGATATTGCTCAACGTTTTCTGGGCTTGTCCCGATATCACCACATGTCACGCGGTACAGCGGCTTTTCCGTAATCTCAGCCACGGCTTCGGCGGTAAAGGTTTTGCCTGTACCGGGTGCTCCATGCAAAAGGAGGATTAAGCCCTTCCCTTTACCCTTGATGATGTCAGTCCCCTTTTCTGCGGCCACTTGAGTTGTCACGAGGGCTTTGATCAAGTCCTTGGTCTTCACATCACTCAGCACGAGATTCTCAAACGCTCTTTTGTCCCACTCGACCTCTATGATCTTTGAAACATCGAGATCAACTGTGAGATAGCCTAGGTTAGTATGAAGTCGTAGCAAAAGAAAAAGTAAGTGCTACTCACCCCAGGCCTTGCGTCGCAGATTGAAGCCTTTGACCTCTGGTGGAAACGCATAGATATCGTTGTCCTCGGGCCCCGGGTCTTCCCCAAGAACGAAGCATCCCGGATCTCGGCGAAGCATCCCACCTGGATGGAGCTTTTGATATGTGGCGGTGTCGATCATGAAGCGTTCGGCTTCCTAAGAAAGGTTAGGGTATGTGCACTTGTGACACAGCCAGTGTCGAATAGAATGGGATTAGGTGAGGACCTACATGCCCATCAAAGTAGGCCACCAACTTCCTCACTCTAGATGACCAACAAAAATTTCCAACAGCCTCAAGATGCTCTTTGACTCCCTCTTCAGCGAACCGAAGAGGATATACCAAGAGCGTCCTGATCTCTATCTCTTCGTCCATGAGTGTGTTTCCATCAAGCTCATTTGTGAGTCGGAGGGTTACGTCTCGACTCGCAAAAGATGAACCACTGTAAACCCAGCACCAGCACTGCACCTCGTAAAAGAATGTGTTTTCTTGCATGACAGGGGGAGGAACGCCGGGAATTTGCCTCCGTTCGGGGGGCTTCCCCATTTGAACCATCGCACTGGCAATGTAGCCTCGGACGTATGACCGTATAGTCGTCACCAAAACCTCGTCTGGTCGGATGAGGAACGGAAGATACTTCAGTTCAATCTTGCCGAGTTTGAGAAGGTCGTCAACATGACGATAGGTATTGCCGAAAGCACTCTCGATGTACTTTCCCAGCAATCTGAGATGTAACTGATGTTTCTCTGCCAGCTCACGGATCGCATCCTGTTTATCTCTGAGAAAATACCAAAAGAAGTATGGTGCCTCGAGCTCTTTCTGTGGGTTGGTGAGGGATTGGCGGATGAAGGACACACTTTTGGAAGAAAGCAGGGCTTTCAGAGCCTCCCGCATTCCTTTGGTGACGGGTTCAATAGATTCAAAGTATATCGGGGGCGTCTCAATGTCTTTAGCCTCTCCCACGGTTTCGTTGATCCAAGGAGATGGCTGTGTTGAACGGGGCGGGGTTGATACTAAGGGCCCTCCGCCGGGCATTCCCATCCCTGGGCCCATGGGAGGATATCCCGGGCCATTCCGTCTGGCTCCGGAAGCTTGATCCAAATAGTCGACCGTGTAATAATCTTGGAAGACGACAAAAGCAATGTTTGGCTTTCGTGCCAAATGTCTTGCCAAACTGGTCAGACCGAGATCGCCCTGTAATAAGCTCACTCCGTTGTGGTCAACAGAATAGTAGGGTTGCGCAAGATAGAGATGCTGGTTGTTGATTCGATAGACCACTTCCCACACCAAGTCATCGGATTGGTCCTTTTTGTCCTCTGTGCTGCAAACCTGAGGACTCACAGTAGAGGTAGCGTCCTTGGTTTTGGGTAGACCCTCCTGTTCAGCTTCAAGCCTTTGGGGTTGTGTTTTCCACTTTGTCGGACGAGATTGGTAATGTTTGGATGGCTCTGGCTGGAGAGCAAACCTTGAACTCTGGACGGCAGGTATTCCGTTGGCATAGGTTGTTCTCCGCGGTGGTGGCGCCTCATCATCAGAGTATGGCATTTCACCTTCATGTTTAGGTGGCTCCATGCCGGTAAACTCCCCGGAAGTCATAGGTCTAAGACTATGCCGTTGTGGTACCTGTGATTGTCCTGCGGCAATAAGTTGCTGGGTTTGGAAGTTGCTCTCTCTTGTCTTGTCCCGTGAAATGGTGAAAGTGCTGTGGAGGGCATCCTCGTCATCGGTAGGGTGGTCGGGGGACGTCGCCCTGGCAGGGGACACAGATCTGCCGCTTTGACTGATCGGTCTTCCAGGAGGTGGATTGAATCCTCCACGTTGTCTACTCGGTTCTTTAGTCACATGAAAGCTCTTACACAACGAGAAACAAAAACGTACCGAGACGCCATCCTGGCCCAAGAAGATGTCTAAAGTATGTAGGCGTCGTTGAAACAATAGAAGTAATGAGGTAGTGAAGCGACGAGGAAGTCTGCCTTGGCACCTCTCGTAGGCATACCTGCGTTTGAAAAGAGGGGAAAGGTGTGGCAGCCAACAGAGAAAATCACGTGAAAATCGCAGCGCTTTTGCAAGCAACCTCTCTGCCTTGCAGATGCTCCTTGCCTTCTGTCTTCTGTCGATCAAGTTCTTCAACTCATGCACAATCAATCCTCCTTTCATGTCCACCTCTACCACTTTAAGCGTCTCTGGACGCGGTGGCTTTTCATTCACTGAGTGGTTCAACGCTGACGTGGATGATGGGTTTGTTCCCCAGGTACCCCAAATTACCATTACGATCATATGTGATTCTAACCATTGAGTAGAAGCTTGGACCCAGCTACAGATGCGTTTGAAGAAGCGATTTGCATTTACCGTGACCATCTCACCAAAGATCAAGACAAGCGCCAATTCATATCTCGTTCACATGGCTTTGCAGAGCTTCAAGCTACGCTGGCCGAAACGCAGCAAAAGTACGAGTCCCTTCGAGTCAAATCAAAGACTAGAGAGTACTTGACCAAATTCTCTAATCTCCTCTGCCACTACGACAATGTGATGAAATGTCTCATTCAACACAACCCGGAGTATGTTTCTTTGGCTTGGGGTGCCATGAAGTTCTTGTTTGTTGTATGTTTCAGTTTTCTGTTTACCATTGACTGAAAGAATGTCGACTGACTGATCGTTCAGGCGTTTGTCAACCACGAAAATGCATGTTCTACCCTCGCCAAGGGTCTTTGCCAGATTGGATCGATTCTCCCTCGCGCAGAGCTATCACTTATTCTTTATCCTACCAAACGCATGAAGCGTGCCGTCGCTGAGCTATATGCCAACATTATCAAGTTCCTGGTACGAAGCAAAAGATGGTACGAGGAAGGGAAGCTGAAGCACATCTGGCACTCGTTGTCCCGCCCATCTGAACTGCGATATGCCGATCTTTTGGAAAACGTTAAAGAGCGATCTGAGCTGATTGAGACCCTGAGCGCTTCTGGCTCACAAGCCGAGCAAAGGGAGATTCACCGCAAAATCGATAATGAAGGCTCCCAACTTACCGTTATGCATGAGGAGGTGAGAGAGCTGAAGGCCATAATCTTGAGTTGTTTTTCCCATCCTCGTTGAATCATGAGAGATAATATCGTTAACCAATCAGTAGGATTGGAAAGTAGGGCGATCAACAGCTTCATTGATACCAACTGCCGTCTGAACGATTTGCAGTTTGCTCAAATTTGTCAGTCTCTTCGGCAAGCCGCGGAGTATCACCTCCTTCCGGAACCAGAAACAACATACAGACGCAACATAGCTCTTCAGAGAGCAACCGAGAGAGCTGGCCGAGGTGCCTTTTTATGCACATTCGATTGGGCTAGTTCCAAGTTGACGGCGTTCTCATCCGCCTCGAAGCTCAGATCTTTAGCGCTCATTCGCGGTGGCTATCACTCGAGAGACCAGACTCGAGGTCTGATCATATCGACACTGACACTTCTCCGCTCTTCCAACATTCCAGTTATATGGGCGCTGAAAATCCCACACTACGAGTCCAAGCAGGTGCCAGTTACTTCGGTGATGAAATACCTGATCTCACAGATAATGCAACTTCCCGGGACCGTCCTGACTGAGCTCGATGCAGCAAATGCCTGCGCACGCTTCTACAGAGCTGTCACGGCAGAGGACTATTGGTTGATAGTGGCAAGCCTACTGGCTTCTGTGGCCAATTTGTACATTGTTATCGACGTTGACATTGCGGAAGAGTTTCCTTGGGTGGAAGCTGCATCCAGAATGTTTGGACAGCTGGATCAAAGAGGGGCAAAGACGAGACTGAGAGTGATTTTGGTGACCAACAGGCCTGTGGTATCTGCGGAGGACCGACGTGATCATCTTGTTATCAAAGCACCTTCAAATAACGCTGTCACGGGTCCCAGGTCGGGCACACAAAGCCGAAGGGGGGCAGGCATGAACTGTATTCGAAGCAGAGCATCAGGGAGACGAGCATTACGGTTGACATAAACGAGCCTGCCAAATTTCATTCAACGGCGAAAAACTGTCTTAACCCACAATCATTTCTAACACAGCGTCCCAGCCTGACTCAACAGCTCCCAATCCTCCTCGTCTCCACTCCTCACCTCCCGATCCCCAGCCAAAGTCTTTTCATCCCCCTCCCCCTCTTCTTCCCCCTCCCCATCCGCAACTGGCACCACCCCCATAACCCCCACCCCTCCATCCTCCTCCCTCATCAACATAATAATCTCCCTTTCCCTCCCCTCCCAAATCTCCACCAACCCCCTCTTCTCCCCCCCAGGTGAAAACTCCACAAACACCAACTCAGGCCACCGCCTAACCCACTCAACAAACATCTCCTCCCGATCTCTCACCATTTTCTTGTCAAACCCCGTGTGTCTATCCCTCTGCCCCCCCTTCCAAACCTCACTCGCCTCTCTCTCGGCATACATCCCCGCCACAATCTCCGCCAGCTCATCCTGATCAATCATTTCTTCCTTATGGCAGGAACAACCGTGGTATAACTGAGGTGGGTGCTCATAGGGGAAGTTAATGGGGTATTCACACGCCGATGGACCAATATAATAAGGAAGCGGCGTGCCGTTGTGACAAGGGCAGTTGTGATACCGGGTGTGTCTTGTTTCTGTTTTGTTCGTTTCTGGATTGGTGGTGGTTGTGGTGGTGATGGGACGGAACTGGATTTTTTCCTGCCAGGAGGGGGTCTTGTTCGAGGGGAAGAGGCCTGGGTAGGCTATTTCTATGCCTGGGGTGCAGAAGTTGAGGAGGTAGTTTAGGTAGAAGATTAGGTGGGTTTTGGGAAGCGGGGCGTGCTGGAGGAGGATGGAGAGGCAGTGGGTTGCGCGGGTGGGGAGGGTGGCCATGGAGCTGGCGGTGAGGACGGTGGTGTAGATGTATTTGAGCAAGTGGGCGGGGGTGGGGAGGTGGGAGGGGGATAGGGGGGCGGTGGGGTCGATGGATTTAGCGTCTTCGAGGAGGATGGAGCGGTGGAAGGCGATGACCTCTTCGAGGGGGAGTTCGGGTTCGAGGCCTTCTTTGAGAAACAAGTCGTCCCAGGATTTGGGTTTGACGGATTCCTTGGTATCGGAAGGGCCACCAGAACCTTCTAAAGCGGTAAGGAAAATGCTGCTGCCCTTGTTGTACGAAGCGTCAATGGTATCCGGGAGGGGCTTGAGATCAGGTGGCTGGAAACCCCCGAGGGCTTTGAAACTCGTCCATCGTTTCGCGCTGTAGTGTTTCTTCCAGATGTTGGGTTCGATGCCGAAGATTCGTTTGAACGTTTGATACCGCATTCTTTGAACCATGTCATGGTGACCACCAGTGGTGAGCTTGGTGAGGGCAATGTGAACAAGCTGGACATAAAAGTAGGCTTTTGTTTCTGAAAATGGTTCCAAACCCGAAGATGGCTTTTCAGCAAAGACCCCAGTGCGAGCGTCCACTGGCGCCCTCATACGCATGAACTGTTGACGCAGGGCATCAAACCCTCGCTCGATGAACCAGCTTCTTCGTCGGGTTTCACCCTCGCGCAGATACCGCTGGACAATGGCAAAGGCCATGTTGAGATAGCGCTCATGCTCAAAAGGTTCCGGCGCAGAGTTGTTGCCGAACCCAAAGAAAGACCTTGGAGCTTTTCTGGGTGGCTCAAGAGGCTTGAGATTGGGTAAAACATAATACCGATGAGTATAGCACATGTTCTGAAGATACACGCTGTAGTACTGGTCGATCAGCTTGCGGTCAAGGAGTTCCGGGCGTTTAGCGAGTACCATGTCGAACGAGGGCGGTGTGAAGTGCTTGTCATCAGTTGAAGATCCTTGCGCAGCCTCAATAGCCGATTTGATTTGATAGAGCCAAAAAACAGTTTCTGTTCTGCGTAGTGTTAGACGATACTGAGATCACGACAGTGACGACTAGGAAAACTCACCGTGACTCAGGCTGATGGTTCAACCGGGACGCCCGCTGCTTCAACGAAAGCATGTTGGCGGCGAAGTCGCTGGCTATCTCGAGGAGACCGCGATCTCTATTTTCGTGGAGAAGAATGGTCATGTAGGCAGCCCGAACGTAGTCCCTGTGACGCCATGGAAGCAGAGTGCTGTGGATGAAGGCATTCCAAAATTCATGGTCAGGTCGGTCATTTTTCGAAGCCTTTTCTTGAGTGGACGACATTGGTTCCAAATCAAAGTTGAAATCCGGTTCAAAAGCAGAAGTCCCGGTTCATTGATGGTGAGGGAAAAAGAAGAAGAGATTATGCGCGAGTGTTTATACAGGGTAAACAAAAAGACAGATTTGACGATTGCGCGTCCCTTAGACCATCTAGCTTTCAGCTTGCGCAAAGGATACCGAAATAGGTGGCACCAACCAGGCTCCCTCATTTGCTAACACCCCCTGAATCTTGCCTGTTTTGGTGCTGCCTAGACCATCAACCACCCCAAGAAAACACCCACTAACGATTAGCCAGCGACAGCCAAGACACTACAGAATACCTCCCCCAGCCAAAGCAAAGTTTCTCAGGGTCCCGTAAAGACCCACAGTCAACGTCACTTGGTTTGTCAGGCTTGAAAGGTTCGCAACTGGCAAGGGAGATGTGTCTTTGGCAAGGAAACTGGCGACACGGTTGGCGACCCAGATGGGGTTCTCATCAACTGTTTACGTGTCAGTCAACCAGTCTACTAGAACATCACGTCATGAGGAGGACTCACCGATCCAGTGTCCTGCTTTGAGCACAATATCAACTTCCAGAGTCTCGGTAAAATTCTCAAATGCGGGCCGTGTGAGGAAGGACATCAGCGCCTCGCCTCCCAGAGCAAGTGTCGGGACAGTCAGCTTCTTCTTCCCAATGATGGATGTAAAGAACTTTGCGTCATCGGCCACGATCCTGCTCTCGAACGGTCCGAACATGGCCCGGAGGTACCCCGGCTTGGAGATGGAGGTCGCATATCTACTCAACGTCTCCTCCGAAATGGACGATCCACCGGAATAGCTGCCGTGATAGAAATACCAGGAAAGCATCTCTCTTTCACGACCTCAAATGAAGAAGTCGGCTGCGTCTGGGACGCTGAAGAAAGCCAATTGCCAGTTTCCATACAGGTCCCAGTACGGCCCAGGGGCTGAAGCTGCCTCGTATCCAAAGCCGGGCAGGACATATTCGGAGACACCCAGTCTCTTCACAAGCGATGGGTATTGAATGGTGAGGGCAACTGCCATGCCTGCGCCCTTGTCGTGGGAGAACACGTAGGTCTCGGTGATGTTGAGAAAGTCGAGTACACCTTTGAGGTCAGCAGCGCTCGCGGTGGCACTGTAGTTGCCATCTGGTGGGATGGACGAATCTCCAGCTCCGTGGTTATCCGGGGCGATTGCAGTGAAGGATTCGGCAAGGACGGGACCAATCCACTGCCACGTCAAGCTATACTGAGGGCTGCCATGAATGAGAAGCAAAGGGGGGCCACTGCTGGCATAGCGAAAGTGTATTGAGACGTCTTCAAGGGCGACTCTTCCATGGGCCCAGTCATCCCACTTGGTCAGAGAGACAGTGGACTGGGCGAAGAGAGTCGCTGCTAGTGTAACTGTGGTGAAAAACTTCATCTTGGTGAGAGTCGGAATGCGGTTGCTGAAACTGGTGGTGGATACTGGAATTGAAGTTGAGTGAGCAGTCTACAGCTAGATATACCTTCAAAATCAAACACCATCATCAAAGTGCTGAATAATACTTTCTATCCATCTTTTATCGTTTGCTCCTTTCGTCCAAGTCTAATTCCGACGCTCCGAATGGTGATGGCCACAGTGCACGAGCCAGGCACTGGCTTATTGGTGCTGGATTGGCATCAAGGCTTGCTGACGCCAAGCAGTCTGTAGATGGTTTTGGAACAGCCAGAGCAATATCGGAATCTGGACATGGGCGATTTCCATTTCCGTTTTGGGACCTGAGCAGTCGCCGCTTTAACCTGAGCAGAAGTGGAGATCTCCTGAGCAGGGGGAACAAGAGCCCTGAGCACGGTGAGCAAGGCCCTAAGCATGGTGAGCAAGGTTCTGAGCACGGTGAGCAAACCCCGAGCACGGTGAGCAAACCCCGAGCACGGTGAGCAATAATTGAATCGACCTGAGACCAGGCTGGAGGTAGACCATGGCAGAGCTGTTTCTGGAATATATACCTATTCCACGATAATTGTTATTAGTACTGCAGGGGGGTTTTGGTGGAGTTACTAGAAAATAACCCTAGCTGTATTACTAAATATTCGGTTTAAGGTAATGTTAGGTATCAAAGCTATAACAGGGTACTAATGTCTCTATTTAAGTCAGTTTCTCAGTTAGTTTAAATCAGGCAAGTCTTCTCCCGTTCCTGCATCGGGGATCACCGAAAACTTGGATTGTTCCTAACTTGATTGAGCACTGTATGGAAGATCACATTTTCACACTGGTCATATGAAAAGCCAGAAACGGCCTTTTCATTTTGCCGGTGTAGGCAGCGATGGTCTCCTTGGCTGAAGCCAGAAACAGCTTTTCTGTTTTGACATAGGTAAGATAAAAGCCGCTGCCTCTATTGAGGCAATAAATGGTTTTTAATTTTAATGCAAACAAGAACCCACGGTTTCAGATTCTTAAGGCACTATATGGTCAGGCTCTCGAAGCAGCTCTGAGAGCACGATCTTGAACTATAGGTGGACGTTATCTGCCTCCAAAACTGGCTTCTACTGCACACAGAGTCATTTTGGCGGCTGGACTCCTTGCAAGGAAACCGGGAGCTTGGCTTTGCAAGGCTTCCTTGCAGCCTGGCAAGGGCAGATGCATAGCGCCAAGTGGTGGATCAGAAACCGTAAATCCGACGAGAAATATCGGAGTTTGTGGGACGGTTGGATTAAGCCATGTTAATATACGTGCTAAGGTGTTAACAATTGTGGACCGTCTCGGCAGACTTCTTCCTGAGGGTAAGCCACTACTAGTTTGAGGAGCATTTGACATGAGAGGCGAAAAAACTCAAGAAGAAAACAACTGCCAGGCGTATAACACCGCAACGAAATGATCATCACAGGCAGAAAAAAGTCCTACGGTACGAACCAGTGGGACCCCACACATCTGGAAGGGTCCTGATCAAAGAGCAACAACTCGTTTTTCGGAGTGGATATTGGAAGAATACCTGGAGAAGGACAAGTGGCTCACAGATATCCAGAATACCCTGGACACTCTTCTGGTAGAGAGTAGGAAGTATTGTTCGGCTTCCCGACGAGGATGTAGTTTAACTGGGAAGTGCGAACCAAGGAATGGACTGATTTACCTCGAAGTGAACGCAAGACCCAAGAAGACGCTCAGAAGTTTACCCAACTGATCAGAGGGTGCGTGAACTTTGCCAAGGACAATATCGTCAAATCTCAACAGCGACAGGCAGCTCAAGCAAACCGTCACCGACACGAACCTGACTTCAAGCCCGGCGACCGAGTGGTATTCTCAAGCAATCCGCAGTGTTCACGGCCGACCACCTGAGAAATTCCCGAACAACCCATTGCCCGGATAAGCGTCAGAAAACCCGCCAGGAGAGCCAATGGAATCTACTGGTGGATCCGAGCATAAAGCCTCAAAGATCCTCGCCAGCCGTACCCACCGCGGGAAATTGTAGTACCAAGCTCAGTGGAAAGGCTAGGACCCGGATGTAACGGCCTCAAGGCAGTGTATTGCAACTAGCTAGGCCACTCTACGAGTACACTGAACTTAGAGAAGAAAAGAAAAGAGAAAGAGAAGGTTTGACAATATGAGCCTCTGATATGGCTGGGCGTGTGGGCCAGTGCGCGGTGATAGAAGGGTTCTGGAGTAGTGGTCTCTGCGTTCTGGGAATGGCTTCACTAGGGCCGAGGGTTGCCGAGGTCTATGCCAGGGCTCAGCCCGTTACACCGGACATAGAATAGTACTCAGCAAGAGACTTCAAATATTCACCAAACCTGTTACAGCGGTTTTACCACGAGAATTTGGACAAGGCTGGCCCGCCCCGAACGCTTGAAGCATAGCTACAGGAAGCAGAGAACGACGAATTTACAGAGGTTCTACAAAGTTTTAACCAGACAAAGCAATCACTTATTTATATACCTTCCCAGTTATCGGTCGTTAGGCCATTTCTTCCTTTCTTTCTACACCCTAAAATTAATGATCATACAATAATCTACTATTAGTAGCCTTGTCCTTCGTGAAATATTAGATGCTCATAGTGTCAAATCTTCTCCTTCTATTTTCTTGTCCAAGCTCAGTGTACTCGTAGAGATGGCCAAGCTCGTTGTAATACACTACCTTAAGACCATTACATTCTGCATCCATAAAGAATTTTACCCCGCAGAAGTGCCCGCCCGTCGTCTCTTCTCTCTCATAAACCCCCATGAAACTTGCCACACCAGGATAGCAGTTGGAATGCCGAGTAAGAGGGCCCCTATAGCTGCACAACCCAGTATTACAGCAATAGAGAACACCCAGAACGCCCGGCCGATACTTTGTAGTTTAGACTCTCCTAGTCCCTGAAACCACGGGTCGTCTGTCGGCACCGAGAGTGCAACTTGCATTGATGACAGAGCGAGGGATATACCGGCAAACAAGAACAGTAGAGGTACGGTCGCTCTCGCCACAAAAGCGGTGATAGACCAATGCGGGACCTCGTAGAACCACCATGTTCGCGCGTGCTGTGGGCGGAACACGCGGACGGCCCAGTTCAGCCACGAGAGGCGCAGCTGTCCGTAGTGATATCGCCTCGCAACGTTCTCATCAGAGAGGTGATAGAAATGGCTGATGAATTTCGACCATTGAAGCCAGTTCTCCACGTCGCCAGGGATAAGGTGGGCCTCTTTCGCTAATTCGAAATCCAGACGGTGCGGCACCAGCAAAGCATATGACCGCAAGAATCCAGTCGCAATCGAGCTATTGAAGCCCAACTCTTCGGGTATCCCACAAGATGAGCCCTGCGTCGAGGTCTGTAGATATGTTGTCCAAAATTGATAGTTGAGAAGGAAGACTGGAACAGGCTTTATAAAGATCCTGTCCCGGTGCCAGGTGAGATGGAGCCTAGGATCCTCGGTAGGGACAATGCTTCGACCTTTGACCTTTTGTGTATGGAGCGGGTCGATGTTTCGACCGCATTTCCTCGCAATAAGCCAGAGATGTTCGTAAAGCTCATCGAGGAGCGGAGTATCCAGGTGACTCGAGATATGAATGCGGACTTGGTCGGGGAGTAGTCTGACAGCGGGCTCTCCTGGAACATGCGTTATAGGCCCCGCCTTATTATCTGGCTCGGATTGCGCATTCTGAACAGTCACTTCATCGTAAGGGCTGAGACGATCTCTGTTCGGAGCGGAGGATGGAGGGAAAGGAATATGGGAATAACTAGACATTTGGTATTTTTAACGGTTAAGCTGAGCGGCGGACATGTCCAAGGGCGTCTTTGTGAGGGGAATTTCACCAAACCACAGATCCGCGGGGCTGTGCATATTGCAGGCCTTCATCAGATTGGACCCGAAACGACTTGCCACACAGCCGCCTCTGGTTGACCAAACGAAGCTTTTCATTGGCCTGTATTTCGCCCTATCTTGATCATTTTGTATCGGC
Organism: Podospora pseudocomata; assembly: GCF_035222375.1. Classification (NCBI taxonomy): domain Eukaryota; kingdom Fungi; phylum Ascomycota; class Sordariomycetes; order Sordariales; family Podosporaceae; genus Podospora; species Podospora pseudocomata. The sequence goes on along the minus strand of NC_085891.1, from coordinate 577,096 downwards.
CCTACCCCGCTCACCCAGAACCACTCTGTGAAGCATAAAAGAGAAGTGCCACGGCCTGTGACCACCGAGGACCTTTTTATGAGTTGAATTAAACCATATTTGCCTATTGTTACAAGCCTAGTGCTAGTACCACTACACTCCTCACACCCGTCATCCCCACCGCGCGATGGGCCTAGCTATATACCTGGTCATCTTCCTGCTCTCGATTGCAGTCCTCTACTACCAGGCCACGAAGAGCATCCCCAGCCGACTCAACTCCGACCAAGCTCCGAAATCAAGATTTGAGCTTGTTCCAGCGTGCGCCAGTGGTTTACCGACGAGGGCGGACGGGATTGAGTAAGCACCTCTAGCGCTACTACGAGTGAAGCTTTCTGACAGAGGCAGTATTATCTTTGTACACGGCCTAGGGTCCACCCCGACTCGACATGGCGGGCGACGAAACATGCGACGAGACAAGCGACGACGACCGATATACCTGAAGAAGCGGCGACGGACAACGAGCAGTTTGTGAACTGGGTCAGCGACTTTCTCCCTAGTGACCTCCTTCCGGCGGTCAGCAGAGATGTCCGCCTATTCTTTTACAACTACGATTCATACTGGAAGAGGGATGCGGTGCACACACGGTTGACAAACCTTGGGAATGAACTGCTTGAGCATATCGGAGGGATCCGGATGTCCGAAACGGTGGGTGTGAAGATAGACCCAGCTTTGGACTCGACTCTTGGGGCACTGCTAACGCGCTCCAACTCTAGGAGCAAAACCGGAGCTTGATCTTTGTAGCACATAGTTTTGGGGGGCTCGTGGTTAAACGTGTAAGCTAGGAACCACTTGTGATAACGACGCGCCTAACTTCTAGAAGGCACTTGTTCAAGCCCGAGCGAGTCGAGACTTTGGCCACGTCGCGGAGCATGCTCAAACAATTATCTTCCTGGGTACGCCGCATCGCGGGACCAGTTTCGGCCTATGGGGTTGGCTTGCGGCAAAGGGCCTCCAGCCTCTCGGGTCGAACCCGTCAATCCTGGCCGATTTGGAGTATGATTCATTTTCGCTACACGACTTGCATAAGGATTTTATGGCGGTGGCTCCAGACGATTTGCGTGTGTTTAACTTCTTTGAGAAGCGGCCGACATGTATTCTTCGGCTATGGTTCGTTCGGCTAGAGCGACTTGTAAGTATGTCGGATGTTAGCATGGATGGAGCGCTAATAGCAGACACAGTGTGTCCATGAGCAATCCGCCACATATGAGGGTCGAAATGTTCGAAACATTGGGCTATCGGTCGATCACTATGGGCTCAACAAATTTGCGTCGAAGAACGAAAGCTATCAGTCAATACTTTCGAAACTTACCGAATGAGTGAGAGCCTCCGCTCGGCCAGCGAAGCATCACTACGCTGTACCGCTCGGGAGGGTAGATACCTATACGGAGCGGGTCGGGCTGTCGGCGGAACTCGAGCAGAAGTTGCATATAAGGCATGAGAAAGCAAGCGTTCCATATGCAGTCTCTGTTTACGGATTGGGCGGTGTTGGTAAGTCGCAGCTAGCGCTGGACTACGCCGAGAAGCACAAACATGATTACAACCCAATTCTCTGGATAGACGCGACGGACGAGGAGACAGTACGATCTAGCTTTAAGATATGTGCTGCGGAGCTGGGACTCACAGTGGAGGGCGGCGAAACCAAGGATCGATTATTACGGATGCAGGGGTCCGGGCAGTACTTAGATGGCTTTGCGACCGAAGTGAGGCGGATGACGAATGGCTTTTGATTGTGGATAATGCCGACGACGTTAGCTGGGGATCCAGAAGGTCATGCCGAGGGGAAACCGAGGAAGGGTTATTATTACCAGCCGAGACGAGCAAAGTACCAAGTTAGTCGGCGGGACCTGCGAATCGGTCCGTGTTGGCGACATGTCGCCACCGGAAGGGAGGGCGCTTCTCCTCAGACATCTGCAACTCGACGAAGAGCTGGCCCCTGGGGGCATCAAAGACGACTGTGATAGGGTGGTGAAAAAGCTGGAATTCTTAGCACTTGCCATTGATATTGCTGGCGCCTATATCGGTAGCTATTCTTCTTCTGACAAGGCTTTGCAGCGATACCTCGCGGACTATGAGAGGCACCGCGACGAGCTCCTCCAGACGGACTTTTTTAGAGGGTTATTGGCGACGGAGAAGACGGTGTGGACAGTATGGGACACCACGCTCGAGAAAATCGCGATGGAAAATAAAGGCCTGCAACCTGATGTATTGCTGACGTTTCTTGCACATTTTAAGGGCGGTATTATCCAGGATGAGATGTTTCGTCTGGCCAGTCTTGGCATGGAAAAAGTCAAGGCTAATATGGGGGAAGAGGAGAGCGAAGGGATGCCCTTTGAACTCCAGCAGTTCCTTCCACTCGCTGGAGACAAATGGGATGATTTTCGATATCAGCAGGGCTGCCGTCTACTGCTCCGTTATAGCTTGTTGCAGCGAGTCGACGGGGGGTGGGCTGGCGTGACAATGCATGGCCTGGTTCGGTGGCGGGCAATGCTAAGCCACCGAAGCAGGCCATGGCGGCAGTGGTATATGGTATTTGTTTTAGCAGCGTGTTATCAGAACATCGAGGAGGAACAGCCTGAGTTCCGTCGACATCTAGTTGGACACTTGCCAGATATTCATGGGGATGATGGCCAGGAACGGGAGTATTTTTTGAGATATCCAAGTTTCATCGGGGAGACGATAGGAAGAATATATTACGACGAAGGCCGGTGGGAGGAGGCCGAGAAGCTGGAGGTGCAGGTGATGGAGACTCGGAAGACCAAGCTTGGGGCCGATCACCCAGATACGCTGACAAGTATGGCCAACCTAGCGTCGACATACAGGAACCAGGGCCGGTGGGAGGAGGCCGAGAAGCTGTTTGTGCAGGTGATGGAGACTCGGAAGACCAAGCTTGGGGCCGATCACCCAGATACGCTGACAAGTATGGCCAACCTAGCGTCGACATACAGGAACCAGGGCCGGTGGGAGGAGGCCGAGAAGCTGTTTGTGCAGGTGATGGAGACTCGGAAGACCAAGCTTGGGGCCGATCACCCAGATACGCTGAGGAGCATGGCCAACTTAGCGTCGACATATAGGAGCCAGGGCCGGTGGGAGGAGGCCGAGAAGCTGGAGGTGCAGGTGATGGAGACTCGGAAGATCAAGCTTGGGGCCGATCACCCAGATACGCTGACAAGTATGGCCAACCTAGCGTCGACATACAGGAACCAGGGCCGGTGGGAGGAGGCCGAGAAGCTGGAGGTGCAGGTGATGGAGACGAGCAAGATTAAGCTTGGGGCCGATCACCCAGATACGCTAATGAGCATGGCCAACCTAGCGTCGACATTTTGGAACCAGGGCCGGTGGGAGGAGGCCGAGAAGCTGGAGGTGCAGGTGATGGAGACTCGGAAGATCAAGCTTGGGGCCGATCACCCAGATACGCTGACAAGTATGGCCAACCTAGCGTCGACATACAGGAACCAGGGCCGGTGGGAGGAGGCCGAGAAGCTGGAGGTGCAGGTGATGGAGACGAGCAAGATTAAGCTTGGGGCCGATCACCCAGATACGCTAACGAGCATGGCCAACCTAGCGTCGACATTTTGGAACCAGGGCCGGTGGGAGGAGGCCGAGAAGTTGGACGTGCAGGTGATAGAGACGAGCAAGACCAAGCTTGGGGCCGATCACCCAGATACGCTAATGAGCATGGCCAACTTAGCGTCAACATATTGGAACCAGGGCCGGTGGGAGGAGGCCGAGAAGCTGGACGTGCAGGTGATAGAGACGAGCAAGACCAAGCTTGGGGCCGATCACCCTTCTACGCTGACGAGCATGGCCAACCTAGCATCGACATTTTGGAACCAGGGCCGGTGGGAGGAAGCTGAAAAGCTGCAGGTGCAGGTCATGGAGACTCGGAAGACCAAGCTTGGGGCCGATCACCCAGTTACACTAACGAGCATGGCTAACCTCGCTTTTACTTGGAAAAGCCAAGGACGATACGCAGACGCTTTAACACTGATGAAGAACTGTGCTCAAGCTCAGCAGCGAGTGCTTGGCGACGAGCATCCATACACACTAAAGTCTCTGGCCACCGTAGCTAAGTGGAGTAGTTAGAAGGGGTTTTTGTTTCATGTGTCGGCGTAATCGAATGCTGCATCCTATCTTATCTTACCTAATATGGCTGAGCGTGTTGGCCAGTGCGCGGTGATAGAAGGTTCTTTCAGATGTTTTTCATCCTCAATCTCTGTTCAGGTAGTTTCGGAGACCTCTGAAGTTGAGGATTCTTTCAGAGGTTCTTACTGGTTTGCCAAAATGGGACGATCCCTTGTTGTGACGATCCCCTGTCCAGAACCTTTGAAAGGGATACCGGTTGCAGGCGAACTTCTAGATAATGGATCGGAGCAGCTAAACAGTGCACAACAAGATGTCTCGATGTAAACACTCAGGATACCGTGAATACAAGCTGTGATTGCATACTCCGGAACTATCTACAAGCTATCTAGTTCCTTCGTAGATATATCTTTCCTTTCATTCAAGTGCTCGTCCGACTACGAGCCCGATCACTCCTAGCACATTGCATCCTGCAATGTGCTCGCTCGTCTTGGCACCATAGCACTTCCATCTGGCTCCCATAGTTTGTTCCCTTACTGCAATGCCAAATCCGTCTTTTCTATCGTCCGCCGACGTCGTGTTCGCGGTGTAAGCAGAGATGGGGTTAACACGGAAAGTTGGGGTTAACGCACGGGCCACACCACCAAGGGGAAAACAAAAGAAAAGGGGTGAAAAAAGGGTGAAAAAAACAAAGCCAAGCTTCACGCCAAACACCCATCCCGTTTCCCGCCAACCAGCTAAGGTGGGAACTACAAACAGGGATTTCCATATAATATTTATATCAAGGCCCGAGGAAAATCCATGGAAGAGAGGAATCACAAACATTAGAAGCATTGCAATCCGTTTACCCGTCCCATCCCCCCCAAAAGTGCATCCCGTGCAAATCCCAAGCCATCACATACACATACGTCACAAAATGCATGCGTTTGACGAAACGTTCATGTTGTTACGCCAGCAGCGGGTTGTTATTTGCAGGTCGTGCCACCACGCCGTATTGCCCGGTTCGGTTTGGACACACGTTAACACACAACACCGTTATTTGTCAAAACCGGAGCGGCGGCAAATCGTCGAACGGGCGTTGGAGTTGGAGAAAGAAAGCGTTTTATCCTGAGATATCAACGGCATCCGGTTTCCCGGCCGAGAAGATGCCGCCGTTCCACGAAGAGCAGAAGGGCCAGATGATGGAGCGGTACACCGAATCGTGGAAACTCGGCAGTGGCGTAGATATGGCGGACGTGCCGTTTGAAAGCCGCAGGAGCAGCAGAAACAGCGGAAACAGCAGATATTACAGGGTCCACGGCAGACGTAGGAGCAGACGGCGAATCGGAGCAAGACGAAGGAAGCGGCGAGAGGGAGAGTTGCCCCAGACCCGAGGCCGGGCAAGGAGAGGGGAGTATCCGGAACCAACGGCCGGCATACCAGTTCACCACAGACCAGGCCCAGGCGTGGAAGCATTTGCAAGAAGCCGCATACACATGTATGATGACGGGGAACCCGGGGCCACATTCGGGGATCAGGGATGATGAGGGGGCCGAGGAAACAGCCGAGAAAGGGGAGGATAGGTTAGACCCGGACGGAGCCCCGGCAAATGGCCAAGGTATGCGAGGGTTAGAACAATGCATGTTGGAAATTTTCGTCACGTTGTTGGACCATGCCATTGGCGACAACGAGTTTTGAAACGCGTTATATAGCTGTTTGGCCGTGTTGGGGATCAACGTCGCGCACGGGTGGAGGAGCGCGTGGGTCTATACGCCCCGGTTGTCCGCCATTGTGACGGTGGCCCGGATGTTGGTGTTGTACAGGGCCGAACAGGAGCGGGACGACGAGATCAAGCAGCACCGAGACGAGTGCGAAACGCAGCAGGAAGCGCAGCAGAACGCGAGGAGCCATTTCGACCGGGTTTGAGAAATGGTCCAGTGGTTCATGACCATCGCCGCGTTCGACGGACAGCCGTCGCTGATGGATTCGATATTGCGGTTACGAGCGTACGGCAAGGCGATCTCGTACGGCAGAGAAACTATGGCGTTCACGACCTCGCGGCTGAACCACCGCTCATTTCATCCATGCAGCCATCACTGGGACTGAGCTTCTTGCGGCCATCGCCGCATCCCACCCTTGGGAGTGCAAATCTCACTGATGTCACCACGGCTGAAATCTATGTGCAGCAAACTTCCCGAGGCCGTCTCCCTAGTACCTCAAAGGTACGAGTTTCCCGATATTCTATAGGGCATCGTTCACTTTACTCTTAAGGGCGTCCACCTTAGTGCGGTCCGTTACCCCGGCCAGGTCTGCAGGCTTGATAAGATAAACTGGGAGTATAGTGACCTTCCTTGCTTTAGGGCCTCAGATAAACGCATAGACTCTCTAAAACCCCCGTCGTTATATCTTAACCCTCAGGAGGCAACGCCAATTAGTGTATTCGTCCTGTTGGTCGCGGGACGTTGGGTGGCCTTGGCCGGTAAAGACAGGAGGTTCGGTGCCCCTGGACCTGGTTTGAAATGTGGAGTTGGCGACCTGCTGTGGTCTCGTCGGCGTCATGGTGGTCGCCGGGGTGCGGGTGGGCGTCAGGGAGGGGGAAGGGGTTATTGCCGGGTCTTGAGCATAGGGGGCTGGAGCATCATCTGGGAGTTGTGTTACGCCCCAAGCGTAATACCCCTGTACAGGAACCACTGGGTGGTACCTGTCAGACAGAAAAGGGTTCTGGTCAATCAAGCTGAATAGGAGCTCATGGAAGCTGAAACTGACGTAACCAGTTCAGCTGGACATGGTACCATTTGCCACCAATGCTGTCACCATGCATAGATATAATTGAGGTTCTCTGGCTTTGAAGGCACACTGAGCACACTGAGCAATGTATAAAGATACTTCAGAAATATATATAGATAGCTTGACATAAATAGGGGGGAGCGCCGGGCGCTCCCCGTGTCGAGGAATCTGGTTCCTCATGCAAGCAATTCAAGTTCATTTGTCTACAATCTACTCTCAGTAGCTCTTTGTTAGAACAACCTGTTGTTGACAGTGAACCCGTGTCTGAGACGCTTGTCACAACCTTCGATCATCCTGTCATATTCACCTCTGGCGTACTGCCTTGCAGTCTGTATCCATTTCTGGTGCAGGTTGTAACAAGATACCGCGTGATAGGACACTTTTCTTGTGTATATGATTATGCTAGTTTAACTAGAGGGGGGAAAAAATCCGAAGCCTAATAGGCCCCATTGTGGTTTAGTTGTAATCCCTGTTCCCAACTCGACTTCACATTCGGTGAACCGTTTTTCAACTCTTTGCGGGCCAAGGAAATATGTCAGCTCTATTCATCAACGTCGAAAACGTCATGTTAGACGTACTAAACAGCATCAAGTTGTAATAAGCAAGCATATTGCTCAACTGCTCAATCGTATCTCGGCTATATATGCGCACTAGACGGCTGATATGGACTCCAGAAACCGTACGATATCGTCCAGCTCCTCCGGTTCCTTAAGCCAGTGTCCTTCCTGCTCTGCCCCTGAATACTCGCGCCATTCAACCCTTAGGCCAATTTTGCCCAGAACAACAGCTGCCCGCCGCCCCAAACTGACATCCACATAAGCATCGTCCGTCCCATGGCCCAGGAACACTGGAACTGACAACAAGCCATGCTGGGAAGCATTCGGCTCCCGTAGCGTCCCCCGTGTCGCGCCAGCCATCTCCTCCACGAAAGCATCAGAGTCAACCTCTCCGGTGTCAGCAGCCCGGATGGTGTCTTGCTGCGCCTGAGCCTCCCGGCCAAGGTGCCGCTCAAGCTCGTCAGCGAACGGGAGCCAAGTGCTCGCCCCGACAAATCCCCCCAGACGTCCGGCTGCGCCGTCGGCACCCGCACAGAGCAAAGACCACAGCCCGATAGCACCTCCCTGGCTGATTCCGCCCAGCACCACCTTGCCAGAGCCACCGCCCAGCCTGTCAACCTCTTGACCGAGCAGTCGGGTCAGGTAGCGCACCGAGTCCCTAATCCCAGCCATCTGCAAGTCTTGTCTCGCCGTGGGGTCCGTCAGGGAGTGCGCCTCAAACCACGCCGGCATATCCTCCTCAAACGCCGTGCTCCACAACTCAGCCGACGACGGGAAGACCCAGCGCCAGTGTCCGAGGTGTTCTTGCAGTGTCTTGCCGGTGGAGAGCTTGGACTCAAAGAGCTCCTCGGCGAATTCTTCGCCGGTACTACCACGGCCGTGAAGGAGAATGATGGTGTGGGTGTGCGGAGCGCGAGGCTCTACGACATGGATGGGTCCAAAATCGGTCATGGCTGGCTTCTGAATGATATAGTTTGACGGACGGCGAGCTTGATATGGCCGTGTCACGTGTGGAATGCGAAGTTGAGTTTGACCAGATTAAGAAAAAGGAGGACTGGAAGTTTGTCAAGGCGAGAAGATTGTGAAAGCTGACGGCCCAGGGACGTAACGGACTTTACTTTGGCATCCCAAGAATAGAAGGCGTGTGAGAACAAAGAGGGGCAATGCAAAAGACAGTGAACCGTAAAGCCGCTTTCGTGACAAACAAGCGCTGGTAATTCATGGAGTGAGCCCCACTCTGCAAGCAAGCGCCCCGTCGGCGAGGTTGGTCCAAATTTGTCGACTGGCGCCTGCAAGACGGTCAAATCACGCGATAAGTAAGGTCAAAAATAGGTAGGTTGCAACAGCCATAATAAACAAAGTGCTTGATTGATCAAGGTAATCTCCTTTGCAGTCCAATTCCTCGAGCAATAAAACCTTGCTGCGCCCCAAAGTTGGTGGTTAACAGCAACCGCCTACCTGCTCTCAGTGTTTCATCCTAGCCACCGGTCGAGAAGTGTATCAATGAAATATTCAACTGGCCATGACCCAATGGCATCTGTCGGGAGGTATTCAAGCCAGTCGGACAATTTCCCATGCGCCTTGATTGTAGAGAGCGCTTTGACAAACTCCCAATGCTCCGGATACCAGCCGCTCAGTTCCCAATCCAAGAGCGCCGTGACTCGGATCTTGCTCTCCGTTTGGTCAGGTGCGCTTCCCCTTCCGTCGACTTCCCACTTGACCATGATGTTTCTTGGATGTAGATCGCCGTGTGTCATGACGAGCCGGTGGTCGTCTCTCATTGCAGACCGGATCATGGTTATCCAGGCAGTGGCAGATCTCCCAGGTTGGTGACACAGGAAATCGTTGAATTGCGCTTCAGTCTCAATCGCGCGCTCGCTCAGGCGTTGCTGTCTCCTCATGTCCTTGCAGATGGCAGATGCGAAGCCGCCAAACCTTGGCTTGTTGTCACGGCAGGCCGGACCACTGCACCATACCCACTGTGATTGCTATCAAAAGCTACAAGTGAGCCAAGCTTCCAGGCTTGGCTCGCTCCAGTGGTATATATATGGTGACGCCGCCACAGCCGTCACAGTGGGTATGGTGCAGTGGTCCGGCCTGCCGTGACACCGGCCACGAACTAGCTCGAGCCCTATCCCAATCCTCTCTCTCCTGCCGTAGTGAACCTATTAATTAAGGAGGTCTACTCAGCTACGCTGCCGCTGGATAAGGTTAGCCCTAATGTTATCCGCGAATGGGTTAACGACGCGATAAGCAAGTATATATCTACCATTTTTACCCTCTGGCCGGACCTCACTCCGTTCAAGTCCAACGGGGGCAAGATGATTATGCAGCATGGGGAGGCTGATGCCCTAATTCCCGCGGTCTCGTCGACTACATATTAGGATAAATTCAGGAAGATAATGTACCCTGGTTTGGGGGTGCAGTAGGGGTATACCGAGATAGCAAAGTGGAACAAGCTGTTTTTGGTACCTGGGGGCTCGCATTGTGATCCTGGGACTGTGGACCCGCTAGGGGTGGTCAAGGCTAATAATGCCGCTTAGCCGACGGAGGTGCTAAAGAGCTTGATGGAATGGGTGGAGGAGGGAAAGGACTTTGAGCGGCTGGAGGGGATTGTTCAGGAAGGTGAGAAGAAGGGGAGAAGGAGGGGATTTGCGGGTTTCCTCTGAGGCCTGTTTGGGGCAGTAATACTAGCGGCGGCAATGGGAAAGGCAAAGGAAAGGGCAAGGGCAAGGGCAAGGGCAAGGGACAGCAGCAGGATGAGGAGGAGGAGCTTCAGTGTGTCTTTGATCAGCAGAGCTTTGAATTCTTTACTCCGAAGCTGGACAGCTTTCTGGTGGATGCGTACTGAGGTAGCTTTTGTTGTGGGGTAGTTTCTTTTGTTGGGCCTTTAAAGGAGCTCTGGATCTTGTTGCCGTTCTTCTGTTATTTCTTGGGTTCATTAAATACATTGTACGGCTTACAGCACATTTCTCATTTCATTAGATGGAAGATATGAGCAACATCCATATACTGAGCAAGGCACTCAGCCAAAAACAAAACAAAACAGGCTACTACAAGAACACATAGACCAGTCACACCTCCCGGTCCGTATTCTCACGCGGACCTTTCGAGCCGACCTTCCGGAACCTCGTCAGGTACCTGTGTCTCGGCAGCTCATCGTTGATCCTCCGATTCTTCGTGCTCACGCTGCGCCGCCATGCATCCCGCGCCGGCCTCGTCCTCTCACTCAGCAAGGCAAGCGGAGTGACGTCACGCATGTCTTCTGGTAGAGAGCGAGCAATCATGTCATTCTTCTCCCGGATGTGCTCGAGCGGCGGTGGTTTGTCGAGCTCTAGGTTGGTTTCGCCCCACTCTTCCTCTAGATTCATTCCGTCAACGAGGTCGTCCAGATCAGCGTACTGTTGCAGGTCGATCAGGCTCTGGGCAAACAGCTCCAGCTTGGGGTACGGGATCCCGCTCACACTGCGCTCGCACTGGTCTGGGCTAGGAGAAAGAAGGCATTCGAATTCCGGCACGATTATGAAAAAAAAGTTGACACCCTTGAGCGTGAAGCGGGGGTAGGTGTGCATGAGCGTTTGAGGCCTCGGCAGGACGCGGTGCCACACCTCGTACTTTTCATTCAGAGGGGGTGAGGTGAGCAAGGTGATCGCTCCATCCAATGACTCTGTCGGGACACATATTTCCCAGTTCTGAACAACTCACAGTCAGCAAACCACATTGTTTTGGGCCTAGCTCGACGGAAATACGAACCATAGGAATTCGGCGAGCGCCATAATACACCAGAGCCTTTGTGTCGACGACGCAGCAAGGAATTCCAGAGCTTTCCAGCGCGGCAATGACATCGAGCGTCTCCTGGACGCCACGACCACAGTCCGCGTCGTCCGGTTTTCCCAGGTCAAGCACATACTGAGATTTTAATCGAGGCTGAAACCTTGGGTCTCCTGGGAGAATTTCACCATCGGGATTGCTCATGTCTGGCTTGATTTGTGGTGTTTTGGTGTTAGGAATTCAAGTTGTTGCTTAGGTACCAGTTCAGTCTTGGTGTTGGTAAGATATTGTGGAACTTGCACACACAGGTCATGTGACTCCAACAGTGCTTTGAGCCTCTATCAGCACTGTAGCCAATGCGGGTTGGTGATAAATCAATGAACAAAGCAGATATTTAAGGAACTCAAGTTGGGCAAGGCGGCTAGACGTGGCGGGGCCGTGGTCTGGGTGCCCCAGACCTGCAATCCCAAATGGTCGGTCAGGGGTGATCAGGTGAAGTGACTGGATGGCACTTGATCGAAGTTGCCACAGAACTGGGAGGAGACCATTCCAGAGAAAACTAGTCGCGACATCCTGAATGTCACACGACTTTTTGACAAACCACTGAGACTTAGTCCCACAGACCGGCCTGGCCGTTTGACCGAGGAGCCAACCGTTCCAAAAACATCGCCAACTCACTCTACGACCACAACACCAACGTGAGGAGGCGGGATGGTGCCAGGGAGCTCAGAACGAACCCTGTTTCTATTATAAGAAAGCTCGGCTGGAGAAATAGAGGCACTACCTTTTCATATCTTTTCTATTGGTACTATAAAGGGACGACAACCCAGGCAAGCTCAAGGAGACCAATCGGACATCCATAATTCACATCTCTCCAAGTCGTTCAACAAACACTGCTGGACAGTGCATGACCCCTTTATTGCAATCTCAGCTCTAACATACCTTCCAACTTCCGTTCACTCCTTTAGCTCCTACCCTTCTTCCCACTCCTTGTCCTTCTCTCTTTTCTGATATCCGGTATATCAGTCTTCTGAATGTCTTCGTACCGTGGACCATCTCAAAGTCACAGTAGGACCTCGAGCACAAGCTCTAGAAGCCGCTCTAGCCGAGGCACACCTCCCCCTCAACTTCCCCTGCTCCTGCCACATATACTGAAGATCAGCTGGATTATCTCGAGGAACAAAACGACAAGCACGTCACACAACGGCATCTTGTCTACGCATTAGACCATGTTGTACAAGTCTTGAGGACACGTGGGATCGAGTATGGCGTCATGGACGGTATGAGCATGATCCTTCTTGGAAATCAGGAACGGACGACTACCGACGTCGATGTGGCTGTCCAGGTCAGAACCAGGGATCTGCTGGCAGCATTTGCTGCCGACAACCGGTACACACCTACTGCCAAACATATCTGTTTAAATTTACTGGTAGTACAGGCTAACCCAGTTGATCTAGGGTCTATATTCCTCGCGCTGCCGCGGTTGCTGGAAGCGGTGTTGCTCGCATGTTTGTGCTCACAGGTCGCTCCTATGGACAGAATGTCCCGACACTGGCGGTGGAGGTCGATTTGATTCTGAATGGTGAGCGCCAGATTACCTAATCTAGGGACGAATTCCATTCCCAGTTGGCATGCTAACAAACATTGAACCTGGGTAATAGGCGAGAAAGGCGCACCTAGAGTGCTCCAGGGAGCCACCAACACCTACACGCTCAACACCACGTGCGGTCAACGCTCCTACAATATTGTCAGGCTGCAGCACCTGTTTCTCGCCAAGCTGAGGTCTTTTAGTATACGCGATAGCGATAAGGATTTCAACGACCTTGTCTGGATATCTCTTTCTCATTCAGAGATTGTGAGGGAAGTTGCGCCGCAGCTTGATCACGACTTGAAGTACAACTTTGCTGTCCATGCCGGGGAAAGTCTCAGCTCGGAACGTGTCGCCTTCCTCTACAGCTTGCTCGGTCTGAGTAGGTCTTCGAGCCGGTCCTCCAGTCAGGGCAGCCGCCACTCGAGTGGCAGCGGGTCTCGGAGAGTTCGCTGAGGTCTCACTTTTATACAAGGTGGAGTCGGCAGGTTCATCCAACCTCCTTATCGCTGGTCGAGGGAGGCTTTGTCATAAGTGTGTACCCACGGTAGCAAATTATGGACGGAGGCTGGCCTTTAGGCGTGGATATCCATACACACATGAGAAAGAGGGTACCGATCATGGATATATATGTAGACACGTACCTACCTGATTCATCGGATCAGTTTCAAGATCCCCGCAATACTTTGAAATCACACTTACGGACTGCTACTACAATTGTTCGTGACAGCCTGAAACCCCTCTGGAAGGTGTCCACCCCAGTTAGGGTAATCAATCACGTCGCTCCTTCCTAGCAAGCACTGCAGTAGTTTAATACCTTCCTACCTACGGTAGCCACTTCCAGAGCTCACTACAACGGATGGTGTCTGGTCAACAAGCACGCGCTTCTTTCCATTCTGTCAGTGGAAAATGCGGCAGCTTTTCAATAGCATTTTAACTGCAAAGTGCCTACCTCCGGACTAACATGGTGATGAAAAGAAGCCTTCAGATGCAAGGCACCCTGATATTGTTGCAAACCTCAGCCCGACCAAGGACGAGTCATCCCTCATCAACACCAAGATGTCAGACCCGTTGCAAGCTTGAAGAAGTTGTCGTTGCCGGTTACCTGGAATAAAGATGGCTTTCACAGGTCACCTACAGGCGCAACGCGAGAGTGCCGTCATCCGCCAAGGGTGAACATGTCCGTCGAGAAGTGTAGAAGTACCATCGGCAGTTACAAGTTTATCTCCATCATACTGCCAAACAGGTCCAGCAAAACCCAAGCTTAGTGGTACATGTCAGCGCAGGATAGTGACAGTTCGTGACAGGCTGTAGTGGAAACGATGAGAGCGTTTGTTTGCTAAAACGTGCCGAAAGAATGTTGCCCAATAACAGAGCAGACACGACGGCAACACCAAGGCAATGTTATGACCATCTGACAGACTTGGGATCGGCCTCAGATCAAGGAAACCAAGTACCCGTCGCTATGAGGCATAGACAGAGGCTATCGTATACGTACATTCTCTAGGCAACAGTCGTCTGCCAAAAGCAAAAAGACATGACCTGATCATGTCTCTCGATTTGAAACGCAATGATGACTCTCTTTCTGCCCTGTCTCATGTGTGTGTGTGGCACCAAAATAGTCCAAAAAAGAAGTTAGGACTCGGATACCGGGAGTCAAACCCGGGGCTGTTGAGAGAAACAGACACTTCTGAGAAGTGAGAGTCAACGATGTTACCGCTACACCATACCCGATGAGGATGGTTCCGATTGGATTGATGGCAGCCAGGGCGGAGTTCCGCCTTTCTGATGGAAGATGTGTTCCTTTGCTTTTTTTGTGCTGGTGTATTTCTTCAGCTCAGCTGCATTGCATTGCATTGCATTGCCGAACCTTGACAATTGATGCAGGCCGTATCTATTGTTAGGGCGTGCTGTTGGCAGCGACTTGTTTGCTGGTGGTCGTGCTAGCTGAGGTTGCAAGAGAAGTTTATCCGGACTACGAACGAATGAGAGTGGCGTGGATGCCAACTGTCGACTGCATCGTGCGGTGCAACATCATGAAGTCTGTCTGTCTTGATCCATCAAGCAGTTGGGTTTCCTTTCATCGCCATTACATTTTCTGTTTGCATGTTTTTGCAGGACATAACCCTGAATTTGGGATCTACTGAGGGAGGGAGTTCAGAATCGAGATGATAGAGTCTGTGCTCACACACAAATCACCGAGGATTCGGTTGAGACACGGCAGAGGCTTCCACATGAATTTTGCAAGGCCCACGGTCAATGTAATTGGGTGTGGTCTGGAAAACTGGCTGCATTTGGGGCTTGCGTGGTCTCATACACATGTGATTGGGATGCAAAGGTACCAGGTACTCTACCTAGTTACAAAAAGGGAGGCTCTGCACCTAATCATCATCATCCGATGTGAGTCAAGGGCGATCAAAGATTGTACATAATTAACAACACTTCCACATCACATACCGGACAAGTTGCTCTCGGTGAACAGAAAAAAGAGGTAGGTGATTCAAAACGACATTTTGCCTGAATCGAGGGATTCGGAATAATGTGATGATGAATGAAGGGAAAGCTCAACTCCGATTGGGAGGGCGAGTGGGAGATCTCATTGCATCGTTGTCACCGCAGCACTACAGACATCGCCGTTCTAATTCACGGGCCGTCAGAATGATTGGCGCAACCCTTTCCGTGCAGTTTCAACGTTAATCATGGCAGACCCAGCTGAACTGTTGTGACAGAACGCCAAAATTTCTTCGGAATGGTCGCCGACGATGTGGGTCGCCTGCCGTGTGACTCAGGAGAAACCATCTCCGGCCTGGCCGAGTACAAGGTGGTCAGCAAGAGAAACTCCGACGTGCATTCCTGGGGCTCCAATGTATGCCAATGGGATTCCGGCAAGTTCCGTCAACGCCATCAACGACACCGTTGTCATTATCATCACACACACTCATGTCGGCATATGGTGAGGGATGATCGATACCAGATAGGAAGGAGGGGGTCGGATCAGAAAGCCCTGTGTTGGCCCTGGTGGGGAGGTAATGAAAGGGATTCAGATTGGTGATGAAGGTCGGTGGTACAAATAGAGCATGGTGCTGCCTTTCTTTGATAGGGAATACCCAACAATCCTTCTTGACCAAGGCGTTATTCTTTGATTGTTCAGTGACAACCCACATTGCTCACAATGGAAGACAGGACAGCAGTTGTTTACGGGAAGAAGGACTGGAAGAAGGATGAGATCATCGAAACCAGAATAGACCTCTCCAACCCAGTACCACTAACAGACTCAGACCTCTCTTCCCTGCCTTCCCCATTATAAGAGAACCCATTACACGACCTCGAAGCCCAAACAACGCCAGAAGAGGAGCCATTACGAAAACATCTCGGCTTCATTAGATACACAGCCCTCAACGTCTACCGCCGCTTTCTCAACCGCCACCAACGCGTGAAAACGGAAAAAGCGGTATTATTGGAAAGAGAGAGAGTCAGAGGTTCCCCTAGACCCAAGTAAGAGGATTTCTTTCGCCGTTTGAAGGAGATCTTGGATGACAAAAACATCAGGCCATGTAATATCTCTAACCTTGATGAACACGGCATGCAGGAGACGGAAACAGTCGCAGGTACAGTTATTGGGGATTCCTTGACCAATAAATCGGTCAATACAGGGCCTGACAACGCCAATTGGGTTACGGTTTTGGAATGTGTAACCGCCGAAGGCCGCAGGCTTACACCGGTGATAGTCTTCACCGGGGTGACCTTCCAGGGCCAATGGTATCCCGATAAGCCTATTAACGAGGAGGATATTCGCGATTGAAAGTACGATAAGACCCCTACAGGCTAGAGCAATGCCGAGATCGCCATCAAGTGGTTAAAAGAAGTCTACTTACCGGAGACAAAGCCATCATACCCCTCTCAATGGCGCCTCCTAATCTTGGACGAACACAGCACCCACAATGCGCCAGAATTCATGCACCTGTGCCAGGCCAACCGCGTTCAATTATTATATCTACCCTCTCTCTCTTCCCACAAATCTCAGATTTTTCCTCAGTGAGCCCATCCTGCAACGCCGATTTAATCAGATCGTTCGGGTCTGTCGCCTTCCTCCCTCCTCGATTCTGAATCCCTTGGTCGACTTCTGCTCTCCTAGTGTGGAGTTGGAAGGTGGAGACAGTGGAATATGATAACTGCTGAGCTTAGCTGGGTTTTGGGAACTTAAAAAGGACATTAATAAATATTGGGCTTTTCCTCCTACCTTTTCGCTCAGTCTTGCCTGGTGATAAGTGACCCGTACACTAGCTTTCTTGGTAGCTCAGCCACCTTTGTTAGATTTGCTGCTTGCGTTCATTTTGAGCGATCATTTGGGAAGTTCAAAATGTGTAGATAGATAGAGTAGAAGGATATGAGACGCTCCTCTGAGTTCTTAGACAATGCCAGAAGATAAAAACGTAGAGGGGAATTGTAGAGAGTGGGAGGAGCAAGGAAAAAAAGAGATCTGAAGAGAAATGCTGGCCATTTATAGTTACGTAGCCTAGATAGACAAGACAATGAGTAGATACAGCCTCCTCTCGACCTTCCTCATGCCGTTGTCACAAGCGTACAGTATACGGTTTTAGGTGGCAACGGAGATTACCCTCGCTAGGTTGGGTTTGGGACACCGGCCAACATCCCCTACAGGCAGGTAGATATGCAGACGGAAAATGTCTTGATTACTTGCAAGACTCCTACATCCGCACTCAGGTCTAGGGCTAAGAATATAGCCATTGTTGCATATATTCTCGGCCCCCTGAGACCAGTGATGGGAACAAACACTGGCCCTGCAGTCGTAGTTTGCAATGCCCACCCCTTTGCTATTTAAATGAAGCAGATTTTTTCATTTTGTAGACTAGCTCCGCACTAGCTACATCAAGGAGCTGTTTCTGGCACTTTCAATACCTGCAGTGTCGAACGACTCCAAAATCGGCTCCAGCCAGCGGTTTGAATTATAGATATTAGACGAACACATAATTTTCATTTTGTAGACTGGCCCCGCATACTAGCTACATCAAGAAGCTGTTTTCGGCTCTGGCAAAGGCCCTTGTCATAACCTTCAATATCCTGAGTCGAACGACTCCAAAACCGGCTTCAGTGTTTCTACCTCACCGCTCCAGCAGCTAATTCTCCTTACAGCAGTGTAAAAGCAAGACGTAGCTTACAATCTGCATATTGGTAGAGACATTAAGTTAAGATGAGCTAGCACATGTTTGATGTTGAGTAAGGAGGAGTTCAGGCTGCTAGGCACAAATTGACAATTCTTGAGAGCGCACTTTCGGAGGAGGGTGAGCAAATCCTGAGCAATACATGAGCAAGGTGAGCAGACCCTGAGCAATCCCTGAGCAAGGTGAGCAGACTGGAGTCGCAGATGAGCCGCTCCGCCTGATTTAGTTTGGATAAAGTGGCGAGAAGTCACGTGGCAAATTATGAACACATTCCGGTATTGTTACAGGTATGACGAAGCGAGTCGAGGGTAACGACTTGCTGCATCGCATTTGTAATCATGGTCTTGCATCCGGAACTAACTGCAACGAAGATGATAAGGCCGAGTCAACAGAGATTGAATGATTGTCAAAGCTGTCAGATTCTGCGCTGTCGGGGTTGAAAAGCTTGATGGTGGTGGATAAAGACTTTGTGCTTCGACCAAGTGGGTGTATTGCTTTGTAATGCAACATCAAAGAAGTTAACCAACACCACACAATGTTTTCTCGCTGGGCATAAAACCTTCATTGGAAACGCAATACCCGAACACCGGGCCGAAACCGGTCATTCGAGTCGGAGTCGGTAGGACAAATGTAACCTCCTGCACGATGCCGACTATCAGCACTTTCTTCTCCTCCTGTCAAGAGTTAGAAGTGGGTGATGTGGTATCTCACAGCATTGGCCAAACCCTACCTCTCTTACAGAACCACCATCGCTTTTGACTGGCCGCCACCCGCCTCAGCTCCTCCCTACCCTCAACTCAGCTGTCCCTCGATGTCGATAGCTTCCACTTTCAGACAGATGCACACAACATCCTCGACACGGCTTGCATGGACTGCCATTTCACACCATGACAACGAATTAAAGATGAACAAAGGCGCGTCAACCGCAAACGATAACACCACGTTCTTCATGCACAGTCAAGCCAGAAGGATCATCATGGCATAGCTTTATCAGTTGTGATTCGCTCTAGACGCAGCTGGAAGGCGCTTCAAATTCCGGCCGATTATCGCCAAAAATGAGGGGTTGACGGATGGCTGGGCTACATCAGGCCCTACATGCCTGCACTTAAGTGAGGGTGGAATCCTTATGGTAGACAGAAGAGCGACCCGGACAACTCTCATCTTGACTCTTACAAGATGGGTTTCCTCAAAGCATGTCTTGACTTCCTCAGCCATGCTGCTTTCACCTCGTTTTCTCCTTTCGATGCCCTCTTTTCACCTCAACAGCCTCTGTTCGTTCCTACTCCCCCCGCGACATACAGCGCGGCCGACTTTGCAGGCGCCTACAGTCCACGGATCGATCCAGTTAGAGACTGTGTCTATCCCGCTCTCAGATACAATGGGTACAAGCCATGCAATAATGTCTCCAGGACATGCTGGCAGAGACGTGTAAAGTTCAAAGACTACGACATCAATGATGATTGTATATCTTCCACATCCAGCCCCTTGTTGACACTGCAGTTGCTCATGATTGTACAGACGAAGTTACAACCCCCTTTGGCATAACACGAGAGGCAAGTTGATATCTTGTGTTCTGCATTGGCCATGATATAATTGCTAACGTGCTCAATAGTACTGGCTCACCGTCGACCAAGCTGATCTTAGGCCCGATGGTCAACCCAAGATCAACGGAGTAGCGCTGAACGGCACCTATCCAGGCCCCATCATTGAGGCCTGCTGGGGTGATAAGATTGTCGTCCATGTCAGAAACAAGTATCGCGACAATGGGACTACCATCCACTGGCACGGCCTCCGTCAGCTTTACAGCAACGACATGGACGGCGTCAACGGTGTCACTCAATGTCCAATCGCGTATGGCGAGGAATACACGTACGAGTTCCGAGCGAGGCAGTACGGACATACCTGGTATCACTCACACTATTCTCTTCAATATCCCGACGGCGTGGCTGGTCCACTCATTATTCACGGCCCAACTAGTGCCGAGTGGGATATCGACAATGGTCCCATCATGGTCGCTGACTGGCTCTACAACACTTCGTTTGCCGCCTTCAACTGTGAGGCCTACGACTGCGGCAACGAGACCCCTCCCAAGGCCGACAACATTGTCGTTAACGGCATCGGAGCCTTCAAACAATCCAATGGGAAATGGACGAACAACTACTTCAAGACCATGTTTAAACCAGGCAAAAAACATCTGCTGAGACTGATCAACGGATCCGCTGCATCAAGCTTTGTCTTTTCCATCGATAACCACACCATGACTGTGATAGCCAGTGACTTGGTCGCCATCAAGCCTTACACCACAACCTCTCTTTTGCTGGGCATTGGTGCATACCTAACCTCCTCCTTAACCAGACAACTACTAACCTTCTCCCAGGTCAGCGCTACACCGTCGTGGTAGAAGCCAACCAAGAGCCTAGCCTCTACTGGATGCGCACCACCCCCGCAGCCGGCTGCAGCGCCTTCCGCAAGAACCAAAAAGGCGAGTTCACCCAGGTCAAAGAGACAACCTCCTTCATCGCCTACGAAGACGCCCCCAAGCTCCCCTACCCCGACTCAACCTCGGTCAAGCACAAAGGCGTAAACGACACTTGCATCGACGAATCCCACATCAGCCAAGACCGCCTCGTCCCCATCGTCCCCTGGGAGGTGTCCGCCAAACCTACCAACGACGTCTCCCGCGGGTCATTCACGGCCGGGTATGAAAAGAACGCCAACCCGGATTTATACCCCCAACTGCCCTTCAAACACTGGCTCCTAGCCAACAGCCCGACTTCCCAACCACTCTGGGTGAATTTCAGCATGCCGACCATCCTCGACCCGTTTACCAACCCGCCGTTTTCTTCCATCACCAGATGTAAGTTCTGCTTTTACCCTACCACATTTGAACACCCGTTTCCCTCACCCAACCCAACCAACCTAGCTGACACTTGTCAAAGTCGAACAATCCTACGGCTTCGTCTACCTAATCGTAGACGGCTCCTTCCTCTTCAACCCAGACCCCAACTTCACCGCCATCCCCACCGGGCACCCCATCCACCTCCACGGCTCTGATTTTGTAATCCTCAACCAGGACTGGAAACCTTACGATCCAGTCAACTCTCCCAGGGACTTTAAATTTAATAACCCTGCCAGACGGGATACAGCGCTGTTGCCCAGTGGCGGGTATCTTGCTCTGGCGTTTAAGCCAGATAATCCGGGGGCGTGGTTGATGCATTGCCATATTGCTTGGCATGCTAGTTCTGGTCAGTTAACCCCCCTTCTGTTTTTTTTTGTTTTTGTTTGAGGCTGACAAAAAAACAGGGCTGGCACTGCAGCTTGTGGTCAGGCCGAGGGAGATACCCGGTTACAACGGGGATTTGCTGCCCGTGCAGTTGGGGTGTGAGAGCTGGAGGAGGTGGGACAACAGGGATCCGATCGTGCAGACCGATTCTGGGATTTGATTTTTCCGATGGTGGGACAAAGGTGAGTGAGGGAGGTGAGTTTCAACAACAACCTGGTTGGATATGGAAGCCATCATCGTGATGATGGATGACTGTATGCAAGTTTCCATCTTTTCAAGGTTTATTATGTACGACACACAAGGTACTATTTACAATAAATCTCTCTCTTCCCCTCCTCATCCCCCCTGATCATCCTCTCCCTCAACAACAACCCCCTTACAAGCACTGAGAATACCACTGGTTCTGCGCCCGGCAAGTCGACCCCGAAGCGCAAACAGTGCACCCGCTCCACCCCTGACCACCGCACTG
The DNA here is from genome assembly GCF_035222375.1 of Podospora pseudocomata. Lineage (NCBI taxonomy): Eukaryota > Fungi > Ascomycota > Sordariomycetes > Sordariales > Podosporaceae > Podospora > Podospora pseudocomata. The sequence goes on along the minus strand of NC_085891.1, from coordinate 555,360 downwards.
TCCCCACTTCTGAACACTGCAGCCGCCACCATTCCCAGGGTTGGGCACAGGAGTAGGCTGCACAGGAGTCTGAGTACTACCGCCGCCGTTCCCAGGATTAGGGTTGGAAGCCCCAGGCTGAGGCCCGGTAATCTCCACATTCCCAGGCAAACGATCAAACGGCCCGTCAATGTTCTCGGCCACCTTCTGGTTCTGTCTGCACTGGTTACCAGTAGCAATGCTCTGCGTCTTGAGCTGAGGGCAGTAAAAGTCGCAGTTGGCATCCATGGCACGCTGGAGAGAGTCGCCCTTCCACCCAAAGACGTAATCGCCGTGGGTGCCGTAGCCGGTGTAGTCGCCGTACGACCAGACAAACGGCTGGGAGCCGTCCTCGGGCCAGAGGCTGCGGTCGTTGAAGCGGCGGGTGTCCCAGAGGACCTCGTAAAAGAGCTGGGGGATGCGGACGGGGTGGGAGGCGGGGCAGGGGCCGCCTGACTCAAAGGTCCCGCTGCTGGGGTAGGCGACGTGGGAGGAGTGATCGGGGGGGTCGAGAGTCTTGCCGTCCCAGCATGTGGGGAAGCGGACGTTGGACATGATGCCTTCTCTGCAGGGCTGCTTGGGCATCTCGGTGGTCTCACCGGTGCGGGTCGAGAGGGTCTCGAGGCAGGTGAAGGTCATCTGGCGGTAGCGAGACGCCTCGGCCTGGGTGCGGTACATGGGGTTACCGACAATCATGCGGAAGCCGGGCTGGAAGGCGGTGGGCTTGTGGTTTTGATAGGTGGCCGTGTAGTAGACGGTCATACCGCCGCCACGGGCACCGTCAAAGTCAATGTTGGGCCGCTGCGGGACCCGGATCAAGGTGCCGTTGCGGGCACGGAAGTAAAGGATGGCCGTCCAGTAGTTGGAGAAATCCTCAGAGAAGGTGCAGGTTGTGCAGGTGGCCTCCTCGCCAATGTTGTGTCTGTTGGGGTCCATGGTCACGTTGAACATGTTGCCACCGACGATCTGGTGGACGTGAGGAGACTGCATAGCACCTGGGAAGACGAGGCTGTCATGACCTGTTAGCACTCAACCTGCTCATGGCTGGTCCGAAAAAAGACGTACGGATCGAGACGCTCGGTCACAAGCTCTGAGCACGAGAATCGAAGGACGGCATGGACGCTCGGGGCGCCAGCCAACGCCACGGCGGCGGCGAGGACGTTGCGGGAGTGCATCTTGATCGTGAGATTCGGTATACCCAACTCTATGAAGTGAGATATCCTCCTGCTGGCTCCTTGACGACTGACTACCCGAGATCTTTCACCTCTGGAAGGGCGATCAGCCATCTTTTATCCTCTTCTGACCCCGGTGGATCCTCCAGATCAACCTCATGCTTCTCGGCCATCTGGTCCTGTCCGCAGCTATCTCTCTTCGAGAGCTACCATGCCTGTGTCGTTTGGTTCTGGTCCATTGTCACGGCGTGGCGTCCAGCATAACGTGACAACGAACAATGGAAGCATCCGTGCTTCGGCGAGAACCCGAACTAGCATTGGCCATGGAACAAAAGAAGCCGAGATTTAGTAACTCTGTGGGGTTTGATGGCTTTCGGCTGAATTACAGTGTCACAGTCAAGACATTAGCCGTCCTATGCCCAACAGCAAGAGACAGTGGGAGGCTCACAGGTGAGAACCTTCTTTGGAACCTCAAGCCCTGCCACGCTCGGGCGAAAACCAGCAAAATGCGGGGAACAGGGACAAGGCTCCCCAGAACGGGATCCGGGGACGGGGTGGGTTCGACCAAGTTTTCCACGTGCCTCCCCGCAGCCCGCATGGCGACTACCGTACTTTACAGCCCTAGAAGCGGTAGCGATTCTCGTCAAGGTTGTATTACGCCAAGGTTCCACCAACCTGGTCTGGTGTTATTCGGCATAAGACGGCGTATGCCTTCCGCATTGGGCCCGGAGTACCCCTTCCCGTTCACCTTGACACTACTGCGTACAACACAGTTCCTGTGGGCCTTTCCTGACGGTCGACGGCGTGCGAGTCGGTGACAGCTCCAATTTCCCGAATCACGAGTTGGGAGAGCCGCGCTAGAGTGGTGTTGTCGACTGAGGTTTGGTATCATCGCGGGATGGGAGTGAGGTATTGCTGCCCATGATGTCCAGTTCAAATTCAGGCTCATTGTCCATAGCAACCTCAAGAGGCAACTGTATCACTAGCCACCCGCCTTGGCCAGCTACAATAGTAACTCTATTGTTGAAGTAGAACATTTCTCGAAGGCGGCTGGTGAGCGAGAATGCAGGCTCACAAGCAGCTCGCACGAGGGGCGTCACCCGACAACGTGTGCATGAGACTGGGGATGGGGATAAATTCAAAGTACCGACTTTGCGGCTCCGTGACAGACTTGTTCAACACATTTTGTTGTACCACCGGAATCTGGACACAATTCGCCACTTGACTTCTCGCCGCTTTATCTGTCCTGAATTAGTTGGAGATCAGGACCGGTTCATCTTCGGCTCCGGACTGCTCATCTCGCTCAGGGACTGCTCAGGGTCTGCTCACTTTATTCAGGGTCTGCTCAGGGTCTACTTACCTCGCTCATGGACTGTTCAGAGTCTATTTACCTTGCTTATGGATTGCTTAGAGTTTGCTTACCGTACTTAAGGCTGCTCTGGGTTACTCATTGTCTGCTTACCTTACTAATGGTTTACTTACTTACTACTAATGGTACTCTTATAAGCTTATTTCATAACGCTAGTCCAGGACTCCTTTAAAAGTATTCTCTCACGAAACTTCGTACTTTAGTAGCTTAACTTCGTATCTAAAATATCAAACCTATTTTATATACTAACCTAACCTAGTATCTTTAATATCATACAGAATGTATAGTTAAGACGCATTACGTTTAGTCTATACTGGATACTAATTGAAAAGACATATGAGATATATTGCTTATTGTCCCTGTTGAACTCGATCTCTTCGGGGATATGCTGCGTTAAGTATCCGCAAATCTTCTTAGCGTTAAAATTGACTTTTATTTGGCCGACGAAACGTGGGTGGCTCGCTCGACTGAACTGGACCCGCTAGAGAAGATTCGGTGCTGTGCGCCTGAGATTTGGGGACCGGAACGAGGTTTGGCTTATCAGGGTCTGTCGTAGTGGTATATGAGATAGTGTCTGTGTCAGCTCATGGCGAAGAATCGCACAAGGGCAGACCTACCCTCTCCTCTACGCCGTTTCCTTTGTTATATGGCCCAGCTATAGCACCAGAGTCCGTAAAAAGAGAAACGGGTTTATTCCCGCTTATGTCCCTTGGCGGCACTCTCGGCGCAGCACCGGGAGGCGCGGCGGGGCAGATTCGTGTGGTTGGCAGCGGGGGTTTCGTGGGATGGCTGTGGTGTGGCCGGTCACCGGACGGGGTGGGATTTGCTGACAGCGGCTTAAAGTTATTTATCGAGTCCACACCTGGCAGATTGCTTTGCGAGAGTTGTAGTTAGAGGTGCGTCCAAGGTGAAATTGCACCGTGCTCAGGGTTTGCTCACTGTACTCAGAGTTTGCTCACCCTGCTCAGGTCTTGCTTAGGGCTTTACTCATCCCTGCTCAGGTTAAAGCGGCGAGTGCTCGGGTCCAAGAACGGAAGTGGAAATCGTCCATGTCCAGATTCCGATATTGCAATGGCTGTTGTTTCCCGTTGGCCATGTGACGATATATTCAGTCTGCGGGCGCTTACACAGCTGCGCCAACGTTGTAGCATCCTATCAGACTTTCTTGCAATGAACCTTGGCAGAAGAGGCAAACCGGGCTATAGAGAAGATGAGGATGCTGCGGTAATTTGCACATATTGCCTCGATATGAGGCGTTCCTGCAGAGAACAACCAATTCCTTTCTAGAACCTCGCCCTGACCTGGCGGGTGGGACCTCCGTCCGCTCCGATATTAAAGCAATATACGCATTCCGGGTTCGGCGTGTCTCCATCCAGGCCGTGATGACGATGTTGTTGCAAATTCTTCGCTGTTTCTTTGTTGAAGGTCGGATTTATCGGCTCGTTCTTGACCACCCCTCCCCCCCTCCCCCCCAACGGTGAGTTGTTTGAGATGTGCATGGCAGACACGATATCCTCGGCTTGGCGGCAAGGTCCGGCTTTCAAACATCAGCCGCAAGCGAAGGCGGCGGAAGGGTGTCCTTCGATCTGCTTCCAGAACAAAGTCGATCACAGAGACTGGAGGAACTTGAGAATCTCCCGAATCACAACATCCGGCTGCTCTTGCTGTACCCAGTGTCCAGCCCCCTCAACCAACGTCGCGCCCCTGAACATTCCGTTCTTGACCCATTCCTCGTTCTCGTACCCTTGGAGAGCTCCAGGTCGTTGGTAGTTTCCCCAGTCCTTAACCCCGCTGATGAATGCAACCGGAACCTCAATCTTTTTTCCAGCAAATAGCCACATGTCACCTGCAGCCTTCTTGTTGTCCTGGACCCCCACGGTTTGTGCTCGATACCAGTTCAGAGCGCCCTGGAAGCCAGTTCGCTTCCACTCAGAACAATAGATCTCCATCTCGTCCTTGCTCAGCCACCTTTCGGTCTTGGAAGCATCCTCTCCCACCATGTTTTCATGGACCATCTTTGGCATTGTTTGGTCTTGGCGCATGATGTAGTACTCTGGCAGTTTTGCCAACTGGTCCGCAGTCCAGGCATCCAGTGGATAGGGCTCGTTCTTCTCCCAGTCGGCCGACTTGAGGTGAAAATAGCCTCTGAGGAAGGCCTCAAGCCCTTGGGGTGGCACGTCCCAATCCTTGGCAGCCGGAGCAGTTGAGTTGTACCACTTGTAATGTTTTCTTGGCGGAGAAAGAGCAGCCAAATCCGTGTGTATATCTTTTCCGCCCTTCGGGCTACTGAGAGGGGGAGTTGAAGGGGGATGATAAGGGTGGCTCATGTGAACCGTGGAGAGAAACATGTCTGGCCGTATCAAGGCCGCCACGGCAGCACTCACAGCGCCAAAGTCATGCCCAACAATGCTGCGTACTTGGGTATATCCCAACTTGTAAACAAGACACACCAAATCGCGCACTAGATTTGTCAGAGACCATTCTGCCAGGTCGGTATCTTCAAAGTTTCTCCGAGGCCACCCAGTTGTTCGGCCGTATCCACGCTGGTCTGGAGCCACACAAAAGTAGCCTGCTTCGGCAACGGCGGGTAGAACTTTGCGCCATGAGTAGGCCAGCTCCGGGTAGCCGTGGGTGAATAAAACGAGGGGTTTTCCTGGTTTTCCTGCTTTGAGCACATGGAAGGTTAGACCACAAGATGATGTGCAGTCGATGTAGTCTTCGATGATGCCATCAGGTAGAGGAAGCGGAGGAAAGGCACTTGAAGTCGTGGCCATTGTGTGTTAAGTGAAAGATTCAAGAACTGGTTTGCTGATGATGATCTTGCTGCAATCTGACGGCAGCTTCTTGACGCCGTCGTCACTTGTGAGGGGTCAAGTCAGCAGATTGAACTGGTGATGGGTAAAGCGGAATCATGTGAAGGCTCCTCAGGCCTGACATAATCACGCCGCGGTAGTGTCCCTGAAGGCTGATTGGCGGCGGCCAGATATCCCGCAATCCAGCTTGGAATGGCATCTTGTCCAATGATGTCAGCGTCGACAACTCCCGAAGACAGCGCATCTTGGTACGAAGTGTCGGCTGCCAAATAAAAGAAATCAAAGCAATGACGTCCAAGATCAAGACCCCACCAGAATGAGACTGCAAGATGGTGTTCCAGGGATGGCCTTGTGGAAGGATGTTGTGGGCCGTTGTCCGGGATTGCGGCTGAGCAAATCTGGGGAAGGCCGTTGGCTGAAGTTCAGCTCCCCGCCTCACTTCGGCGGGCCATGGCGGGGTTGAGGAGGACCAAAGAGAGGCTTGAATGTGGCTCTGGTATCGGTGAGACGTGCAGAGAGATGTGTCTCAACCACCAACCAGCTTCCAGAACGGAATCAACAAAATAACAAAGCGGTGTGCTGCTCCTGAAGAAAGGGAACGGCCACTCCGGGAACTCTTTCTTGTCTGCCCTGGCGCGAAAAAAGACGGGAGGATGTCCCCATTGTTCAAGGTTTTCGCAGCCGTTTGAGCAAGGCCACCACCTCGTGGCTTTGGACACCCAGCTAGATCTGTTTTACCAGAAAGTTAGTGTAGACATACAGTTTCGCAAGCACCTAGAAAGCGAGGACTGAGCGGCTTGGAGAACCCTGAAGACCCTGAGTGTTGCAAAGACACCAAATGGTCTTTTGTAGTGTAGAGTTACCGTTTTGGATAAATGATTTGCATCGCTACCGATCTCCTCGCATTGGCCTTTTCCAGCCCCGCCTCCCCATCGCTAACTTTGAAGGCAACAACAGCATAACGTCAACAAACAAAAAAATAAACATCAGCCACCGCGCTTTTGTAGCATGCATCTCACCGCCTGTAGATTCCAAAACAGAAAATGTAAACCTGGCAGCATCCCTTGATGCTTATGAAGTATTCGTATCCCTTTCCTCCATCTGCAGAATCTCTCTGGTCACCCGGCCAAACAAGCACTGCCAAGAGCCAAGTCCAAGCCCTGAGCCTGGACCACAGCAGCACCGGCCGTGCCGCACCTGAGTCCCCCCCAACAAGAGTCCAAGACAACCAAAACAGAAGCAGTCTTCTTCAGGTGCCGCACACGCCTCTCATCAGCCTTCTTTCTTTTCTGTCCTCTACAATCTCACCTACATTTTTAATCTACCCGTCCGTCGTTAAATGCCTTTGTTGTCGATGTTGTTTCCCCTGCCGTAGTCAAAGAAACAGCTCAGCCTGCCCTGACTCGGAGATTCCAGCCCTGCGTCGCAACAGACAGATTGGAGAGAGACAGGACCAACAGAAAGTCGATCATCCATTACCCCCTTTCCAAGTTTCTCGTTGCCCAGTGCCAGTTCGCCCCCCGGAGATCAAGGCACGCTATCGCTCAAATCCGTTCGTCCCCACTGGTCTGCCCATGCAAGGCCCTGCCAACCAGGACGTCCCGACCTTCTCGATTCAATCCTTCGACCCTGAAAAATTGTTCAGGGACCTACCCGTTCGCTATCCGCCACCGCGACCGAGGGAGAGTGACATCCGTAAATAGGGGAGCGAGCGAGCATATCATATCAGGGGACACAGGTTGCCCATCGTCAAGTCACCCGTTACGAGGGCAAGGGCAGTCAGTCAGTCATCACAGACAGAACCTTGGGAGCCGGCGCATCACCCAGACCGCTCCATCACCACTAATCGGCTTCCACTACGGATACGGGCTCGAGCCTGCCCCTCGGTTCTGCCGTTTCTCTGCTCGACAACGACGACGACGACGACGACGACGCCCAAGCCGTAACACACGTCGGCTTGACCCATCCGCTTCGTTTTCCTCCGCATTACATTCTCCAAAGCGTCCGTCATCATGTCCACCCAGTCATCCACTCGCCCTAGGCGCAACTCGGCGCACCCGGCGTCGTCGCGCGCTCGAGGCGTGAGCATGTCGTTTGCAACGCGACAGGATTCGGGATTGTTGGCGCTGGAGGACAATGGTTTTGAAGACTTTGCTCGCCTGTCTCTGGAGAAGAGCAGGAGCCACGGCTTCTCCGGGCGGGAACATGTCCATGTGGATGACCACGACGGAGCACCCGGCTCCTCCAAGGCACCGCACCAGGGAAACATCAAGAGGATGCTCCGACGGGCTTCTGTCTCTTTCAAAACAAACGTCAAAGGCTTCATGCACCGGCGCACCTCGATCCCCGCTTCCACGGTCTTTTCCACAGACAGCCACGACTCAAAGTCCCCCTTTCTGAGCTCGTCCCCGCCAAACTGCGACCGACCTGCCACGTCTCACTCCACATGGCACCGCCTGCGGCAAGCCACAAGCTTCCATCGCCATTCGAGGGTGCTGTACACCGGTCATGGTGAGCGCGCCTTTGGACATGATCTCGCGACCATCCAATCGCCGACCTTCCCCGTCCCCGGGTCCGGCGAGCATCCTCCCATTATCCCGCGCAACACGGGTGCTGCTGCGAGGCAAGCGGCGGCAGCCATTGCCTGCAGTGGTAGGCAAGGATACGAGTTTATGGAGTTCCAGAGGCCGCACCCGAGCTGGCTCGATGATGATTTCTTTGGTGACAGTGAGAGCGGCATCGGAATTGCCTTGACAAGCTCCTCCGAGATCGATTCGGGTGGTGGCTCCAAGGGCGAGCTGTCATCCTATGGGAGCAGCGAGAAGACTGATATTGTCAAGGTTGACTTTATCTCGCAGCTGCCAACGGAGCTGGCTATTCTTATCCTCGCCGAACTCGATGGCCCGACTTTGGGGACGGCCAGTCTGGTCAACAAGCGCTGGGCTCATGTTGTCGAGAACCGGCATGTCTGGCGGGAGTCGTTCTTGCGGGAAAAGACGACGGCTTATGCCACGGGTGGAAGTATCCAGCCCGGGAGTGGTTTGGGAGTTCCGTTTGTTCACCCCGGGAATGACTGGAAGAACATATACAGGGCCAAGGAGCAGCTCGATCGCAACTGGAAAGAGGGCAAGGCTCGCCCGGTGTACTTGAACGGTCACACCGACAGCATTTATTGCCTGCAATTCGATGAGTATGTTTTGCTTCTTGTCTTTCATCTTGCGGCTCAGCTAACCGAACAACAGAGACAAAATCATCACCGGATCTCGCGACCGCACCATCCGGGTCTGGGATATGCGCACCTACGCCTGCAAACTCGTCATCGGTTCCCCGGAAGTGGTCAACGATCCCGCCCTCTCCATCGTCTACGACCCCAGCGGCAACCCAATTCACTACGCTCACCTCCCCGACCTCGACCCGACTCCTGGCCCCGACGGTCTCCCCCGCGCCACAGTCCGCGCTCACCACTCCGTCCCCACCATCCTCTCCCCTTCCATGCACCACAAAGCCTCCATCCTCTGCCTCCAGTACGACGACGAAATCCTCGTCACCGGCTCCTCGGACGCGACCTGCATCGTCTACAGCATACGCTCCGGCTATCGCCCCATCCGCAAACTAGCCCACCACTCGGCCGCTGTTTTGGATCTCGTCTTTGACGACAAGCACATCGTCACCTGCAGCAAGGACATCTCCATCTGTGTCTGGGACCGCGCAACAGGCGCCCTGATCAAGCAGCTCCGCGGCCACTCGGGCCCCGTCAACGCAGTCCAAATGCGGGGCAACACCATCGTCTCCTGCAGCGGCGACTTCAAGGTCAAGCTCTGGAACATTGACTCGGGCAAAAACATTCAAGAATTCGTCGGGCACACCAAGGGCCTGGCGTGCAGCCAGTTTTCCGAAGACGGGAGGTGGATCGCGTCTGCGGGCAACGACAAGATCATCCGGATTTGGGACGCCAACACGGGAGAGTGTGTCAGGGAGATGAAGGCGCATGATAACCTTGTCAGGAGCCTGCACGTGGACTCTGTGTCGGGGCGGCTGGTGAGCGGGAGCTATGATAGCGACATTAAGGTTTGGGATATGGAGACGGGGCAGCCGCTGTTGGATTTTCCAAAGTGGCATTCGAGTTGGGTTTTGAGTGCGAAGAGTGATTATAGGAGGATTGTGAGTTCGGGGCAGGATCCAAAGATTTTGATTTTGGATTTTGGGGCGGGAGTGGAGGGGGTGGAGATGTTGGAGAGTAGGAGGCGGGTTGTGGAGGAGGTGGGTTTGGGTTTGGGTTGTAGGGGGGAGGAGCAGCAGCAGCAGCAGCAGCAGCAGGAGTGGCTTTGACATAGGTGATTTTGTCTTTTTTGGGCGCGGCATTAGCGGTTGCTGGCATTTTACACTTAGGGAGCCTTGGACTAGCCATTGCTTTTTTGAGGCTGTTTTGTTTCTTTTTCCGGCCTTGTCTTGTTTATTTTGCATTGCGACTGGGGAGTTGTTTGTGCTTTTTTTCTTCTCTCTTTGGGCAGGATGGGACGGACGGATTGGATGGGACGAGATTGACGAGGATGAGGGCAAATGTATGTCCTGGATATGTGTGGAAGGATGGATATGTATGTTGGTTCCGAGTGGGAGAATGGAGGAAGGAGTGTTGTATGAATGGGTGGATGGATTGGATGGAGACAAGGGAAGCGAGCATCTAGACGCCTTTCTTTTCTTCATCTTTTTTTTATTTTTTTTTTAAATTTTTTTGCAAAATCTTTGAGCTTTTCGGGGTTTATCAGGGGTAGAGATGAGATGCAGGGGACTGGTGCCTCTGCTATTATAGAAGTATTTTAATTGTTACACTTTTTTTCACAACCGACAAAACAAAAATAAGGTCACGGAGAGAATGATGCCGTTTTGTGTGTGCTTTTGACATGTTGGGGAATTTTGGTGTATTTGACAGCATTTGATGCTGTGAATGGAGACGTGAAGGCACTGCTTGATGCTATTCAGTCGGTCACACGTTGGACTCTTGGTCAACACGGGGTGACATGGGCACTGCAGGAGGAAAGGGGCAGGAAGAGGAGAGCACTCAAGGAGGCAGGACACGTGGCTGGCTTTGCTGGGAGGGGTTTGTGGAGGAGCGAGGCTCTGGATAGAGTTTGTTTGTGTCATGGTGACCACGTTTTTTGGTGGTTTTTATTTTATATGTCTGGAAGCAATATTATGTATGTCTTGGGATTGTTAAGGAGTTGTTGGTTCTTCTCCTGACCCCCGAAGTTGTGCCATTGGCCCGCCGACCGGTCCGGTGACACAAACGGAGGGAAAGGACCGAGAGCGAGAGGGTGGTCAGGGGATGGGTTCCGTGCGTGCCGCCCGCGAGTCGGGAGGATTTGCCACCGCTTTGCCGGTTGCCACAACGTCCCATTGACAATGGAGGATCTGGACTGGCAACGGCGGATATATGATGACCAAGGAATGGGCTTATGACCAAACGTTATCGTCGGCGGAATTTTCATGGAGGCTACGGCAAACAAGGCGGCGTCGATGCATAAAGTATTGAAAGCAAAGAGAATCTTGAGGTCAGAACAAGAATATTCTTCCACCATCGAGTCGAAAGTCCCCCCTCCCTCAACTGTGTGCATGTAACTGCAACGTAGCCTCCAGTGTCTCAGGTTGACGATGTGATGTGTCTGGCGGCGGCTCTACTGGTGACTTGTCTTGCATGTGCCTGCCAAGAAGAGAATGATGGAACAAATCGAGAGACATGGCTGGTGATGACAAAGATATTCACCGGCGAGGAAAAGACGGCCGCGAGACAGACCGAAATGTTCCTGGACGGAGAATAGGTCAAGTTGGGAGAGGATACTCAAACGTAGGTAGGCAGCTGAAGAACAAGGGGAAAAGGAAATTTGTGCAAGTGTTTGTGTAGGTTCGGCCGAGTAACTTGAACCCTGGAATGGACGACAAACTAACTGCCCTGCCTGTGATGTGATGGAGATTGATGATGAAGAAATAAATGACCCTGAGGAAGGAAGCAAGCGAGGAGGTCAATATATCTGCGGCAAGCTCATGGCCAAGAGAATAGCTATGGGTGTGCTCTGGCTACCTTATGGGTGCTTGCTGTTTCCGTCCTATATTATAGCGCACTCAAAGTTTGTGAGACGCGCGGAGGTAAGCCACGAAGCATTGGTAGGGTGGTAGTACGACGGAGGACGTCTGCCGACAGCAACGGGAGGCAGTTGTCCCTGTTCTACGCCGCGTAGATGCCTCTGGTGGCGCCATGGGTTGCAATGGGCCACTCACAGCGGGCAGCAGGTCCGCAAGGGAAAGTTTCTCAAACACTGCAGAACAGGCTGTGATGTGTGTGCATGTGTGGATGTGTGTGAGAAGACGGTGGTGGGGGCGGCACTGAATGGCTGGGAAGAGCCGCCCGGGAATGGTGGGGTTACAAAGCCAGTGGAGTTCTACTTTAAGGTATCCCCAGAGACCCCACACTGGGTTTTGAAACGCTGCCACAACCGGCGGTCGTTTTGCAGACAGCAAGAGATGGTGAGGCCATCAAGAAATAGACAGGGCACCACCAGTCAATTTCTCTCGGTCGAATTCTACATACACCACTAGTTTTCCATCACCGCCTCAAAGTAATATCTCGCAGTTTCTCTCCTCTCCAAGTGTCCAGTGGCCAATTGTTTCTCACGGCCCAAACGCTTCGGTTCTTGATATGTGGATGCACTCCACAAGATAAGATCGAGCCACCATCTCTGCCAAGACCCACCTCGGCGATCTTCCACCAGTCCCTGTGAAGCCGCCCCCTGTGTGCGCCACAACACTCGACACGGAGACATCATTCCATTCCAGAGCACCGCAGCACCCGCAGAGATCGACGGTTGCATGAAGAACCCCCCTTGAATATCAACCTTGTATCCTGCCCAACCTTCCACCTGGTCGTGTCGTCTGATGCCTTGTTCTCCTGTCGCCAGACCCAAGAGCTTGCCTGCTGTCTGCTGTGCCGAGCTATGGAGCTACTGCTACGGTAGCATGTTTGGACCATCTGGTGCTCCCAGCCAATTGCGAGCCCGGCGAACCCCGTGTTTCTTTTCTTCAAGATCAGTCCCCACCGAGTGAGGCCCGATTTCTCGAGCTGTCAACCATGCAAGATCTTAAGGTCCAGGGGATGATGATTCGCCTATGAGCTGTCCAAGAGTCATCGCCTCCACCACCCCAGGTACCTTGCCCCCATACCTCCCCCCCTCTGCCCGCCAGTGACAATACTGCCCCTCGCGCCGGCATGGGGGGGGGGGAAGGCTGACGTTCCTATGCTTCCAAGGCACCCGGCGGCAGATCAATGCTTGTCCAGACCCCACATATCCCCCGAGGCCAGGTTGGTACTGCTGTCACGGCGGACCTTGTCGTGCTTGTACCTGCGTGGTGCAAGACAGCAGTGATCATGGGGCGGCTATTCACTTGCCACCAGCTATGAATGCCGTCAGTTACGTCCAGGAAACCCTGTCTGATGAAACATGGGACACATGGACCGACACATGCAGTATAAGACTGGATGCCGCCGGACACCAATGCAGCTCCCGGACCTTTTTCTCACCCTCACTCAGCGTAAACAACAGGCTTGGGCTGTTTAACTACCACTTCTTCCAATATCCCAATCTGACGGTCACTTCATCTCTCTTCTCCTCACACTTTCGAGTCGCTCTCTGCCGGCAGTGAATCAGCAAACCTGGCTGGGCCGGCACATTTCACAAAGTAAGCCTTCATCTGATCACCTTTCTATTCGTGCTCTCTACATTGGGATAAACACATGGACAAACACTCAAGTGATGGAAGTGGAGCGTGAAACCACATGGAGCTTCACCTCCATAGCTTTGTCTAGAAGAGAGGGACCTGGGAGGATGGCAAAGGTTGCTCTGGCTTCCAACAATGCCATTCATCCCAATTTTTGGGGCGAGCACCTTGACGGCCTGGCACGCGCGCTCTGCTTCACGCGACCTTATATTTCTTCTTTTCGCACCTTCCCCGTTTGTCTTTTCTTCTTCCTCGCTGCCTAAGCAAAGTTGACACCACACTCAACTGGAGCTGGACACTCATTCTTGTTTTTTTTTCCCTCCTTTTTCCCACTTCTGAAAATAGCTGGTCTAACATCTTCTCAGTTTTCCACTTCCTTTTCGACTCTACACCATAACACTCACTTTTGACAGCACCACCATTACGAGATAGCTGGCACTACCACGATGGGTCTCTCAAAACTCTCCACGTTACTATTACTGGCGATAGGGGTCGTCTCACCTTCCGTTGCGGCCCCAGCCCCTCGCCAGGAATCTGTCTGGTGGCTCAGTACCATCAAGCGGCAAGGTAACGCTGCCTTCAACGCCGACCCTGCCAACTACAAGGTCTTCCGCAATGTTCAAGACTACGGTGCCAAGGGCGATGGCGCCACCGATGATACCGAGGCCATCAACAGGGCCATCAGCGACCAGAACCGCTGTGGTCTCGGCTGCACCTCTCAAACCACGACTCCCGGTCTTGTGTACTTCCCTCCCGGCACCTACCGCGTCAGCAAGCCGATCATTCCCTACTACTACACCCAGATGGTCGGTGATGCCATCAACCCTCCGACTCTCAAGGCCACCGCCGACTTTGAAGGCATGGCCGTGATTGACGCTGATCCCTACGAGAATGACGGCCGCAACTGGTGGACCAACCAAAACAACTTCTTCCGCCAGGTTCGCAACTTTGTCATCGACATCAAGGACATGCCTTTCGACAAGGGTGCCGGCATCCACTGGCAGGTCGCCCAGGCCACCAGTCTGCACAATATTGTCTTCAACATGCGTGAGGACGGTGGTTCCGCGAACAAGCAGCTGGGTATCTTCATGGACAACGGCTCCGGCGGTTTCATGGTTGATCTTACCTTCAATGGTGGCCAGTATGGTGCCTTCTTTGGCAATCAGCAGTTCACTACCCGCAACCTCACCTTCAACCGCTGCCAGACTGCCATCTACATGAACTGGAACTGGGCTTGGACTTTCCAGGACGTTCACATCAACGACTGCCAAGTCGGTATTGACATGTCCAACGGTGGGCCTGAGGGTCAGACTGTCGGGTCTGTCTTGATGGTTGACAGCGTTTTTACCAACACCCCCACCGGTATCAAGACTGCGTACAACTCCGATTCTCCCCAGACCAATGGCACCCTCATTCTGGACAACGTTGACTTCTCGGGTTCTCAGCAAGCTGTTCTGAACAATGCCACCCAGTCTGTGATTCTCGAGGGCAACCAAAAGGTGGACTTTTTCGTCCAAGGCAAGACCTACGGCGGAGCTGTCAGCGGAGCTGCTGCCGGCCGTGCTGTACAAAGCGCCCAGCAGAACGTCCGGAAGCCTGCCTCTCTGCTCGACCAGGCCACTGGCAAGGTCTTCACCCGCACCAAGCCTCAATACGAGGACGTCCCGGTTGGCAACTTTGTTAGCGTCAAGTCCCAAGGTGCCAAGGGCGATGGCAAGACGGACGACACCGACGCCATCCAGAAGATCTTTGACAGCGTTACTCCTGATCAAGTTGTCTACTTTGACCATGGTGCCTACATCATCACCAAGACTGTCAAGGTCCCCAAGGACATCAAAATCACTGGCGAGATTTGGCCTCTAATCCTTGCTGGAGGTGACCAGTTCTTCAAGGACCAGGCCAACCCCAAGCCCGTCTTCCAGGTTGGCCAGCCCGGTGATGTTGGCAACGTTGAGATGTCTGATCTCATCTTCGGCACTGCTGGTCCCCAGCCCGGCGCCATCATCATGGAGTGGAACGTCAAGGGTACTACGCCTGGCGCTGCCGGCCTCTGGGATGTCCACACCCGCATCGGTGGGTACCGCGGCACCGAGCTTGAACTGGAGCAGTGTGCAAAGAACCCCAACGTCACCAACACCATTCCCGAGCAGTGCTTTGGTTCTTTCATGATGCTCCACATCCCGGCCGGTGGCAGCGCCTACCTCGAGAACACGTGGTATTGGGTTGCCGACCACTCTCTCGAGCCCGAGGCCAAGGACGGTCAGATTGACGTCTTCAACGGCCGCGGTGTCCTCATCGAGGGAGAAGGACCCGTCTGGGGCTGGGCCACCGCCTCTGAGCACTCGGTCCTCCAAAACTACCAGTTCAACAACGCCTCCAACATCTGGCTCGCCCTCATCCAGACCGAGACCCCGTACTTCCAAGGCAACCCCGACGCGACCAAGCCCTTCACCGTCAACCCCACCTATGCCGACCCTGACTTTGAGAAGTCGTGCGCCAACTCGAGCGACCCGACCTGCAAGAGAGCGTGGGGTGTCCGGGCTATTAACTCCAAGGACATCTTCATCTACGGCGCGGGTCTCTACTCCTTCTTTGACAACTACGGCCAGGACTGCGTCAAGAGCCAGGACTGCCAGGTCAACATGGTGTCTCTCGAGGACTCTGCGGTGCACTTTTACGGCCTTAGCACCAAGGCCAGCGTCAACATGTTGACTGTCAACGGCGAGGGCGTTGCTCTCGACAAGGACAACAGGAACAACTTTTGCGCCACCCTTGCGCTGTTCACGTCGGAGCCTCAGGCCCAGGCTGCCTAGAGCGCGGCTGGGAGGGGTTCTTCCTCTGGGAAGGGTTCTACTGGGAACCGTCCTTCCTGTGGGAGCAGATAAAGGAAACGGGAAAAAACAAAGGAATGGGATTGCGTGGGATTAGTTTATGAGATACCCTGAGAGACAGAAAGCGGGGGGTGGGACATGGATTTGTGCTTTTTTCTTTCTTTCTGCATTGGTGGTCTTTTGTTTTCTTTCTCTTCTTCGAACTGTGGCCCAAGCGGCATTTACCCATGATTTTCTTTTTTTTTTCTTCTCCATGTTCATTTGTTTGGGCCATGGCGTTCTAGGAAGGGGGGAAAGCTGCATGAATGGATGCATGATTTGAGAGCCGTGGCTGGCTGGGGAAAACAGGGGATACTATACAGTGCAGTGGACAACACGAACTTACTAGGTAGTACAAACAAAAATGGCTGCGAGGCGTATTTTTCTGAGATGTCATTTTCTTGATGTGTGATTGATCATTTGTGATGAGAATCGGACAAAAAAACGACGCCATTCCCGCCTCCCGTTTTTTTGTATGCTCGGGGATTCGTGGCGTTGAGGGTCCGAGCTTCGGCGAATGTTACATAATCAACAAGCCTCGGCGCGATCACGTCCGGTCCGAAGCAGTTGCCAAGGCAGTGTTGAACAACGTCATAGCTTTCGAATTTGCGATTTGCGACTTTGCTCCAAAACATCACCACGCCAGCTTCTTTGTCGAGCCTGCGCTCTCGCAACGACGTTTTAGCCTCGTGTTTAATACTCCTGTTTCTTTCCTCTACGAACCTCTTGCCATCCTCTCCAATGCAACCACCAAACGCGACTCCACACGAACGAGTATAACCCAACAAACCTTTTCATCCTCAAAAGAAAAACACGACCGGCCAAACGATGGACTCACCACCACAGCCCTCCGGCCCCTCCCGCCGACACGTCTCCCCTTCTTCCCTCTCCCCCTCCTCCCAAACAGTCCACATCTCCTCCTCAACAACAACCCGAACCGCGCCACCAAGAAACAACCCCCTCCTCCCCACCCCAACCGAGCTCGCCCTCCTGAGCATCTACCCCCTCCTCCTCATCTTCGGCACCTTTTTCGCCGTCTTATCTCCAGACGTCCAATCCTCCACCTACAACCCCCTCACCCAATCCCACGACCAGGGCTCCCTCTCCCCATCCTACTTTGCCCGCAAAAATAACCTTTTCAACGTCCTCTTTGTGAAGCGCGGGTGGGGGTGGATAACATTTTCTTTCTTCCTCTTTATTTTCACGCACCCCGCTGTCAGGACATCGGCGCAAAAGAGCCGGGCGACGATACGATGGGCGGTGGTGACGGCGTGGTGGGTGTTTGTGACGCAGTGGTTTTTTGGGCCGGCGATTATCGATAGGGGGTTTAGGTTTACGGGGGGGAAGTGTCAGGTTAAGATGGCGGAGATTTCGGAGAAGGATGCGGGGGATGTGGGTGTCAAGGAGGTTTTTACTGCGGCGGCGTGCAAGAGTGCTGGGGGGAGGTGGTCGGGGGGCCATGATATCTCGGGGCATGTGTTTTTGTTGGTGTTGGGGAGTTGTTTTTTGTTGCAGGAGGTTGGGTGGGTTGTTGGAAGGTGGGTGAGGTTTGTGAGGGAGGAGAGGGCGGTTGTGATGGCTGATGGGGCGGTTAAGGGGGCGACGGCGGAGGTGGAGAGGGAGGTGAGGTATCAGGGGGAGGATGTGGGGAGGGGGACGGGGGTGATGGAGGGGTTGGGGCATGGGGGGAAGGTGGCGGTGGGAGTGGTGGGGTTGTGTGCTTGGATGTTGTTGATGACGGCGATTTATTTCCATACTTGGTTTGAGAAGGTATGTTTTCGCTTCTTGTCTTGTCGAGTGAAGAGAGGCTAACTTTGACTACAGCTCACTGGGCTGCTTGTCGCCTTGACGGCTCTGTACACTACGTATATTCTCCCCCGGAACGTGCCCGCCCTCAGGAGCATCATTGGGTTGCCCGGGATTTGAAGTGCGATAGAAGGCGAGAAGAATAGGATAGATCAGGTGCCGTTGGACATACATATAGCATAGCATACCGCTTGTAATCACATCGATACCACATACCTCCGATCACTCCTTTGGTTTCCCTCCTTTTCGTCCTCCTCCCACGGCACCGGCCTGTTCAACTCAGCCCACTCCTTCTCGGCCTTGCTCCCAACTGTTCACTAGTCAGCATCCTCCCCTCCTTTCCTCGATCTCGTCTCGGGGTTGCTCACAAGGAGGCGGAACAAAGCCATTGATCTTCCACAACGCCCTAGGCGTCTCGTCAACGTGCCACTCCCAGTCATACCCCTTCTCCTCTACATGCGGTCGCAAAGCGTCGTCGATCCGCTTGATTGTTCGCTCTTGACGGCCGGGGTTTTGACTGACGTGGACGGCGATGTGCTCGGCTACAAAGCGGATGAAGGGTTTGGATCGAGCAGAGGAGGGCTCCCCGCCGATGAAGGTGTTGTCATCGGGGGAGAGGGGGATGAAGTTGATGACTACGTAGAAGGCGGGGAGGCCGGAGGAGGTGTAGATTGAGGTTATGGATTTGACGAGGGCGGATTTGGATTCGGGGGTGGTGAAGGTTTGGGGGGGGTGGTAGATGAGCCAGAGGGGCATGGTGTGGTTTGGGTGTGGTAAATGATGGAGGGGTGATGCTGTTTGGAAATGAAGAGTGAGAGGTGCCAGCTATTGGAGAGCAGTCATGCTCTTTTGTAACATTTCGTCTTGATTAGGGCAACTATAATGTACGGCATATCACACCAGAGATTGATTTGTCGGCATGAATTTGTTGAATAATGATGCCGAGGTGGCATGGCCTGGGAGGTCAGATGGTGATTACATACATGATCATTGATCAACAATGCGATGCTGTTGTAATCATCAACATTCTCCACACGTCACACGTGTTGTCGGTTTTGAGAATTAGTCGCTGAGCAAAGTTACATCAACGCAGTGATTATTGATCCTTTTTCTGCGCCCAACACACCAACCATGTATCACTAAAGACCAACAGGCAAATCTCATTGTAGCGAGGGGAAGAGATCACGTGGTACCAGAGATCGTATCACCTTACTTAAGGTATCAAGCACCCCTCTTTTTCACATCACAACACCAGCCAGTAGCACCACATCGATCATGGCGTTGCGAATCTTCATCACCGGTGGCACCGGCTTCATCGGCTCTCAAGTCGTGCTCGATGCCCTCAAGGCGGGCCACCAACTTCGCTTGAGTGTCAGGCGGGAGGCTCAAGTTGAGGAGGTCAAGGCACGGTTCCCCCAGCACGCTTCCAAGCTCGACTTTGCCGTCATCCCCAACATCGACAACGCCGAGGCAATTCGGTCCGCTCTGTCCAACGACATCAATGCCATCTTCCATCTCGCCTCACCCGTACCAGGCAAAGTTGACGACTTCAAGACTGAATATCTGCAACCCGCTGTCGCAGGGACTGAAGCAATATTAAACGCTGCTGCGGAGACGCCGACCGTGAAGAGAGTAATCATCATGTCGTCCATCTTGGCCTTGATGCCCCCGGACAGCATGAACACCCCAGGTCTGGAAGTCAAAGGTAAGCGAAGCAATCCAAATAAAGTCCCGCAAACAGAGTATGAATGACAAACCGGACCGGTTTGAACAATAGCCGGTATCAATCCAACCCTTGCCATCAACCCGGAGATGTCCTTCCCGTCTGGCCCCGCGGGCCATGGAGCCAAGTACGCAACCTCCAAGATCCTCGCTCATCGAGCCACGATTGGATGGATGCGGGTTCATGAGCCTCAGTTCTCCTTAGTGACGTTGCATCCGACCTTTGTCCTCGGGAGGGATCTCACCCAACAGACATCCAAACCAAACGGCGTCAATGCCTATCTCATGGCAACTCTCACCAACCCCCCTGGTGGCAAGCCGGTTGTGCCTGCGTCAATGGTGGATGTCCGTGATGTAAGCTTGACGGTGCTGCGAAGTCTTGATGTGGAGTTGGGTCGGGAAGAGTTGGTGACTGAATACTTGGTGGTTGGGGACCCAACATGCTATGATGATGTTGTGGAGTTTGTCAAGACAAAATATCCCGCCATACCCGTCAACACTGAGGGCCCATACGACGAGCCTTTCACTGTCGATACGAGCCGTACCGAGAAGGAGCTCGGCATCACTCGATGGCACAGCATGGAGGAGATGGTATCGAGTGTTTTGGATCAGCAGCTGGAAATTCGGGGCCGGGAAGGAATGGCAGCATTGTGAAATGGGTACGTACTTTGACAGGTAGCTTTGCAGCTATCAATGCTTCAAAGATGATGTAGCTCGGATGCTCGATGATGCCCAAGTTCCCAAGCTTTGATGGCCTGAGGCCCACAGTCCTGGCCCACAGTCCTGGCACGAGGTGAGAAGAGAGGCACCGTTTGAAGGGCATATGCTCCACTCGGGCAGCGGGTGAAGATGGGATGGTTCCGAGACGGCGAATTTCACGGCTCAGACAAACAGGCTGTAGGCCTCAGATAGCCAGGAGGGCACGATAACAGATAGCTCCTGTCAGTTTCTTTTTCCCTGCCCTGCTCAGTGCCTTCCGGGTTATGCTATCGGCACTGGCCAATCAGAGGGCCGTCATTGACCAAAAGGTCCTCCTCGTCCAAGAAGAGCGAGTGAGCGACTTTTTCCTCCAAACCTAGCCTGTGTGTGACCCATGACCCCCCCCATCTCCACTGCAGACGCAATCTGCATTGCGCAACTGGACCTACTTTCTTTGACAGACCAAAATCAAACGGCATATCCCATCGCCATCCCCGTCAAACGACCTTCCCCTTCCCCTCCCCTCGAACCCAACCCCGCAAATATTCTGCTCATAGTCATCAGACATGTCAGATATTCATGAGAGTAGAAATAAGGTCTCCCGTCGGACCTGCGGTGAATATGACGAATTCAGACTCGAGTCCATCTCAGCTCCACCTCATCCGAACATCTGTCGTCTCGTCGTCGCCATTATGCGCCCAATGCATAACTATCCGGAACACAAGCCGTGACCCGCTAAGGCTTGCGGCGACAGCTCGACGGATATTCGCATGCCTCGAGCCATCGTGTGGGAAATGGCCCCTGCCAGGACAAGGGTGGTATGATCCTTCACCACTTGTCTGTCCGAGATAGCTCCCGGCCCCAGTGGGATGTAGGAGGCTCCCAAAGGGGAAGCTGCAACTGCATTTGGCTTTCTTCGCCGGTCTCGATTTGTAGGTCTCCCCATCTACTGGGAGTGGGGGGGCACTCATGAAAGATGTGATACTTCTGTTGTTTGTCTCTCTCGGCAGTGGGTCAGATCTGCGAGCGGCAGTAACTCGTTCGTGGCATGCGCCCAACTAGGACTGACATATGCAGGCCATAGCTGCAGCCCGGGGTTAATCCATCACCACCAGCCTGGTCTCGCCAATCGAACATGATCAACCGGCCCGCTCCTTTTCCCACAACCTGGAAACATGATTCAAACCCACGAGGGTCGTTAGCTACTTGCTCTCCTGTTGCCCACATGGCAGAACAGCATGCAAAGTGATTTGGCGTACAGCCCATTGCTTCGCTAAATCCATCATGAAAGCGGCCGAAGCCGTTCAGACGATACCGGCCATACCATGCGTCGTTCCGGAGAGGTCTCCTGTTTGCCGCTTCTCAAAGTGTCTCCCTCACTTGATCCATCACATTTGGAATCAAACAATTGGTTACCCATGTACTGATCGTTTCTGGCTGGGCAAGGAGAGCTCTGGTTGGCGGTAGCTAACCGTTCAGGCAGAGCCGTCAACGGCGAAGTCCAGACAGACAGACCCACACGGATTCCCCCCAACAGGCAGATGGCCGTGACCAGTTTTGCCACCCGTGGTGAGCGAACCTCGAACTTGATATTACGACATCCACCTCCTATCCTGGTCACTCACCCCGCGATCTAATATCCATGAGTCCCAAAGGGGTTATGAGGTGTGGGATGTGTTACGGCAGTCTCGGCCGGGCCCCATCGCGATGCGGGCCGGTGGACATAGGGACGGGGACTTGATCAACAGCAAAGTAGGTGGTGTATGGTAGGTGGGCAGACTCTCAGCTCGGGGCTCGAGGCCGTCTGGTTCTCTTTTCGGGAATTTGTCGTCCGATTCGAGCAAGCTTGGGACCTTGTGGCATACAATGGCCCCTTTGCTAATCTACAAGAAATGAGATGTCAGATTTGGGAGAAAGCAAAGTCAACTATCCCCTTGTTTTAGCCCTCAAGTCGGCCGTCACACGGTGGGGAGCAAAGATGTCATTCCGCTCCGACTTCCTTTCCTTTCCTTGACGGGCCCTTTTCAACCGTCACAGCTGTCCTTGTTATTCTAGCTACCCCCTCGCCTATACCTTGAAGTCATCCCTGACAGACCGTCACTCCATTTTCAACTGTCGTCAACTCAACGCTCATCCAAATCCAAAGCTATTAGAGAGGCCTGAGCTTCGTCCCCAGCGGTTCTTTTCAACGGGAAGCTACACAAGACCTGCATAACGAACCAACATCGTTCACCTTGACCGCTCAACGCTGCGGCATTAGCTGCCCGACGAACCTTTCAAGCCGGATACCCATCATCGTCAGTCGCTCCATGCTTTTCAAGCGGGGCTCTTCACAAATGGACGAAGGTCATTGGGGCACGTCCATCCCCAATTCGAGAGCAGCAGAGAAGTCGAAAGCAGCGGTGAAGATAGACAGGAGAAGGAGAGAGGGGCTCCGTGGCAAGAAGGCCAGCCAAAGACAAGCAAGACAGTTGGATGGTTGGGAGTTGAACAGCAGAGGCGAGTGCGGTCTGCCGGCGAAGGGCGGCCTCGACTTGTTTATCAACTTGATGAGACCCCAGGTAGATATGCTCTGGCCTGTACAGGACCTTCTTCCTTCTGCAGCTTGGGCAGCAGAATTCAAGTCAGACATCGCTAAAACACCACAGCTCCTCCTGCCCCACGACATGTCTTTCAACACGACCTCGCTGCTCAACACCAACGGGGTCGATGAGAGTGGATCCCAGCACTTGCCACCTTCTGGCCTTGGGATTTACGATCAGAGAGCTTTTCCGATGCGATCAGGCAGCATAGGCAACAGTGCGACTTTTCTGGTACGTCTCATTGTTTTGTCATCTTGTTGTCGCTCGTTCTTTTTTTTTTTCAAGTTCTTTGTTGCTGCCCCGTCTGTAAAACTGGACGACTGACAGGTGCGACTTTGATCGAAAATAGGCAGCAGACGAACAGACTGGTTTGAATCGCTCTTCACCTTATGTTTCAGTTTCACATTATTCCCACCCTCAGTCTCAGCCAACAGATCCGAGGACAAACTGGCATCAGTCGACCACCGCAAACCTTCTTTCTGAACAGGGCCTCTCCAACCCCTCCTATTGGCAACAGAGCGGTGAACCGGCCGCGGTAACTTCGTTTGTCTCTTCTCATGGTGGAGACCACTGGGATCAAGAGACCGGGTTCGGAGCCAACGCTGTGATGATGGAGTACAATCAGAGCCATCACTACACCTTGGGCCACAACACGCTCCCACAAACGGACCATGGGCTGGGTCATGGACTTCCTCTGCAAGACCTCCCATTCTCTGCTCCAAGTGCGATGTCGGAGGATGATGACTTCGACTATCTCAGTAACCCATTTCCAAATATGCTTTACGATTCCTCCAGCGGCAGCTTCTCGTCAACTGGCGCGTCAGACATGTTGGAAGCCATGGCTCTGAGAGACAGCAGCGAACCTCTTCGATCCCCCTGGCCAGCGTCGAAAGAGCACCTCGGGAACAAGACGCTTCCGTGCATCAGACCTGCTTCCCCACACCAAGCCGATGCTTGGATCTGGAACTCGAACTCGGTACACAATCATCTGCCCATGTTTCAATCCTGTGCCTGCGACTCTGATCTTCCCCATGCCTCATCGTCCGAGTCCATCCGAACAAGCTTTCTGGCGGACTCGTCCTCTACTGCTACGTCCTCTTATCCCATGGAAATCGCCGAGCAACATCGCCCGTCCAAAGGACGCAAGACTCTACCTGACCGACCGGTGCCACGCCTACTGGCAGCTGCCGTGCTCAAGAGCAATGACAAGCCGGCCACCCCTCAAGGAAGCAAGTCTCGCCGGTCAAAAAGCTCAGCCGAGCCCATGTCACCTTCAGTCAGAAAGACCAGCAAGCTGGCCGCCAAACCGAGACATCTCGCAGCTCTGCCAGCCTTGACACCGAACCCTCGCACTCGTTCTCAGTCTTCACCAGGTCCGAGTCCATCCTTGTACGAAGCCGGCGAAGAAGTGACCGAGGCCGAGTTGGCCGATCGCAAGGCCAAGGACGAGTTCCTTATCGCCAGCCGGCAAAAGGGAATGACGTACAAGCAGATCCGCCAGGAGGGTGGCTACACTGAGGCCGAGTCGACTCTCCGAGGCCGGTATCGTGCTCTGACCAAGAGTAGGGAGGAGAGGGTGAGGAAGCCGGAGTGGTCCGAGATGGATGTAAGTTTTTTTTGGGCTTCAACAACAAAGGTTTGAGGCTGATGTACATGTGAAATACTAGTTGATCCTTCTCGAGCGAGGTGTCCGCGAGCTATCACCCCCTACCTCGAATCGTGACAATAATTCGGAGGGCCCACAGTCGACCAAGGTTCCGTGGAAGAGGGTGGCCGAGTATATTGTCCAGAACGGGGGCAGCTATCACTTTGGTAATTCGACTTGCCGTAAGAAGTGGGATGAGTTGGTGAAGGAGCAGACGGCGCTAGGCAAGGATCCCAGGGTGCCGTTCTTTGAGCAGAATACCAGAGTCATGAGAGCGGCTTTTGGGGACATGCTGCGGGGGCAAGGGGGTGGTTGTCGGTATGGTCGTGAGTGATGTGTCTTATTGTGCTGCTAAATGAGTTGCTCGGTGTGTTTCCTTTCATGAAATTGTTTTCTATTTACCGATACGGGTGGCTGGCCTATTTTGGTATCCAACGCATGTAAAGTGGTGTTCAAAAACGGGAAGATGGCAGACAAAAAGAATTAGTTATTAGTATAATGAGTTGATAGCGTATTTACATCTTGGCCCGGTTAGGCACACCTATCCTCCCCAACACTTGGTTGACTTGGTCTGGATCCTCTCTCAGGGCATTCCACTCCATCTCTGACCTTACCAGCGCCGTCCCCGCGAGGACAGTCCCGTTGAGCGCTAAGTTTCCCACCTCTTGCCCGTCTTTATCCCTGACCACCCCTCCCTCTGTCAACCGCGGCACCACCGCCATTGTGTTGTTTGTCATGGCGAGGTTGTAACTTATCTGCGCTTCGCCCTCGTGTTTGATATCCTCCGCTACTCCCAACACTGCTTCGCAGGCTTGGTTGTACAACTCCAGATACACCCTCCTCAGTTCCTCTCCATCACCACCCAACCCTTCAATATCCCTAGCAAAAACCTCAAACGGTAACTTCCCCCTTGTGTTTGGGTCTGTCAATCCCTTAGCAAGAACATCCCATTCCCCCTCCAACCCCTCCTTCATGTTCTCCACCGGGAGCAGTTGCAGATGGCGATGGGGCTGGCTCGCCCCGCTGTGGTCTCCTGAGTTAAAGAAGACGAACAACTCTTTGTTGTGCCGGGCGTACGCATCAATACACGCGTAGGCAGCTGCCAAGTCGTCTGCTTCGAGGAGGTGAGTTTGGGGTTTGAAGGCTGAGGTGGAGAGGATGAAGTGCTCGGGGACGACGGCGAATTTGTTGAGGACTAGGTTGTGCGATGGGGGACTCGTTCCGAAAGGGGTGATGAGCATTTCTTGTGTGGGGGAGGCGAAGGGGTTGAAGAAGAGCTTGGGGGTTGTGACGCTGGGGGGTTTGGGTTTTGAGGCCAGGGAGGGCGAGTAGCGGAGTTGGAACTGAGATGTTAGTTAGGGAGGGGGGGAGGGTGGGGGGGGGGAAGTACGGAAAAGGGGAGAAGGAAACATACAGGAATGGAGTTGATGGTTAGAAGGGTGACGGAGGTGGGGTAGAAGTTGACGGTTTTGGTGGCTACGGAGCGGGAGAAGGCGGTTGCGACGAGGGAGGGGAGGTTGGGTGGGAGATGGGGCGTTGGGCGCATTTTGTTGGAGGGGGTGGTCGCCATGGTTGAGGAGGGGGCTGTTTGTTGACAAAGTGTGTTGGAGGAGGGGAAAAAAGGGTGGGAATAGCTTCGATGAGGTCATTTGACGGTGGTCTGTGCGCGTGTTGGCTCAGTGCCAAGACAGGCTACGTTTCTGATGGTAGAAATGACCACAAAAATGGTGGTTGAAGAGTTGATGGAGTTGCTAAGTAGGTAATTTCCAATGAAAGCTGGGATACTGCCATAGTTTTCATGATGCGTTGTTCACATAGAAGACCATCCAAGCCTTGGGAAACCTAACGAAGCTCAGCTGCCCAGCCTTCTACTTTGTGGCCACTGTACTATCCCCCGCATCCCCACAGGTTGGCGCCAGCAGGTCTCGAACCTACCTTGGGTTCAAGATACGGCCTCACAACTTCAGTACAGAGGCACTTTTCTTTCCTCCAATTCGAGGAATGTCATGAGCTATCAAGTTCTACTACAACATCAAGTGGTGGGTGCCCAGAATGATGAATTAGGGGCCGAGATAGAGCGTCCATAGATAAGGCCCAATTACACATGGGTGGTTGTAGCCACTTCTATGTGGTATGATCGGCTGGTGGTCTTATTTCACTCACAGATTATGAGTGTTGTGATTGGTGACGGGGCATCCGGTCCAGTCCCGGTACAGATGCAACTGACTGGCACAGATAAATAAATAGATGAGGGTGAGTGGGGGCCAAGATGAACCTTCTAGGGAGTAGTTATCCACGGAATTGCGTTTATGTCGACCGTTCCCTTCGGAGGAGTAGATTGCATGGTAACCTTGGTCACAAAGAACGCATTTCGTTCGACCGTGTCAGGTTGCATTGCATTCATGGCACAAGCCCCTATACAGGTTACTTCTCAACTGCCATTTCGGCTTTTGGGGATTGAGTCTTCCCCCCAATCACTTACACCCATACCTACCTCAAGTTCCCATCCTCGGTTGAGTTCTAATCAAAATAAACATCATCGGGAAGCTGCTGATACCCGTCCACCATGGCCCTTGACAAAATTCAAGCTCAAGGTTTCACAATCCTACACCCTGTACAAGGAGAGACGAGTAACGGCAGGCCTGTAGCAGAGTAAGTCTAGGCCTGGATGTTAGTCCCATGTTGAATACTGAGTATCGCAGCATCATACTTGTTCATGGCCTTCAAGGTCACCCAAAACGAACCTGGTTATATACGTCGAGGACCCAAGATCAGCGGCGCGATAGCTCGTCGCGGAAACGTTGGAAAGGAGCACTTGCTGAACTTATGAGTCCGAAATCTGGTAGCTCCGCCTCCGTTGGCAATGCAGGGCCATCAGTCGCGTCATCGTCTGTTGACGATGGTGTGTATTGGCCAGGGGATTTGCTCCCGCCAGACTGCCCGAATGCAAGAATCATGGTGTGGGGTTACGATACAGTTATCAGCAGAGGCTATGCACCAACCGACGAGTCCAGTTTGTTTGGACATGCGAAAAACCTCCTTTATGCCCTCAACCGAATAAGACCTCAAGACCGAAAGATCGTGTTCGTCGCGCATTCACTGGGAGGCTTGATTGTCAAAGAAATGTTGCGACGATCGCAGGCCGACGAAGATTCGCACATTCAGAATATCATCTAGTCGACAGCAGCTGTGATATTCCTAGGCACACCGCATAGAGGTAGTCATGAATTTGCACGACTTGGAGATATGGTCAGAAAGGTCGCCAGCACCATCCTGAGAGTGGACAGTAACGAGACAATTATTCGAGCTCTGGGCCTTGATTCACCAGAGCAAGAACTCTCCCGGGAGTCATTTCTCCAACAATGGCGCACATATGGGTTTCTGGTCAAAACCTTTCAGGAAAGCCAAGCCTTTTCGGGTGCGAACCTCGGTCTTTTGAATGGAAAGGTACCTATTTTCATGCTGAACCTCGCAGGGCTATGGATGTGGGCTAACTCGACGGACAGATAGTGCCGGATACATCGTCGTTACTCGATGACCCCCGAGAGCATGCAGAAGTTATACATGCAGACCATCGAAACATGACCAAATTCAGCGGGCGAGATGATCCAAATTACCTCAAGGTGCTGGGAGAAATCCAAAGGGGGATAAACTCCGCCAGTGTCAAGTCGAATTTGAACATATCTGAGGAGGAGAAAAGTAAGCGACATCCCATAATCATTCTCTGAAATCCTTCGAGTCGCTAATCAACCTTTCCAGAGGAGTGTTTGGGCAGTCTCTACTATGAAGCATTGTTTAGCAGACAACGGACGATCAAGAATGCCATACCAAAAACACGCGAGTGGTTTTACCATTCCAGTGTTTTCCAAACTTGGTACTCGAGAAAGAGAGCTTCAACCGACCGCGGGCTTCTGCGGTTGAAAGGAAAGCCAGGAGCTGGAAAATCCACGGTGATGAAATACGCACTTGGTCAGCTGGAATGTCTTGAGGGGAGTCGCAGCAATGTCGCGAGCTTCTACTTCAATGCTCGCGGGAATGCCATGGAAAAGTCGCCTCTTGGTCTCCTTCGGTCAGTCCTCCACCAACTATGCCTCCAGGACTGTCAAATCTTGGCTAAATTCTCCCAGACCTACCAGAGAAGGCAGAGTTGCGATGGTGGCAGTTATCTTCCATGGTCAGAGCTGGAGCTGGAGAGCTTTTTTGAGAAAGCATTCAAAGAAAGCAGTACCCGGCGCACGTTCATCTTCATTGATGCTCTTGATGAGTGCAGCGAAGAAAGCGTACGCGAAGCCGTCTACTTCATTGATCGGCTTGCACAAACCGCATTGGAAGGCGAAGTCTTGCTCAACATCTGCCTCTCAAGCAGACATTATCCGGCCATCAGGATTCCCAACTGCCCAGAAGTCGTTGTCGAGGCGCACAATGACTCTGATATCTCAACATACATCCGAGACAAGTTGCGTTTTATCCCCGCTAGCGAGAGAAACGAAGCACATGCGATCCAAGCGTTCCTGGAGGAAATGGCGTCAGGTGTTTTTCTCTGGGTCGTTTTGGTGGTGGAGCTTGTTGTGCGAGATATCAATTCCGGACAACCCATGAGCAAAGTGGCCAAGAGAGTGAAGGGTGTACCGAAAGACATGGAGGACTTATACCACCAACTCTTCCGCAGCCTCACCCCTGACGAGCTTACATTCTCCGTGCCCCTCATTCAATGGGTCCTACTTCATAAGGACTACTTGCCACGAACCGGAAACGGTTACTCTTCAGACGCCCCTCCCAAGATTCCCAGAACCCGAGCTGACGGAGGAATTTGATTTCTTCATCTGGCGGTCCGATTGTCCAGCATCAGCGGAGCTCCAACCAGGCAAAATTTGTCCGATTGGGGATACATTCACCCTGCCGCTCCGCCACCTACAGATCGAATCCTCAGGCTTATCAACAGCACGTCGCGCGGTTTGATTGAGTACAATGCCGACGGCCGTGTACAGTTTGTTCTTTCCGGTCGGGGGAAATGTTTTGCCGTTTTCGGACTCGTTTATGGGGTGTCACAATAACAAGTGGCACCCCACCCTCTTTGCTTTTGTTGTTATTTTCATCATATCTGAAAATAACTGTCACTGCCACGTTGAAATTAGCTTATCGTTTCCAGTAGCAGCAAACTATGTATAAGTTAAGATATATCTAACGTTATAGACTAATGGGTCGAAAGAGTCTGGTGGAAACGGTGACGAATTTCGAAAATGAAATCAAATAGGGGTCTCAGGGATGGACATTTAAAGTGGTGGCTCTCCGACAAACTCTTCGAATAAACTATACAGCTCTCTATCTGTGTGACGAACCCCTGTACAGAATCTCTGAAAGGGATACAGGTTGAAGGCAACTTCTGGTATTTTTGTTTTGATAGCTTTGGATTTTAATTTGCAGTACTGAAATCTGTAAATAAATTCAAGGGTAATAGTACTTCGTAGTACTTGCAAGATTGTGGCGGTTCCAGAGCCCAGTCTCTCTAAGAGTGATTCTCTAAAGGTTAGTCTGGGTTGTAAAAGGGTGTAGCCAAACCGGTGCACGGCAAAGGTGCTCTCTCAACGAGTTACCTTCACAAGATAATTAGTTCTTATTGGTTCGGGACGTCCCGTGCTTTTGCGTGCGCTGCCTAGCTGCCAATCCATCAACGCCCAACACGAGGGGTCGAGGAAGCCCAAAGCCGATTGCGATAGCAACATCAATCACTTCAAAGCTTCGAGCCCACCGAGACTCGCAATACCATGGTCAACCGTCCCGTGTCTCTCTCTAACAGCAGCTACACCTCTGAACAGCTTGCGTTCTCCTACTCTACCCTTGCGCGCCCCTCATCACGATCGGTCGAAGCCCGCGATAGTTCTTAAACACATTACAAAGGGTCTTCCTCATACACTATAACTACCCAGTAAGATAAATTCCAACACCAGACAATCGCGGCGCGCTATTTACTTCAGTTTCTAATTATTTTGTTCCAGCAGATCGCAAATATCCTCGTCTATCTATCGCACCTACCGCTCCGCCCTTTCACCTTTCCGGTCGAGCCTCGGCGGTCCCGAACCATGCGTCTCCTGGAACGTGATGATGCCGGCGAGATCCGCCCGACGAAGGACCTGCCCAGCGACAAGATTCCGCCATATGCGATTCTTTCACACACATGGGGCCCCGATGAGGAGGAAGTCAGCTACAAAGATTTAAAGGACGGCAGAGCCGTAAGCAAACTCGGCTACAACAAGATCCGGTTTTGCGCAGATCAAGCTTGGCGTGACGGGCTGAAATTCTTCTGGGTAGACACATGCTGTATCGATAAGTCCAACAGCACTGAGCTTCAGGAGGCGATCAACTCTATGTTCAGGTGGTATCGCGATGCGGCTAAGTGCTATGTCTATCTTACAGACGTCTCATCATACAAGCGAGACGCTGACGGCGATCCTAGTTGGAAATGGGCTTTTCAGAAATGCAAATGGTTTACTCGAGGATGGACCCTCCAAGAACTTATTGCTCCGACATCAGTCGAATTCTTTTCAAGGGAGAAGGCGCGCATTGGAGACAGGAACTCTCTAGAGCGAATGATCCACGACGTAACGGGAATTCCCCTCGAGGCCCTCCGAGGTAGTCCTTTGTCTGATTTCAGTGTCCATGACCGGATGGCATGGATGAAGCAACGCAATACAACACGTGAAGAAGACATGGCATACTCGCTTTTCGGTATCTTCGACGTCCATCTGCCTCTTATATACGGCGAAGGAAAAGAGAAGGCCCTTGAGCGATTGCGAGAGAAGATTGGGAAGGATGACGGCTGTCTGGCCGACCTGCGTGTCACCGACTCTCGCCACGATAAGAAGCGGATCGAAGCTGCCAAGGGCGGTCTCCTGAAAGACTCCTACTGTTGGGTTCTCAGCAACGTCCAATTCCAACAATGGCGCGACGGTGACGATCAACGGCTGCTCTGGATCAAAGGCGACCCCGGCAAAGGCAAGACTATGTTGCTCTGCGGCATCATCGACGAATTAAAAAAGTCTACACCACCTGGCCTTCTATCCTTCTTCTTTTGCCAAGCCACCGACTCGCGCATTAATAATGCCACTGCCGTCCTCCGCGGTCTAGTCTACCTTCTTGTCAGCCAACAACCAGCACTCATCTCACACGTACGACGACCTTATGATCATGCAGGAAAAAAGATGTTTGAGGATCCTAACGTATGGGTTGTCCTGTGTGAGATCTTTACTAGCATTCTACAAGATCCCGGCTTGAAAATGACGTATTTGATCATCGACGCGCTTGATGAATGCGTGACAGACTTGCCGCAGCTTCTCGAGCTGATCACCCGGACCTCATGCACATCCTCCCCAATCAAGTGGATCGTCTCGAGTCGCAATTGGCCGGATATCGAAGAGCAATTGGAAACTGCCACGCAGAAAGCGAGGCTAAGCCTCGAGCTCAACGCCGAATCTATCTCTACTGCTGTCAACGCATTTATCCAAAACAGGGTAGATCAACTGGCACCGAAAACGAAATACGATGCCAACATGATAGGCAAGATTCAGGATTACTTACACTCCCACGCAAATGGCACGTTTCTGTGGGTGGCGTTGGTCTGCCAGGCGCTCGCGGATCCAAAGGTTAAGAAGCGGCATATATTAGCAAAGTTACAGACATTTCCGCGCGGACTAGACTCTTTATATGCGCGGATGCTGGAGCAGATTGGCCATTCCGAGGATGCAGAGCTTTGCAAGCAGATTCTTGCCGTCGCCGCAGCCGTTCGCCGACCTATCAGCCTTGATGAACTCGCCTCTCTTATTGAGATGCCGGATGACGTTTCCGATGATCCGGAGTCCTTGGAAGAGATTGTTAAGCTTTGCGGCTCGTTCTTGATCATCCGAGAACAAACGGTCTATTTCGTCCACCAATCGGCCAAGGACTTTCTCCTCGGCACGGCTTCGGACAAAGCCTCCAACAAAGCTTCTCAAGAAGCTTTCAAGCTGGTTTTCCCTACTGGGATGGAGGATGTGAGCTATATCATCTTCTGGAGGTCACTGAATGTTATGTCTCAGAAGCTGCGACGAGACATATACTGCTTAAATGCACCGGGATTCTCGATTGACAACGTCCGAGTGCCAGACCCGGACCCGCTAGCAACGATACGATATTCATGCATCTACTGGATTGATCATTTACGTGATTTAGTCTCTAGCACAAGCTCAAAATGGGTTCATCTTTTACAAGATGATGGGGATATCCACAGATTCCTTACATCGAAGTATCTTTACTGGCTTGAAGCTCTTAGTCTACTCCGAGCTTTACCAGAGGGCATCGATGCCATACGACAGTTAGAGAGCTTATTGGTAAGTATGAGACCACTAGAAGCTATAAGCTGGTCTAACAGTAGTATAGGGACATACCATTCGAGGGAGGTTAATAGCTATCGTCCGGGATGCATATCGGTTTGCGCTGTCCTACAGGATGATAATTGAGAAAGCCCCTCTTCAAGCATACGCATCAGCCCTTGTATTTGCACCGACTAACAGTATAATAAAAAGATTCTTCAAGAAGGAAGAGCCTGGCTGGATTAGCACAATATCAGCTGTAGAAGCGGAATGGAATGCCTGCACACAGACGTTAGAGGGCCATGGCGGCTGGGTCGAGTCGGTCGCGTTCTCGCCGGACGGCCAGCGCTTGGCATCGGGCCCGCACGACAACACCATCAAGATCTGGGATGCGGCATCGGGGACCTGTACACAGACGTTAGAGGGCCATGGCAGCTTGGTCCGGTCGGTCGCGTTCTCGCCGGACGGCCAGCGCGTGGCATCGGGCTCGCACGACAACACCATCAAGATCTGGGATGCGGCATCGGGGACCTGTACACAGACGTTAGAGGGCCATGGCGACTGGGTCTTGTCGGTCGCGTTCTCGCCGGACGGCCAGCGCGTGGCATCGGGCTCGCACGACAACACCATCAAGATCTGGGATGCGGCATCGGGGACCTGTACACAGACGTTAGAGGGCCATGGCAGCTTGGTCCAGTCGGTCGCGTTCTCGCCGGACGGCCAGCGCGTGGCATCGGGCTCGTGCGACTACACCATCAAGATCTGGGATGCGGCATCGGGGACCTGTACACAGACGTTAGAGGGCCATGGCAGCTTGGTCCAGTCGGTCGCGTTCTCGCCGGACGGCCAGCGCGTGGCATCGGGCTCGTGCGACTACACCATCAAGATCTGGGATGCGGCATCGGGGACCTGTACACAGACGTTAGAGGGCCATAGCCACTGGGTCTTGTCGGTCGCGTTCTCGCCGGACGGCCAGCGCGTGGCATCGAGCTCGAGCAACAACACCATCAAGATCTGGGATGCGGCATCGGGGACCTGTACACAGACGATAAATGTTAATTCAGCTGCTACCCATCTATCGTTCGACCATACCAACGCTTACATTAATACGAATATCGGGCGTATCCAAATAGCCACGACTACCATAGAAAGTCCGAATCAGCTAAGTAGTCCGGTGTGTTATTCGTATGGTTTAGGACAAGACTACCGCTGGATTACTTGCAATAACCAGAACGTGTTATGGTTGCCACCAGAATATCATGCAAGCGCTTCTGCTATGCAAGGATGCAAAATAGTTCTTGGTTGTTACTCAGGGCGTGTTATAATATTTTTATTTTCTCGAGATGTTTGACATTTCGACCTTCATCTTCTTTCTCCTATATTTCTTTTTCCTTATTTACCACCAAAGGGGTGGAGTATATTTATAGACCAAATAATTCTTGCATTTCAATCCTGCATCAAGACGATGCATATTTCCACGTTTAGCTGGCAATATCATGGTTTGCAGCTTCTTCCAAAACGACAGGTTAGTCGATAACGTAAAATAAGCTTGTGGCAATAGCAATTGGGCCCAGCAGTGGTTCGAAGGAGGCGTAGTATTATCACGCGCTCCAGCTAGCTTGCCACAGAGATTTGGAACTGGTGGGTTAGTGTTAAGCCGAGGTCCTGCACCCTTTGAGGTGTTTAACTGTGGTAGGGATATAATTGGTCCGTATAAGATCTTACTGGTTTTCCCCTGGTGGCCCTTTTGGGTGTGGGGTCTTCGTTGCCGCACAGTAAGTGTCACCGCCTTATCAAATGCACAAGGAGTCGATAAGTCTAGAGAGGCAGAGTTTCGAGGATCTGGGATCTGTGGCTGGGCTCGAGGACGTAAACAACCTTATATTTGTCCAATACGCGGTGAGGCGAGGTCGAGGAGTTCAGCTGTGCCGCAGGGATCAATAAACTCAGCCAAATCTTCGGCAAAGGCGTGACTTAAGGTAGCATAGTACGATCATGAAAACGAGCTGGCAAAGTTAGTACCTATCCAGTGATAAAAGAATAGAATTGGGCAGTTAACTATCACGCCTCTCGGGAATGCATTCTCCATGTATGCCTCATTGGCACTAGGATCCCGAAATTTATTTTTGACGCCCCGTTTATTTTCAAGTTTTATTTTCTGTTGGCGCTTATGCGCCTGAGGCCATTGGAAGATGGGGGGTGGTAAATGTAAAAATGGGAGAGAAATCTTCCTTAGTTTTTGGCAGTACGCCTTCCAGAATCAGCATTGGATTTCCCTCGAAAGGATAGTCTGGATGTTCACGAAACAGTCAGGGAGTTCTTCCTTACAGGCCCGGGCTTCGGACTGCTCGACAGCTCGCTGCAGCAAAACCCCCTAGGCCGTGGATATATGGCGCTTGTCACAGGTTGCCTCAACGCACTCGACCTGCCTGAACACTCTGAGCTCACCACCACAGTCAAAATAATTCACCTACACACTCTCTGGGCTCTTGATGATTATTTTAAGGGTTTTGAGATGTATCAGGCGTGGAATCCACGGCTCCTCGACAGGCTCCAGCATCCGCAGTCCAACGCATGGAGAAGATTGCGCAAGAACGAAGAGACTGTCCTGGGCTACATGATTCGAAATCGTCTTGCTACGGGTGTTCTTGCCTTATTGGAGAGAGGCGTGCACCCTGATGACGTGGGAGGTGCCCCCAGTCCCATAGGGGGTCTGATAACAGCATTTGACAGGAGCGCGGCGCATGATTCATTGTTGTTGGACGAACTCTTACAGTCCGGCGCCGATCTTGAGCGCCAGAACGAGACCGTCGACGGTGGACGCTTGGCTACCTTGGAGAGAGACGGTGTCGAAATGATTGATCGCTTGGTGGTTCACCTCGTGAAGTCGTACGGGGACGGGGCTTTGCAAACGGCCATCGACAATTTGAAGACGATGAAAGAGTTCTGGCCTTACTATGACGCCCTCTTGATGAAACTGACGGCACGTGCTGCCGAGATCAACGCCCTTCCTACACAGCATACAACGCTCTTCAGGGACCCCAAAACACATCGAGACAGTGTTGGGCACTGCGACCATGGCGGTTACCCTCAAGCCTGTGTAGATGGGTCGCAGGGTTTAGCAGAGTCTTCCCTTGACGAAGTACTTGAAACAGTGTGTGGCCATCTTCTCCGTCATGGAGCCGACCCGAATCTTCGAGACAAAGACCAGAGAACACCCCTTCATCATGCAGTCATGAACTTATGCCCGAGAGCTGCGGCCCGCATCATCGCAGGTGGGGTTGATGTGAACGCTGTCGGTTCCAATGGATGGAACGCCTTGCATTATGCCGCCTTTTATTTCAGTCGAGGTGATCAAGACGCACAGTTGAGCGGGGAAATGGCCAAGTTGCTGACGAACTCGGGTTGTTCACGGAATACACTGAACAATGATAACAAAACCCCTATGGATCTTGCAAGTTCTATTCCCAGAGTATATGGCTTCCCTTCTGTACAACCATTGTCACACGGCAAAAGCCAACCACCCGCAACCACGGCCAGCAACACTGCCGATACCACCGCAAGAAGGGGTAACTGCAAGTTGTGAACCTCTCGTTGAAAGCGAGGCAGGCAATCTGAAGGCATGGCGGTTATCAAAGGAAGCCCACTGGCCCCTGAGATATTGAGGAACTTGGCAGCGGCTCGAGGCCACTGGGCACGGACCACCTGACGATGGATAAATACGCGTCTCTGAGATCTGTTTGTATTCCTAGACGTTCTTCTTACTCATCACGCTCTTCGAGGCCATTGAAGATTATAAAGCCTGAATTGAACCATGAAGTTCCAAGCCCTGATATTACAGCCCTTGTCACAACCATGGCATGGACCGAACCGGTTGTCCGAAGAAGAGCTAGGGCTATTATTTAGCGACCCAAACAACAACCCTCGGTCTGCATGATGGACTTGCGACCCGTGAGAGCCTTCATTTGATCCTGCAAGTGCCAATAGGGGTAAGAGTTCGATAATCTAGGATTACTGGGCCAGGGAGGCACTGGGCCAGGTCATGCCTCGGCTGTTGAAGAACTACCTAGGTTAGGTAGTCAGTCAGTCTGAGGTTACATAAGGTTGCCCAACGACGCTGAGTAAGAACCTGACTGATCAAGCGGGTCTAGGATTTATAATCGAAGTGCATAGCGTCGCCCTTCGCTACAATCTCGAAGCTCTCGGTTACGAGATTAGCGTCTTGCGTACATGCCCGGGATGGCAAGCTGACACTTCACGAACAGCCCTTTTCGACCCTTATGTCATCATGCAGACTCCACCTCCTTGCTTAGTCCACCCTGGTGCTGATGTTCCTGCAGCATAGAACAAAAAGAGAGTTACGAGCTGCTGAATCTTTTCACTGGAGTAACTATATGCTGATGCCAAGGCTGTACCACTGGTCCACTTGCTCCCCTACCTTTGCGAGATATCATGATGTTGACTCCAGTCAGTCGTTTTCGTCAGCAACTAGGCATGTAGGTGAGCTGTTGTAGATGCTCGGCTTTAGGAGCCACTATAC
The DNA here is from genome assembly GCF_035222375.1 of Podospora pseudocomata. Lineage (NCBI taxonomy): Eukaryota > Fungi > Ascomycota > Sordariomycetes > Sordariales > Podosporaceae > Podospora > Podospora pseudocomata. The sequence continues at coordinate 518,012 of NC_085891.1, read as the reverse complement.
AAATCATTGAATCAATGAAACGACAAGGCTCAGTTCCCACCTTGTTCGTTTACGACTTCCCATTTCAGAGATGGTAGATAGGCTGAACTTGCATCGTAGAACAGAAACTCCAAGTATAAGAGCCCCGTGTCCCGTCTCTCTCAACTGCTCTTCTTTCTTCACAACACCTACAACCTCATCGCCCCACCAGCCTAACAGCAATCTTCTCGGCGACCAAACAACCAAGTCCTTTCCATCAAAATGAAGGCCTCATTCTCCTCTGTTCTTGCCGCCTTGGCCGCTTTCAACACTGCCTTCGCTCTCCCCACCGAGGCCAGTGCCAGTAACGTGGCTAAGGCTGGGTTGCCTGAGGGACTTCCAGATGGTATCTACATCGAAAAGCTGGCCGATGATGGATCAGTCGCCTTTGAGCGTGTCGCAGATGTGAACATCACCGCGCCTGCCGAAGTGGCCTCGCTGCACAAACGCCAGGGCAGTTTTGGCCCTCACTGCGACTACAACCGAGCCGGATGGCTTGATTCCAATAACCGCCAGAACGCTATCAACGCGCTCGCCAACGGTTGTGGCGACGGTTGGTTTTTCAACTCACCGAGGGCTTGGTCGAGTAAGTCAATACAATATCCTTTTCATCAATCGAAGTGGTGTCATTCCAACTAACATTCAACGCAGGCGTGAATGGTGCCGTTGCATATGGCTGCAACTACCAGGGAGACAGAGGAACGACCTGCCGCCGCAATGAGATCCACAACTTTCTCGGTCAAACTACTAGCCACTGCGGAACCACGACTCCAGGCTGGTTCTCGTTTGGCCAGGGGACAGTGAGCTACGGCTACACCCTCCCCAATGTCGGTTTCTGCTAGGGCTAGCACCCTAGTCAGTCTTGACAAGCAAACGGGTGGGCGTGAGGGCGGGATCTGGACGATTCTGAACGGAGGGGTGGGGGTGCGTGGGAGACAATGACAGCATTTCTTTTTCACATTGATCGCACGGGTCTAGCTTAGCCTCGGCCCTACTTTCTTTCCTGTTCTAAGAGTAGCTACCTTGGATACATTTCACATTTGATACTAGATTCGCCGGCAGGAGCATGAACCTATATAACAAAACTTGCCCGATTTGCTAGCGGGTTTCTGTCGACATGTGTGTAGAATGCCAGAGCCTTTTTTTTATTCACAATGCTTAAAATCAACATGATAACAGACTAACAAACCCTCAGCTTTTGCCAACAGATGATGACTTCTTCCCTTCAGTGACCCAAGCATTGTAAGCCTTGTAGTCCTTGTTCACCGTTCCCTGTCGATGGTTCCCAACATCCTTTGGCAGGTACTTCTCCGCTACATCCCCGTTGGGAAAGCCACGTCCAGACTGAAAGACGTAGATACCGCCAAGCACGAAGATGGCGCCGATTAGAGTTGTTAGTCTAATGCAGAGCTGGTCAGTGCCTGCCTGTTCAAGAAACAGCCCTGACCTCTGTGATGACCTACTTGTTATCTCCAGGTCTGAATTTGGGAATGTAGGTTGAGCCTGGTTTACGAGTGACAAATGCCATGCGTCTCTTGGTGGAAACACCAGAAACGGGACGGATAGGAGGAAGCAGCGGAGGCATGCAGCCGGTACCGGCCATGAAGCTGCGTTGAACTGGGCGGAGGATGACACGGTTCATGCTGGCGTCGGTGGTGTACCTATGCTGGAGTGGTGAAGTAAAGCCAAATGATTGTGACACAGGTCATATGCCCTGTCTATTTGACCGAAACCGTCTCCTGTAAAGACTAGAAATCGGAGGAAAGCCATTTCCAGAGTACGGCGTGTAGGTGACGCAATGTCGAGGTCAGTGGTGTTGCGCGCCACCATAGGAGGTCTGAGCGGACTCGTCCCTTTTCATTCAATCCCTAAGCTTTCCGTGGTAGTTCCTTGCTTTCTGTAAACCAGTGGCGTAGTGAAAAAAAATAAAAGACGGCTTGCAAAGAACACTAAGATGACTACCTATTGACAGGGTAAGCTTGGCCCCTATTTACCCCTATTTTACCCGTCTCCACACAGCATCAGCACCATTCTAGATTCCAATCCCCACAAGAACGACCCCTTGCCCCTTTTTGTTCTCTATATACACATCCCGTATCTTACACCCCATAGCCAGTAGGCACCGGCACAGAAGTAGGACAAGGCAAATCATAAAAGAACGTCCCCCACCCGGTATAACACTGATAGCAAGGCGTCCTGGTCGGGCACACCGTCGTCGTCACTGTTTCAATCTCGACCTTCGAACAGCCGCATGACCTGGTGGCGGCAGCTATTTTCTTGTTATCAGCACACCTACTCTCCATTCAACGGGTCAGCAGAGATAGCAAATTTACCATCAATGATACAAAAGCCAGTCGAGCAGGTTAGATCGCACCCGCTGCTGGAGTAAAAAGTCTGGGTGCCGGTGAATGTGCAGGAGTCAGGTAGGCTGGTCATCTCCATTGTGGTTGGCGGAGAGTGTCCGTCGTCTGTTTGGGTGATGGTGGCGGTTGGGAAGTGCTCGGTTACGGTGCTGTAGCGGGTGGTGAATGAGGAGCAGCCGGCCCTGCGTGGTGTGGAGATTTTATTTGCGAGGGTGCTGCTCGAGATTAGTCTGCGATGAAATATGTAGTTCTTGAAGGGGGATGCTACCTGGCGAGAAAGAGTGCAAGTACAGAGACAAAAAGGCGGGTCATGTTAGCTGCTGTGGGCATGATTACAGGAGGTTAATTAGATGCAGGAACCATGATGAGGACAAGGAAGGTTTTATAGATAAGCAGTGAGACTTGATCTGGAAGGGACTGGGGTAGCCAAACCGGAACGACCAGACATCAGCGGTGATGTACGACTGAATCAGTGGAACGGGGGACTGAGAAACGCTCGGTGTGGGAATGAGGCTTCAAGTAGTCGCCCATCTCGCGACAGAACGGTTAGCCATCATGTGAGGTTGCATTAAATTCCAAGCCAACCATATTTCTTGGTTCGCTTGCACTGACAGCTCGCTTTTACCTATGTCAAAGGAAGAGATGGTAGAATATGACTGCTAACTGTCAAATCATAAGCTGCATCCCCTGGGCTTGTTCGTCAACAGCCTGCAGTGTCACCTCGTGTGCGACTTGGGGGGTATCAGTGCCCCGCATTCTTACCATTCATATCCATGGTCCGTACTAGATGTAGCATGATGCAGGGACGTTGAACCATCCGGACTGAAAGGGGTAAAAAGGGGGGCGGCCTATGGAACGTACGGGCCGCGGATCCAACAGCTGCAGCTATGATCGAAACTAAGCCGATAAAGTATTTGCTTTAAAATTAAAAGTGCAACGACTCTCATGGTTGTAAGTTGGCCTAGACATGATCGAACGTTCTTCCAAGGAAATGCAGTCCAAATACCAGGTAGCATAGCTTGAGGATCAGCTAAGATGCAGTTCCTTGCAAGTTACTGATGCCGATAATAGACTTGTTACTATGAGAAGAATGTGCCTTTGTCTTTCCTACTTGACGATTACAATATCTTTCCTTGCAAAAAAAGAAAACCCTTATTTGCGGAGTGCTCCTTTGTTGTAACCGCTAATTTTAAGAACAACTCCCTATGTTCAAGCGATCCTCTACCGCCACGGGACATGCTTCTTTGTGACTCGAAGTAGATATATAGAGCCATCTAGTTCACCATCAAATTCAATTCTTCAGGCCAACGCACCTCAGTCAATCAATCACAACCATCTATTCCATTTGTCAACGAATATATGTATATATATATACCCAACCAAGTCAGTCCCTACCAACACCAAAACCAAAGATGTCTTTCAGAATGAACATCAGCAACCTGCTCAACCCAACTCGGGACTCAGCCAAGTGTTCGAGGAGTAACACGACGAAGCAGAGTCAGTTTTGGGCCGGGCCTCCCGCTCAGGTTTCGTATGGCCCCAGGCCCCAGCCTGCCAAGTACAACGTCCAGCAGGGCAGACAGAACCTCAGCAAGCTTGGCAACATGCTTGCCAGCCTCCCTCCTGTTTCTACCCCCAACGGTAAGCCCAGGTACGACTTTCAAAAGTCTCAGAAGAACATCCGTACTCTGAGCAACATGTTGGAAAGCATGTCCGCCCCTTCCAAAAAGAGGTAAGGGGAGCGTGGACAGCATACCTAGCCAGCAGATGTAAAGCAACCAGGAAATATTCCTGAAGGCCTGGCACACCTTGCTCAACGGCCGAGCCCTTCATCGCAAAAAGCCCTAGACAAAAGTCATGGGACAGGATCGATAAGAACCAATCTAATTTCATTCGTACCAATTATTACAACTTTCTTTGTTGCCCCGAGTTATTGTCACCGGCGCATGTGATGATGTTCAGGAGATGAGTATTTTTATTAAGTATTAATAACAATAAAGAGATGTCAGCCGATGGCTAATCTGCTATCCAACAAATGCCGTAGGTATCATTAGCCCAAGACCCCAACGACTCACAAGGTGACAACCGCATGCTTATCCAACTCCGTAACTCCAGTCATTACCCAGCCTCACATTCCATATCCAAAGAGGTCATGATACACCCTTCCACTCTTTTGCATTACACCTTCAGACTCGCGACCCTCCTCCTCCTCCTGATTCTCCTAATAACCAAGAAAAACAGCCCACAAGCAAGCAGAAACATAATGGGCAGCCTCCAGCGTGATCCACCCACCGACTTGCCCAAATTCACAATCATAGCGGCATCATATGAGTGCCAGCTCGAGCTTCCAAGATGCTTGAATAGGGGCGTGTTGACAGGTCCGCTCAGCATATGCAGCTTTTTGTTGTCCTTGGTACCGCCCAAGATCTTCAACTTGCTGCGATCACCGCGGAAGAAGGCATGAATAGTGGAGGCGTAGTGACACCCAGTCGAGAACATGACTGTCGGATAGGGAAGTCCGAGCCAGTGCCTGTTGTACCTCTTCAGGTTGGCAACCAGCTCTCCGACAAACTCGTTGCCCTTCTCAGCCATCATGAAACCGATCGAGAAGCCAGTTGGGTTTGCGGCGGGAGCGACAAAGTCGAAGCGGCGGAGAGGGCCGAGGGCGCGCTTGCATTGGAGGTCCATATCCAAGATGACACCTGTGAAACACCAGTCAGTTTTTGCCGCCACCTTCCAAACTCGGAGAAGATAGAAAACCTACCCCCATATCGATACAAAACCATATACCTCAGCGCATCCACCTTCTGAATACCATACCTGTACCCCTCTTCCCCCTCCCACAGCCCCAGCATCTCAGGGTAGTGCTCCCTCACCAGCTCATCAGCCTTCTCGTCCGTCCACAACATGGCCTCCCACCCAGGATGCAACTCCACACACCTCTCCCTCGCCTCCTGCCACCCCTCCTTCTGGTTCTCCTGCGGCCCCAAGGCAATATGGTGCAATATACCCGGCACCCTATCCTCATATCCTTCCTCTCCCCTGGTCGACGTCTGATTAACATCATACGACTCAAACGTTACATCAAACCCATCATTCTCCACCGAGAGATAGAAACTCGAGGCACCCTGCCTCCATTTCAACAGCGGCAGCGCAGCAAGCGTGTACGAGTCATACACCAGATCCCTTGCGCACCAGAGCCCTACTATCGCAACAGTGATAAGCAAGCAGGCTATCCTCTGGAGGATGATACCAGACCGTCGCCGCGTGGAAGGGGAGGAGGTGCGGGAGGACCGAGGAGTTTTGGAAGTAGGGGTGGAGTGGTGGCGGGTGTGGTGGAGAGGAAGGAGGCCCATTTCTTTCGTTTGTGTTGTGCGATTGTTGTCATTCGCAACGGATTGTCGTAACGGTCGACCGAAGAACGGGGGAGACCGAGGGCCCGCGCTGGCAGTGTCAGGCTCTGAGACTGGCGATGGGCGACTCGAGTAATGATTGTGGCTCGTCGATGGGTCTGGTGCCGTATAGCGAGCAAGAGATGGCAAACAGAAAGACGCAAACCGAAAAGATCAAAAGACGTGGTGGGCTGGGAAGCAAGACGGCGCCGAGGAGCTGGGCACCCCCCCACTCGAGTCACTCTCGGCGCCGCTCAAGGCCCGGTCGACGCCATTCTATCCCATCCCATGTCATGGGGGCCACACGAATGGTCCTTCTTTGTTCGTGGTGTGACCCCAGCCCAACAAAGAAAACACAGATCATTGGAAGGAGCGTTTCTTTGCGGCTGATGGCCTGGCATGTACCGAATGCAGGATGCTCATACTGTGTAAGCTGGGTTGATACCAAGCAGGGATCGGTGAGAGCCCCTCGACCAGTTTGGCATGGCCAGATTCCAGCCTGATGGACGCCAAGTCAGCGCTAAGAGCTTAATGCCGCTGCCTTGCATGGCTCTAGCATCTTCAGGGCGTCTTACTCGTTTTGGCACATCACCCGCGATTCGAATCATTTCCAAGCCACAGTTGTATTTCTAATTTCTTTGTTTCTAGGTCTTGACGGCTGTCCTGAATGCTTCGTCAGCAGCCGTGTGGGGAAGCCTCTTCAGATCATTAAACCAGACATATCGGCTCAAAATCATGTACAAGTGCCGATCCCAGCTGTACTGGCTGTCGTGCTGGGCAAAAGCACGACGGGTCAAGAGATATCGGTGCCAAGTATTCGCAACCAAGGCCGTGCCGCCTTCACGGACTTCAGCTGTGATGGCGGGGTAGGATAGCGCCTCGATAATGCGCCACAAAAAGGGCAGCACTGTGTAGGGGAGGTCGCCCAGGATGGTGTATTTTCGGAGTAAAGAGGTGGTCGTCAGCGTGTACGCGATGGGCGACTGGGGATTCGTCGCAGTGTAGTGACTTTGTGACGCATTTGTCAGTTGACAGCTCGCTGGGCGAATGTGTCCGAAGGCCATTGGGTTGGGCTCGGGTGACGGAGAAACAAACTAACCTGACGGCGGCGCTGACCGCTCTGTGGTTTATGTGTCCGCTCACTCCACCTTCGTCGAATGTGATGATCTGCAGGGTTGCACTGTCAGCCCTATCAGAAGGGAGATTGGCTTTTTTGGGGGCCACGGGGCCTAGAACGGGCACCAACAGCATCAATGTCCCATTTCCTCACGTGCTCATGCACAAACCCTTCGATGAGCTCAGTGTTCCACCACTCTCTGGGGTTATCTTGGAGGTCAGGATGGTCAAGGGCAACGCAGCGATCCGCCGAGATGCCGAGTGCTTTACACGAGCCGGCGAGCTCAGTTTTCCTGGTGTCTCCTTTGCCGTAGTTGTTGCCTATCAATATCAGGGTTCAGTATGTCAGCACCGGGGCCCCTCAATGGCTAGGTTCGGAGACTTTCTGGAGAAACACACCTGTGGACATGACCAGCAATCCACCAGTCACCCGCTTGTTCCGATCAAGAGCTCCGAGAATGCTGGGAGAGAAGAATAGACACTCGTCGTCGGGGTGGGCTGTCACGAGCAGGAGGTTTCTGGCGAGAAGAAGCTCGGGTGGAAGAATTCGGGCATCGCTCCCGACGACATAGGCGACCAGCCACTGGAGAATTAGCGGCACAATCACTGCGAGCACGGCAAGCCGAACAAGCCAGCGCGAAGCCCGACGAGGGATCATGCCGAGCAGTTGCGCAGGCTTCCCGGCCAGCTTCTGCATTGGGGGGTGCTGAGGAATCGTGGAAGGAAAACAAGACAGAAATACAGAATCAGTTCATCCGAGCTGGCAGCACAAGAAGACTCGGGTGAACAAGTGAGTGTCTTGTATGTACAGGTAAAGAAAGATAAGGTAGCATCGGGACGGAAGGAGGAGGGCGTGCGAGGTATCGTCGTCGCACACTGTGTACCCGACCAGCTGGCAAGGGTTCCGTCAGCGGTATCACCTTCAGCTGGAGCTCTGTCTCACCTCGCTGTCCACGGACGTTTGCGGCAGGCGTCACGCGGGCCACTCCGCTGGCCACTCCGCCGGGCATCCCGAGAAAGAACGCATATCTCTTCTTCGTTTGTGTCGTCCCGTTGAAGTCCAGTTGGATGTTTTGTTGATTCAGTCAACCGACCGAGGTTGAGATAAACTTTTTGGACCCTGGAGCAGTCCCATCTTTTGCCATGCTTGGCGATGCAAAAGTCCACCACAGCACCGATTCTTCGGCGCGGGCCGTAGCGGGGGGGTCCAGTACCACCACCACAACACATTCACACTCGCGTCAATGGCTTTCGTCTGTCCAACGTTTGTCTCTGTTGATGGTAGCTAAGTCTCGTGCAATTATTTTCATTCCGACCGGACACTGGGACTGATTAATTACCGACAGCTGGTCCTCCAGAACTCGGCCCTGGTCATGGTCATGCACCATTCCCGCAACAGCCCAACAGGATCACGACCCCGATATCTTACATCAACAGCCGTTCTAGTTGTTGAAGTTGTCAAGCTATCAGCCTCATTACTCCTCGCCACCTACGATACTATTACTTCTCATTCCTCATCTTCATCAGCAGCAATAACTCAACATCTCTACCGCTCCATCTTTGCCCCAGATAGTTGGAAGCTCATCGTGCCCGCAGCCCTCTACACTCTTCAAAACTCGCTTGTCTACACGGCCATCAGCAACCTCGACGCCGTCACCTTCCAAGTCACATACCAGCTCAAGATTCTCACCACGGTCCTTTTCAGTATCCTGCTTCTCGGCCGGACCATTTCTCTGCGTCAGTGGCTGGGGCTTCTCCTCCTCACCTTCGGTGTAGCCCTTGTGCAACTATCACCAACAACACCAGATGTTAATAGTGCCACCAGCTGGACAGACAAGATCACATCCTTATTCACCTCCCCATCCCAACCTCCTGCTGTTCATCACAATGCCCTGAAAGGCCTGGCCGCGGTTGTGGGAGCGTCCCTCATTTCAGGCCTCACATGCGTCTACTTCGAAAAGATCCTCAAGGATTCCCTAGGTTCGAACACCAGCTCCATATGGATCAGAAACATACAGCTATCCTTTTTTAGCATCTTTCCTGCACTGTTTATTGGGGTGATATGGTATGACGGAGCCAATATTGCGCAAAATGGTGGATTCTTTGCCGGGTACAATGCCGTGGTGTGGGCAACGGTCTGTCTGCAGGCGCTTGGGGGTTTGATTGTGGCTGTTTGCATTGCATATGCGGACAATGTGGTCAAGAACTTTGCCGCCAGTTTGAGTATTGTGGTTAGTTATGCTGGGACGGCGGTGGTTTTTGGGGAGAGGATGACGCTTCATGTGGGTTTTCTTTTTCTGAATCATGTACTTATGGAGCTGATACTGATTATATGGACTAGGCCACCATGGGTGCAGCTGTCGTTGTGGCTGCCACATGGCTGTACAGAAGTCGGCCGTCAACTCAACAACTGGGGACACTGTTGCCTGTTAGTAGCAGGGAAATTGCGGCAGGTGAGAAGACACCAAGATTGCCGCTGTTATCCCCAACTACGATACGATAAGACGGCAGTGAATTGAATAGGTTTGGATAGAGCATTGAATAATGAAGATTGGATTGTGTCCCTTTGATGTGATTCAGTTGCACACAACAAAAACCATGAAGCATCAACTGACGCGCACCACGAAGCAGGCGTACTATAAACATGCTCCATCTGGCAGACTCTGATCCTCTATCTCAACATGTTAACTCCGGTCCACTTGGGTCGGAGTATTTCGGTGCATTTGTACATTCGGTGACTTTCCTGTTTCGGCCACATCCCTCTAATCCTGCCCTTGGCGATCCGCACCACCACCACAAGCTCGCCTTGTAGCTGCAGTGTAACCCTTCTTTTCAACGCCCTACTCTGATCTCCTCAGCCGCACTGTTGTCCTACAATATCTTTCATCTTTTTTCCCTTTCATCCCCTGCTGGATAAACCAAGTTAACCACTCTAAATCGAACAACAACAGGGGGTGTGTCTCCTCCATCTTGGCAACCCTTCTCTGGTCAAACCGCCTGGTTTGTTTGTTTGTTTCCATCTCAGGCTGAAAGAACAAAAACAAGAAACCACTCAAAGCAAAAAAAATCATGAAACCCAAAATCCTCTTCCTCCACGGCTCAGGCACAAACCCCCTCATCTTCCGGATCCAATCCCGCAATCTTTTGTCCCTGTTATCTCCCCATTTCGAGCCCGTCTTCCTCCCCGGCTTCCACGAGTGCGCTCCCGGTCCGGGGGTCTTGCCTTTCTTTGAGGGGGCAGAGCCCTACCTCAAGTGGCTCGATGATTCCTCCCCCTCAGAAGAAGAAGTCTGCTGGGCAGAGCTAGATAGATTGGTAGCCGAGGTTGAGAAGAAAGGGCCGTTTTTTGGGGTGGTGGGGTTTAGCCAGGGGGCTAAGGCGGGGATGGAGTTGGTGAGGGAGTTGGAGAGACGGGGGAGGGAGATGAGCTTTTGGGTTGGGGTTTGTGGGACTGTTCCTTTTCAGGGAGGGGGGGATGAGGTGAGGGAGGGGGGTTGGAAGGAGAGTTTGGGGTTGGGGAGGGCGGAGAGGACGGAGAGTTTTCATTTGATTGGGGGGGAGGATCCTTGGAGGGGGGAGAGCGAGCGGTTGGTTGGGTTCTTTGGGGAGACGGGGAGACGAGTGAGGAGGTTTGAGGGGGGCCATCAGATGCCGCTGGATAAGGGGGTGAATAGGGAGGTGGTGGAGTGGATTTTGGAGGTCTGTCGGATGTAAATAAGTAGGCAAGGGGCATGGTCTGTTGTTGCCGGTGTGACAAGGGCTGTAATATCAGGGCTTGGAACTTCATGGTTCAATTCAGGCTTATAATCTTCAATGGCCTCGAAGGTCTGTGATACCGAAAAGAAGAAGGAAATACAGTCTTGATGATCCTGAACGCGTATTTTATCCTCCCTTGCCTGGCCCGTGCCCTTGTTGGCATCAGGCCGCTGCCAAGTTCTCCGATATCTTACAGAGCCAGTGGGCTTCCTTTGGTAACCGTCATGCCTTCTGATTGTCTGCCTCACTTTGACGACTGGTTCACAACGTGTAGTTACCCCTCCTTGCGGTGGTATCGACAGTGTTGTTGGTGGTGGTTGCGAGTGGTTGGCTTTTGCCGTGTGACAGCCGGCGTGTATCTTTGCGTGGTGTGTGGTATGCCGTTGGCGGTGTTCTGACAATTGACTTTGATGGAGTGTGTTTGTTCAAGCGGGGGTTGTTCCGTTCTCAGTCTGGCCCTTCTTGGTCCTGTTCTTGGGATGGGACTTGGCCCATGTGTTGTGTCGCCCTCGACACCGCAGGCACCGCACACCCACAAAACCAGACTCAAGTGGCTGTCGGCATCTGGTACAACATCCCTGGTCCTTGAGCCTGCTCCGGGCGTCCTTCTCTTTCTGCCTGCAGTTGTTGCAAGAGTTGACGCCTTTCTGGAAAGACGAAATGGGGTGCGTTGAGCTGCACCGGCGGCACTCTCTGAGCTCCTCGGCGGGCTCATTCTCCTCGCCATCATCTGAATCTTCGTCCACCCCAGACTCACTCTCCTTGTCATCGTCCGAGCCTTCGTCCATCTCACACCCAGGCTCAACCTGATTTGCCTGTGACAGTGTTAGCTCTGCATTTGACTTGTGCAGTAACTCAACATAAAACTTACAAAAACTGGCGTTTCCGAACGACCATCCTCCTCCTCGCGCTCGGATGGGCTCGAGCAAACGGACATTTCGTCCGAGCTCTCCCCAACCTCATCCGCCTCCGCGCGCTGGTCTTGTCGTTCGCTCGCGAAATCTTCATCGCGAACAGCCAAAGGCTCTTGCGCCGGAGCGCCCTCGATCTCCTCGTCTCCTCGCAGAACCCAATCTCCCAGTCCCACGTCCTGATGCTCATATTAGTCATGAAACTTTGAATCAACTTGTAGATGTTCAACTTTTGAAAATAAAAAGCCAGACTACCACAAGGTAAAATATGTAGAATAGTGGCCCCCTTCTCACCACACTACCTACAAAAATACCCCCTTTGGACGCTCAGGAATCAACTGGACAGTACCTACCATCAAGATATTGGCATCAAGACCCCAAGTCCCCCTCGTCAGGCAAGTTGGATGTGCCGTCATTGTTCTCCCGTTCGGGTCGGGATTGCACACAATGCAATATGAGCCCATCCGGGCCTTTTTCCAGTCTTCGTTGGGCATCCTTTCTGGTGGATATCGACCGATATTGTCGATATCAGTGAGTCTTTTCGTCGGGGGAGGTCGGCTTCTTGGGTGATGGTTCTGTCGGGGGCCGAGGCTATTGAGACGGCGGGGGGTTCCAAGGAATTGGGAGATCCTGCAATCAAAGAGCACAGAAAATTAGGATGATATGAGATCTGAAGTGAGTCGCACGTGGGAGGGTTCTTTAGTAGGTCGCAGGTTGAATTTTTGGAATCAAGGAAGTGAAAGATCAGACGGTGGGGCGCAAGCTGGCTTTTCATGGAGCCTTCAAATGCTCCTTCTTGCCCGTTACGGGATTCTTACGGGGTTAAAGACGGGGGTAGTGTACGGGGATCTTATCTTGAACTTGACGTGTTGCTCCTCTGCTGTCCTCGTCTCCTCTGATTAACAATTCCTTTGATGCTTTTTTCTTGGGTCCTGGCAGAAGGACTATAGCTCATTGTCGATAGTCGAGTATGTAGAGCGTACACTTGCATGACTGCTTCCTTCCACGATATACAGCTGAGACATTCAGAGGTTTGAAGCTTCCATCACAATGACATTTTGACTTGACAGACGTTCATGTGATACAGGGAACCCATTTATGAACCTGGAAGGATGGCATGGGTGCATGATAATGAGAGCTGAACTTAACAATCCCAAGCCTAGGTATACAATGATGTAAGGTAGTTCGACTCTTTCACTTCGGGAGCTATTCAGCCCCTTAGTTGTACCATGGGGAGGTATGTTTGTTCTTATCTCTCTGTCTTCCGTCCTCACTTGTGATCAATATGGCTTACCTACATACATTGTGCCATGCGCCTTATCTCACGAAGTGTAAAAGAACAAAGACAGTTTACCTTTCCGCTGAAGAGAGAAAAACATCCAATCATCTCAGAGGGCCATCAAACACGCCAGACCGCCCTTGAATCGCATCTTGTCGTCATGATTGATGATTTATACAAGTGTAAACAAACACCCTGAAAAGTGGGTCAATCCCCAGTCCTCAGTGTCAACAGGCATCCTGGACAAAAGGTACGTGGCTGCAATCTTTACAGGATCACTTCCCTATACATACACGTCTACCAACTGCTCTACCTTCTCCTCACGTCTATTTCCTAGCAACATACCTCACCTTCTCAATCAACTTCCTACACTCTGCATTATTCCACGCACCAAGCGCTATCACTGGAATCTCCAGCTTCGTCCAATCACCCCCAAACTCCACTAACCGCCTCCCCTTTTTATCCTCAGGTGCATACAACCCAACACGCATGTTCTCCTCTACCGACTGCAGCTTTCCCGAGTTAAGCGGGATAAAGTGTATAGACTTGACAAGCTTCCTCCACTCATCGTGATGTCCGGCTTCAAAGCGAGAACGCTCAAGCGTTTTTGTGTATGCTAACAACAGAAACCGAGAGGTTCGAGAGTGCCAGGCTTCGTTTTGGGGGCGGAGGAAAAAGAATCTCGAGTACCAGGCTGCGGTTTTGCTTTCTTTGACAAGAGACTCAAGGATGTTGGTGATGGCTGCTTCTGTTGGGAAGAGGTTGAGGGCGTAGTCGCTTAGCACGACTTCTAGGTCACTTCGGCGGTATTTTGAGGATAAGGACAGAGACGCGAGTGTCGGTGTGGTGTTGGGACTGGCGGCGAGATTGCCGCTCTGACGTCTTGTTATGCAAGAGCTTGGAAGCCGAGCAGAAGGCTCGGGGAATGTGAGGGGTCCGTTCAAGACATCCGGGACTGAGGTTTCGTTCTCGGGATTGGGACCCTCAGCGAGAGCAAGGCGAAGGTCGCTCATGGCGTGGAGCTCCTGTCGGTCAGGGTCATCTTCGGTTTCGAGGACAGGAAGGACGGAAAGCCAACGAGGCAGTGACGCGCAGACTCCACCGTCTCTGCAGATCCCATTCCCCTGCCGTGCATCATAACTTTTGAGAAGATCCATGGACGGGAGGAACTGGATCCAGGTATATCGAAGCGAAGGAATCTCGGACAAGTCCTTGAAACATTTGGCCATGGCCCGGGTGTGGAAGTCGGTCATCTTATGGTCTTGGTGTATTCTTCGGTAGGGTTTTGTGTGGTCATGTACACCCCATCTGTCTGCATGTATGAGAAACTACAGCATCCAAATGTCAGCCTTGCACCCCACAGTCGAGTGAAACCGCCGGACTCACCTTGAACGGACTGGGTTTCCTGTAAGCATAGGAGAAGCTGTCTTCATCCTTTGTCCACGGGCCAACCCCATGCTGACAAACTGGAAAGGCCATAGCAAGGCAGTTACGGGCGCTGCTATCCAAGATAGATTTTTTTATCACATGAAACCGGGTTGTGTTTTCGGAAGTTTGTGGGCTTTCGGCGTGGCCCCCTTTGCCCTTGTGAGCATGACGGACGACCTGAGTGCAACTGCGTAGCTCGACACAATGACTCTCATCTTCTACAGGGCGCCAACTAGCCCTTCTCGACCACTGTTTTGTCTCCCCTCGTTCGCCAGTAAAGGCGTCGTTTTGCAGCGTGAGAGATCGAATGAAATAGAAAAATAGCAAGCCTCGAGGGTCCAGAGACCGCATTTGCCGCTGGATGTCATCATTTTGACGCTTGCGAGTCCATCGTAGTCTCTTTGAGAATGGGTATGTAGTTTTGCATGGCGGCACCCTAACGTTCCCCTGGTTGTCAATCATGCGGACACGAATGCCATTTTCATCAACCTCGATAAAGACACTGACGTGGAAGTCACTATCGATGCCCTTAACGTTGACCGGAGCTCCTAAATCCAAGTCAAGCAAGAGTTGAGCAAGATCAACAGTCTTCTCATCGCGTTGGGTCTTCCTGCGGGAGTGTCAGCAAGCAGTTGTGGGACAAGGGGCCATAGGGGGTGACAAACATGGCGGCAAAATGTCGAGTATGAAGAATGCACAGGATCCCATCATGCAGGAGGTTCCAAGGGCTCGTTTTTATAAAATATTTTTGTGAAATGGTACAACGCGATGCCATCCGCGTGTGGATGTAGCGAGAGCGTTTTGGGGGCGTTGTTGCCTGAGATTCTGGCGCTAAGGCGTTGTTGCCTGGCAGCCCCTGTAGGCTGGTAGGCACACAACACACAAGCACCCGGACACAAGTTATCCACGATGACCGCCCGCTCTGGACCCAGATAATGCACAGAGATGCAAGCTGGAGCTGAAATCAGCTGATTGGAGTTGTCAATTCCCAGAATCACCAAAAAAACGACGCGAGCCGGATTTGAACCGACGCTTCCGAAGAAATGAGATTTCAAGTCTCACGCATTAGACCACTCTGCCATCGCGCCTTCTTTGTTATGTAGATGGTGGAAAGTTGTGGTGTTATGTGGCTAGCAGTCACTGGTTCTGTTGTTCTCTATGTTGTGAAGCTACCCTGGATGCGCCAAGAGTTGCCCCTCTATTTTTGTGCTGTTTGCTGCCCCTCCATTCACCCCCATCAATCCAATGTCCATCCATCCAGCACGAGCTCAAAATAATAACCAAAGCAGCATCGCCAAGGCATATCAGCATCTCACTCCAAATTCGACTGACAGGAATCGGAAATACCTGTGAAATGGCTACAGGTGAAACGACAACAGAACAATTGTCGCCATCAGAGCCCAATGACTCATCGACAAGTCTCCCGATTCGGACCAAACCAAACGCCAAAATAGCAGAAATGGAACCAGGACCAGAGCTAGACAGCTACATCGAGTCCCTCCTGGCACAATGGAGAACCTGCATAGACGAGCTTAGTACCCTCGCCAATGCTTCCAAAGACGCATCTCGGCCCATCTACGGACTCTATCCTCTCCTCAAAGTCCAGCAGCGCGCATTGTATAAGGTGGTTCAAAAGCGAAACACAAAATCTGACGATGGCAACAACATTTCCGCCGCCCAGTACATGGGTATAAGGTCTTGCTGCTGGGATGACCGGTGGTCTCTGGTCAAAAAGTGTCATGGGCTGGTGGCCATCAACAAAGACTTCCCGAGGAGTCCTCGCGTCGCGGTGCCGACTGGTAGCGGGTGGTTGGCTTACAAGGACCAGCCCTTTCAAGAAAAGGTTGTCACTGTTGATGCCGTCGTGGATAATGGAAAGACATGGATAAAGTTTCTGTCCATTTCCGCTAGGACACTGGAGTATCAAGTCATGACAGAAGGTTGGGAAAGCGATGCTGATTCTGAGGACGAAAGGGATGAGGCTGGTGACGACGAAGGAAAGGGGTTCGGCCATACCGAATTCGTCGATGCAGTCTCCAAGGTCATCTTGGCTGCGAGGTGGAATCACTGCCGTCACCTTCATCTGATCTTGCCTGGCCTCCAGGAAGGACAATCGGCTGTTGTCGACAGGGTGCTGGATCACATTAAAAACAAGGTTGGCGGAACCGATGTCAAGGTCGATCTGAGCTGCGCAGGAAGTCCGTTCCTTGTCAACGACCCTCCTCCTCTTGAAACGGCCATCCAGACTCTGATTCATGAGCGTGACCTGGTCGTCTCTCCAGACGACTGCAATACAATCACCGAGACCGTCAACCTGGACCCTAGCGCACTCGTGGCTCTCGTCACAGATCTTCATCATGGCCCCATCCCGCTGCAGCCTCTTGTGCAGCAAGAAATCATCACTCGCTCTGTTGCCGACCACGAAACCGACAATAATGAGCTGGTGTCTCGTCAAGACATCCTAGCCACAGTGCTGTTTCCTGCCTTGCGGGGCAAGAAATTGGTGTGCACCGAGTTCGCCGCAAAATACTTTCGCAAGCTCATCAGCGCCATCTCAACCCACTCGGAAGAGACCCGCGCATCCTTCATCATCCCGCCTTCGGCCGACCCTACCAGTCCACCACCTTCGGCAGACGAACTGCGCCAATCCCTCCAGAAATGGTCCACCGTCCCAGTTCCCGGTGACCTCCAACTCCCGGTTCAAGTCGTCCCAGACATCACCCATGACGAGGTCCCTTCTCTTATCTCTTCCGGCCGCCTCCCTCCCATGGCTCTCGGCGTATCCAGCGACCTTTCCTTGCTGAACCGCTCTGTTTACCTATACGGCTGGGCCAACGATGTCACCACTGTCACCGGCCACCGCGGCATCGAGCGTCAAGTCCAACTCTCGATCGCGTCCCATTGGACTCGTGACCCAGACGCGTCACGCAAAGGAAAGTATCCGGACCACAGACCGCCAGACATCTGGCATCGGCATCTAGGCGGGTACCTCATCCATCGAGACAAGCCAAAGGATTGGAGGGACATGCTGCCGGATGGTGGGGATGTGCCGGAAGAGTTGGTGAGATGGACGTTTCCTTGGACCACATGGGGGAGAGGGATCAGTACGTACGGGCTGCCGGATACAAAGACTTGGGAGGGGGTTGGTCATCAGGACAAGAAGTCGTTTGGGAGGAAGATGACGGGGCGAGATGGGACGAGGGAGAGGAATGGGAATGGGAAGCTGAAGGTGCCTGAAGGAGAGGTGGAGAAGGGTGAAGAGAGGGAAGAGGAACAATCGTGATGACAGCATATAACTTGGATTGACCACACGCAAATAAATGATCACCATCCACGCCGTTCAACATTTTTCTTCCCGCGACGATCATGTTTGTTAATCCGCGATCTTGGGTCTGCCACGATCGCAATCGGACGGACGAGGCCAATGCCCCTGACTAACGCGATCGGGGGTCCCGACCCAGGGGGGTTTACCCGCCGTGAGAGGTGGGTCCAGGGGCTCGGGCGGCGTTCTGGAACCATTTTCTTGGCAAATATTGACATGGCGATAGCGCCCGCAATGTCGGGCTTGGCGCAGGTGTCAACCGCAACGTGGGAGCTGTCGTTGGGCGCGCACTGCCTGTCCGTGCCAGATTGCATTCTGCTGGGCTGGTATCGGTGAGACGGTGGTGTCGACCTGTGTGAGATTGCGAGAGCTGATAACATTTTGTTTGCCGAGATGGCAGCGGCGTGTCGGTATCACCCCGAAATCCAATTTCCAGGGTTGCCGCCGCTTGGGTTTCGCGCGACGAACGCTAGGTACAGAGTCTCTACTTCGTAACCTCCCGACCGAGATTAGCCATTTGGCCGATACGTGATATGGTAATTTTGACAGCCGGCCGGTGGTGAAGAAAGTGCTTGATGAAAGTGTTGGGGTCAAAAGAAGGGAAGGCCTGAGAGCGGGCCCCAGCAGCAATGACAAACTGAAAAGGTGATGTTAGATTGAGGCTCCACGCAAAGCCCCCCCTTTTTACCTTTTTTAGCAGAAAGAAACTCTTCATCTTCTCCTTCATTCCTCCATTCTCACTCGCTCTCTCCTCCATCTTCTTCATTCCTTCATTCCCTTCTTTTCCTTTTCCCTTTTTCCACCGCTCTCACACTCGCCTTCGAGTTGAACTTTCCTCCCTCACAGTCTTTACCTCCCTACATCATCAGCAAAAATGGCCGAAGAACAACAGAAGCTCGAGCTCAAGCTCGACGGTGTCGCTGTCCCTCCTGCTGCCACCGCCGCTCCCGCCATTGAGGAGCCCAAGCCCGCCGCTGCTGCCACGGAGGAGACCACCACCGCCCCCACTGCTGACGCTGCCGTCGCCGCCAACACACCCGAGGAGGCCGCCGCCACCGAGGAGACCAAGGCCGACGACAAGAAGAAGGCCAAGAAGGAGAAGAAGGCCAAGAAATCTGACAACGACGAGGAAAACTCCAGCTCGTCATCCTCTTCCTCATCCTCTGCTTCGTCCACCAAAGACAAGAAGAAGAACCCCCTCAAGAAGGTCGCCGCCATCTTCAAGTCCCTGTTTGGGTGCCTCAGCAGTGTCAAGAGGGCCGATAAGAAGGCCGACGCCGAGGGAAGCGACGTTGAGGGTGAGGAGGGCGCGGCCGACAAGAAGGACAAGAAGAAGAAGGCGAAGAAGACCAAGCTGGAGGCTGTGCCGGAGGGGGAGGAGACGGCGACCAAGAAGGATGACGAGGAGAAGGACGGTGTGAAGAAGGAGGATGCGGAAGTGGTGAAGGGGGCGACGACTACTGTCATCACGGCCCAGGGTTAGGTGCCGAATGGGGAGTAGAGGAGGGGCGGTGATCGAAACTGGTGGGTGGGTTGTCTTGGTCTCGATTCCGATCGAGCTCCCGCTGACTTGGCTTGTGGCATAGGTGCTTTCTTTGTTATTTGGCTTTTGGTGTTGATGATACCCGAGTCGTGTGTGGAGTAGGTAGTCGGTGAGGGCAAGCGATGAAGGAGAGAAGTCATGTCAGGCTATCGAGGTTCTAGCCAGTCCTCGTGCTCCGTAGGGTCTGGAAAAAGCAGAGGCTGGCAAAATGTTTTACTAGGATATTTTTTGTAATCTTAACGCGCCTTTGAATGGTACCAATGTCGACAAGAACTGTGAAGTATCCAATCAGCCAAGTGTGAGAACTGAGTGTCCTTTGCAAGATGCTCTCGAATGTGTGTATATGCACGTAGTCACAAGAGATTCACTATAAGGAATAATTATCTATTAATACATAAATAAAATACATACCGTAGGTATTATCAAGTAAAGCAGATAAATAAGCTTGTAATATAGAGATGTAGGAGATAGTTGACACAAAAACACCAGGGTAGAGCATACCTCTGCCACACCATGAGGTTATTTTGGTTTCATCTTGAAACTATTTTAATGATAATTTGCTGTGTACCTTAACTAGGAGTGACACAAAAGGAAACAAAAACAAAAACAGAAAACGAAGGAGAACAAGGACTTGATGCTTCACCCCAGGATTTGAACCTGGAATATTCGAGGTAAGTGGGAAGCCAGGGGGGGCCAGCTACCTCAACTTTCCACCACTTCCAGGTTATGCATCTCGTAAGTACAACCTTCCATCTTTACCCTCGAATCGATCTGAGTTAACTCTTGACTTGCTCGTCAGCA
This sequence comes from Podospora pseudocomata, assembly GCF_035222375.1. Classification (NCBI taxonomy): domain Eukaryota; kingdom Fungi; phylum Ascomycota; class Sordariomycetes; order Sordariales; family Podosporaceae; genus Podospora; species Podospora pseudocomata. Next base: position 498,083 of record NC_085891.1, on the reverse strand, counting down.
CCATGTCCGCCCCGTCCGAGACACTTCTCAGCGAGTTGGCAGCCAAGCTGCCCGGACTTCTGTTCGAACCCGACTGACCATTGACTCTTCCACGTCATGAAGATCCAAGCATTATTGACAGTATGTCCAATGGGACTTACCGCTCTCAGCTCATTGCCAGAAGAATCTTCTATCACACTTTCCACAATTGTGTCTGGGAGCTTCTCGCAGCCTGCCATTACCACCGCGATCTTATGGCTGGGGGACTGAGAAGAATGTCGCCGGACCTTTGGAAGGCTGTCAGAGACGGCCCCTCATGGGCACAAGGACTGGATGTCGCTATTGTCCGCAGCCTAGCGTTGCAAAATTGCCCAAGTCTCCTGGTGCGGGTTTCAGCATCGTCGTAAAAACGATGGCAACGTACCATCAGCCTGTTGCGCTCTTTCTGTCATGGCTCTGCGGGTTGTGCGTGACATAGCACAATACGAGAACGATACCGAACTGGCCCCCAATTCCTACTTCGGCGAGGAGCGTGGACCGGCATATCGGATAGATGAGCGACTAAGCCGCGCTCGGAACGGGAGGCCAGCCACTATTGCAGTTCATCCCATCACCACATACAGCAGATCCACGAGAATCACCGGCTCGCGGGTCCTGCATGGCAAGCTAACAGCTATGTACAACAAAACCGCCATGCACGGTCTCACAAGCGATGACCCGGATTGGATTACCTGTATTCAGTTGACGGAGTCTGGCCCGGGAAGTCGGGAAGTCGCACCCCGTCTTTATTATCTTTGAGGGAGGCCCTCTCAAAGACGCCTGTTTTGCGGTTTCGCCCCGGGGACGGTTCGCATGGAATCAGTTATAGTCTTCAAGGGTGTTGTCGCTGGGGACATTCCTCACCATCAGTGATAGTCGTGAGACGAAAAGCCGGTACGTACCAACCTTATCTTTTTGTTCCCATAATGAGATGTTTGCGGATGGGATAGAGCTAACAGTTCGGAGTTTCCTGTTTCATCACCACCCACCATAGTTACGGTGCCACCCAATAGCCCTCTGGTTCTGAAGCTCCACGTTCCCAGTCCAGGAAACAGGGGTTAAATGTGGACGACTAGTATATGGGCGGGGAAGTTGTAACAGATAATCGATAAGAATACATTCTTTACTTCAACCCTATTATTTATTCTTTTCCTCGTATCTTAATCTAAGTTTGGACAAGAGGTGGCGGCTTGACGCGATGTTGCTCGTGGAGCGTTGGCCCAGCAACCACCAGGGGTATATCCCCCCAACGTTCGACAAAGAGAAGGCTGTATAAAAAGCAAACAAATGTCACGAACATGAGATGGACAATAGCCACAACAGCAAGCGGCTGTAATGCCCTTTGTAGTCTCATGCAAGACCAGAGTAAAGAAATGCCGCTCCCTGCTTTGAGGCTGGGCCAAGACAGCAAAAGAGCAGGGTGGGTAGCTGCACAACAAGAGTGTATACATGCCAGAAGATCAGATGACTGAACCTGTGACCCGGAGCTAAAGTGGGATATAGCTACCTACCTACCTATCCGTACCAGCTTTTCCTTCACTTCGCGGGAGCACTCCCTGTAACCATTCTTCATGTTCAACTCAGCCTCAACATCGAACCCAAAAACAACGACGGTATGCTTGAAAAGTAAATGGAGGTACCTTAACTACCATCCGCAAAGCCATCAGAACCGAATTTCAGAGGTAAGGCCGCCATTGTTTATCTTCGTCATTCCCCAAGTTTACCTGCCTGGTATATTTCTCTTTGGTCCGAATTACGCAAGGTACCGCCCGCGTCTTGCAATCCCCGGCAAGCAACGTTCACGATGTATCTGCTTTTGAGCCTTCCATCTTGGAGTTTGACTACAATCCTCTCGCCAACCTTGGCAAAGAAAGTGTCGGGAAACATGCTTCTCAGGCTCCCAGACACCCATCCCGGAGTCCCCTAAAAATGTATCGCCGGTAAGTCCGTCTCCACGGCCTATTGGCGGAGAGATACATGCAAATTCTTCAGCAATCTGAGCTCGGTGACCTCCCGCCCGCCCCCCACTCTGTTTCGTCCAAGCCGAGACAGAAACCAGGATAAACATCGCCGCCACAGTGGAAGCTTGTCCTCCGGAGCTTCCTTCAAAGATTTTGTGCCCAACTTTGACATGACGCGCCTGCTTTTGCGGATGTGAGGGGATTTGGTGCACGGCCAGGGGAGGATGGAAGAGGCCCGTGATTCCAACAACACAGAAATCTCAGCCAAGACTGCTGGTTGAATTGACAGAGCGCAAATGCCATGCTTGTGATGCACAAAAAAAGTCCAATGTCGATGCGGTGGCTGGCTGGCCCGATGGAGTGGGTGGGTCTCGGTTCCGACTGGCCGGATGATGGGACACTCCAGGTTCGGATCCCTGTCACGATCCAGACCGATCAAAATCCCATGGGGTTTTCAGCTTGATCCCGGGGTGGCACGTGCTGAGCGGCTGTCAGAGCATGACTGTTTACAGCCAGGACGTCAATAGTGCGGCTCAAATAGATCCATCAAATTTTAAGCCCCCCAATAGTGCATTTGAAACTGCATGAAAGAGAGCAGGCATTGATGCTTGATTAAAAAGTGGCAAAAAGTCCATCATGTTTTTGTTTTCTTGTCCTTTCTCCTCCAGAGTTCCTCTCCGCGTCACTCATTTTTGGCCCTCTGTTTCGTAGTTCTTCTTGAACAATTACATTCGTTTTCAAACAACAACATCAACCTAACTACCTCGGGTAGTTGGACAGACGATATGAGGTCTTGGTTGCTCTGCATCAGCGCCGGCGTCCTGGCCGGCGTGTCCAACGCGGCTTGTACCAACAAGTGCGGCTCCAACAAGTGCTTGGGTGCTATTGCTGCCGACCCTGCGTTCGGAGAGTCGTTCTGCTCTTCTTGGTTGGCCTTGGAACCCGCTACCACCACCGTCACCGAGGTCGAGACGGTCACATCGACTCTGCTCAATGTCGAGACGACCTTAACGACACTCACTGTCACCACGGCAACATTTACAGTGTACGTGGTCTGCTATCCTCCATTACATGAATACTTATCTTTTGCTCACACACATCCCCATGCAGGACTGGCAGCGAACGTTCGACCATCTACCAGAAGCGGGCTCCCACCATCACCGAAGCTGATCCAGCCTTGCCCGACCCGACAGATGTCATTGCCTCCCAGTGTTCGTCCAACGAGGATCGCATCAGCAAGGCCTGCAGCTGCATTCTGTCAACCGCTACCGCGTCTACCGTGACCGTGTTGGAGACCGCTGTTACTACTGCCGTTGTTGAGGCCGAGGTTCGTCGTGTTTCCGCCCCGTTGTTCTCTCTGGACATCTGTTGACTTACATGGTAACACAGAGCACCGTTGTTGAGACTGTCACGGACAATGTGGTGGCTACCGTCTCCGTCGCCGCCCCAGCCGTCACGATCCCCGCCAACATCATCGTCAACGGTGGATTCGAGAACTACTTGGAGACCGGCAACATTCTCCCATGGACTGATACACAGGCTTCTACCGGCGGAAGGCTTGATGTCGTGAACGGCGTGAACCCGTGCATGACAGGTGGCTCTTACTGTGCAGGCGGCCGAGTTGTCATCCGCCCCTACCCGCCTACCACCGGTTCCAAATACATCGCCATACGCGAGACCTTCGTCGGGCGCCCGTCAACCACTTATGCGTTCTCTTTCTTGTATCGCTGCCTCAACTATGACGCCGGCACCAGCATTGACATCCTGTACAAGGGCAGTGTCATCGGTAGCGTCAACCAGTGTTACAACAGCGCTGCCTTTTACCGTCCCACCGGCATCACATTCACCACCGATGCCACGGGTCAGGGTGAGGTCGAGGTGCGCTTCCGCAATTCCGGCGCCACGCCGTATCTCTATTTCTACGCCGATGACTTCAAGGCCATTGCTGTGTAGACTGGGCAACGCATCAAAGATGGGTGGGGCGCGACAGCTGTTGGATGTTACCGTCCGGGGCATGGACAGTGGGATCTAGTATATATCGTCTGTTAATATTATATACGTAATACATCTACTTCTTCCACACTGGGCGTCATGGCTCATGATCTGGACATGTTGGAACATATAAATGTATATCTGACGATATGTACCAGAAGATCATGAAATACATGACGAATTTTCACAAACCACGAAAATGGATGAAACTCGTAGGAAACCTGGAATTCATATCAACAAAGCCCTAGAAAAACCAGCCAGAGAGCATGGAACCGGTGTCTAGGTCTTGCCAAAGTGGGATTCGCAATACAGTACCTTACCTCGCCACAAACAACTATACTTCCGCCAAAAACGAACTATCACGAGTGACAGATTCTCAATGCCCAGATGCATAGATACAATATCCACGTTCTCAGACCCCTTTCCAATGTGTTGGTATGCCAGGGAGCCTCGCCTCACAACAAGAATGATAAGAGCTGGGATAATCTATTCAAAAGCTTGGACTGGGTCTTCTAGAAGCTCAGATAAGGTGGTCTGGGATAATATCTAATGTCATAAAAGCTCGGTCTGGATGCTATCAAGGCTCGGTAATGTAACTAGTGCTATGGTGGACTTGGGAGGTATTGCTCAATACATGTATCTATCCTTCTTTAGGCACCTGTATCCCGCAGGCAAATTACTGCATGAGTTACTTAAAATCAACTCTCTGGGTTCCTAAACTCAACAGATAAAAGGCCGACGGCAGAGCAATCCACAGGCATGAGGGCGTGATTCATTGCTGGGAGAGGTCAAAGAAACTATTTAATCCCATCGAGAACCATAAATTATGCAGCCGGTGTGCCAGCTGTTTACCAGCCTTATCCAAGGGAGGTCTCTAGCTTGAACTGCACTGAAATGGACCATTTGACTCTCGCCTCCCGCCAGCTTTCATACTGTGAGGCCCGCGCATTTAACCTTCCCCCACCGGCAGTTAAACACTCGACCTCAGCAAGTATATCAGGGAGTAGTCGTGGCCAACAATCAAAAGTGTACACTGGCACGACCAGGGTCATCAAGATCCGGGTCCCTCGTTGTAGCACAATCATCAGCATATGCCCCAATAGGTATGTTGGATAGCACGGTTGTTGCTGGCGGAATAACTGCTGGCACTTCATCATTCGAAACTATCGATATTGATGAGGTGAAGGAGTTTTACCTTTTGGCACCCGAGGAGGACAAGGCGGCTCTGCTTCGGAGAGAATCCAAGCGCAGCTCTACAACCGTCTTTGTTGACCCTTTCGTCAGATATGGGTTGATTACGGCCAAGGGGGATGAGGTTGACTACGCCGAGGTGAACATGCGGCTACACCGACGGTTGTCTGTTGCTACTGCGCCGCAGCTGTAGTCATGAGAAGATTTTGAAGCAGAATTTTGGGCTTGGAGATGCCTTCGGTCTTGTATCAAGACGTAAAACAAACTGTTTGGAATGCTGTACTCCCCGTCTGTCGGTTGATGACGGCTGTGATTGCTGAGCTACCTTCCTTTCCGGGCCTAGCGTTACAAGTGGCTGTGTGGCTGGCCAGAACTTCGAACGCCCCCGCCCGTTTTTTTTCTGGGCATTTGCTTGATCTTGGCCAAGCTTGCGCTATCAAAGCTTGTTTCGATTCGCCAAGCTGCGCCGCAACGATGTGATGTTCACTGCCGGGGGAGCGGAGGGATAGACTGAATTGGGAACCGACGACAACCCATCGTCACTGTAGGTTGCGATTCTACCGCCGGCCCAGGCCCTTGGCTCTGTTTGCTTGCTGACACAGCTACCCATTGACCGATCTAGAATGTAACACCCAGGTAACTCACGAGCAACACTGACGCCACAGAGACCCCTCCCCTCACGACAACGGCCCTCGGGATGACTTGATTCGGAATGATCTCGCCGGGGAGATACTGACCCCCATCTTATCACCGAGCCAGACCTCATGATGGTTGGGTCCCACCAAACCTGGCCGTTCCATGAAAGTAGGACACCAGCCAAAAACATGAGAAATATCCTCCCTGGTCTATCTTTTCCTTATCTGGTCTGGCGGTGTCTCTCCCCTTTGGCTGCCCTGCCCTTGTCAGGTCCAAGGCGCTCCAGTGACCTGATGTGCATGCTACTTCCACATCTGAGCCTTCTTTCCCTTTCGGCACACCGAGCCCTGCCCATTGACGACGGGTATTGGCGGGGGAGACCATACACACATCCCAATCCACGTCCAAGTAGGTAGGTCGCACCAAGTCACAATAATCTGGCAAACCCGACAGAGAGAGGCGGGGAAGCAGCCAGTAGGAAAAATATATTACTTTTGAGATTCCGACCTCGTCAATCTATCTGCCTTTCTTATCACCCTCTCCGTCCTTTTGTCTTTTTTTCCCCCCCCTCTCCCCGTCCCTTTGCGCAACCATCACGAGTAGGCGAAAAGGAACTCGCATCTGCCTCGCCAACATGGCCGCCTTTTTCAGAAAACGCGCCCTCGACGAGAAACACCCCGACTCCCCCCCTCCAGCAACCGCACCAGGCGCCCAAGATGTCAGCAGCAGCGAGGAAGCCGGCATGGTGGACGAGGGCGTGGAGGGCCCGGATGATTTGCATCGCGGGATGCGGCCTAGACAACTCAGTATGCCTCTCTTTCTCTTCCTGTGTTATCCTCCCAATTTTTTAGTGCTAACAAGTAATTCCCCAGACATGATGGCCATCGCAGGCGCAATTGGCACTGGTCTCATCATCGGCACTGGCACAGCACTAAAGTTTGGTCCCGGCTCCCTCCTCATCGGTTACGTCCTCATGGGCTTCGTCGTCTACGTCGTCATGGTCGCGCTCGGTGAAATGGGTGCTTGGCTGCCGCACAAAAAGTCGTTTTCTGGGTATGCGACGAGGTTTGTCGACCCGGCCATGGGGTTTGCGACGGGGTGGAATTACTTCTTTAAATACGTGATTGTGCTGCCGAATAATCTGACGGCGACGGGCATCATATTGCAGTATTGGGTCAAGGATCTAAATGTCAGTGTGTGGATTGTGGTGTTTGGGGTGGTGATTATACTGCTGAATGTGAGTGCTCGTCCTGGGACAGGAAGAGACATGAGAGAAAGACTGACACCGAGGAACAGCTGATCCACGTACGATTTTTCGGCGAGGCAGAATTTTGGATGTCGCTTGCTAAGGCGCTGGTCATCATTATGCTGATTCTGATGTGCTTCATTCTATCTTTGGGCGGCAGTCCCTCGGGGTTCAGATCAGGCTTTTGGTATTGGACCGACCCGGGGGCATTTGCTGAGTACAATGTGCGCTGGAAGGATGACTACTTCTACGTCCATGGCTCGACCGGCAGATTCTTGGGTGTCTGGGCTTGCATCGTGCAGGCAACCTTTGCGTATCTGGGCACTGAGCTGGTGGGTGTGGCCTTTGGCGAGACGCCTGACCCGAGAAAGAACGTGCCGAGGGCTGTGAACCAGACCTTGCTGAGAATCGTCTTCTTCTACGTCGCCGGTGTGCTGGTCCTCGGGATGGCCGTCCCGTACAACAGTCCCGAGTTGCTCAGGGCGACAAGGGAGAGGATTGGCGGATGTAAGTTGTGGCCCATATACGTGCCGAAATTGCCAAGCTGACCAGAAACAGTGGCCTCCCCTTTTACCGTTGCAGCTCAACGTGCCGGTGTGGACAAGCTCGCCGATGCCGTCAACGGAATGCTGCTAGTCTTCACGATCAGTGCCGCCAACTCGGATATCTACCTCGCATCACGCACTGTTTGGGCCCTGGCTAAGGACAGACAAGCACCAGAGATTATGGAGCGCACCAACAAGCGTGGCGTACCCATTCCCGCAGTAGCCCTCTCCTCCATCTTTATTGCCCTCGGCTTCATGAACGCCACCAAGGATGCCGCGACAGTGTTTGGATACTTTGTCTCGCTCGTCACCGTCTTTGGCGCTCTGAACTGGGTCGCCGTGTTGGTTAGCTACATTTCCATGATCAGAGCCATGAAGGTTCAAGGCATCCCACGAGAAATCATGCCTTACCGCAACCCTCTCTTGCCATGGGGCTCCTACATTGCGCTCGGGGTTACCATCTTGGTTATTATCTTTAGTGGGTACTCGGCCTTCATCCCCCAGTTCCAGATCGACAAGTTTATGACGAGCTACATCGGCATTGTGGTGTATCTGGTGAACATCTTGGTATGGAAGTTGCTCAAGAAGACCAAGAGGGTGAGGCCGGAAGAGATGGATCTCTTGACTGGGAGGAGAGCGTAAGAGGACTGGGGTGAAAGGTGGGGGAGGGGACAGCTTGGGAGGTGATACCATATACTGCGATACATTTGCAATTCATGACTGCTTTTTTGGACAAAGACTGGCTCATTGACGTCCTCTTGCACATTCAACCCAGAGAATGGCTCATTATTGAACCACAGGCTGACCAGGTTCAACAGGTCTTTTCTCGCGCGCAACATTATCTCTTCGTCTGTTTACAATCGTCAGCCTCTTTCGGTCCTTTTTTCTTGCATAACTTACTAACCACTCCCAATTGACGGAGTTTTCGGGACTATGTTCCCCACGATCTGATCTCGACCCACCGGTTTTTTTTTTTTTGCTGACGACTCACCAAACAAGACGGCATCGCATAATCTGCCAAGCTGGGGTTTATTCGCGGACGGCACTGGTCCGGTACGCGGGACGGTAGAGAGCTGCATGGGGATGGATCTCGGTTGTCGCTTTTTTCGGTTGCGGCGCCGTCTTCCGCTTGTGCAAGTGTGTACGTGTGCGGGATAAATTGCCCAAGAAGCGGGTATATCGTCATTCTTTTGTGTCTTGGTCGGCCGTTTTGACGATCGGGTCCCAGATGGATCATGGAGGATGTAGTACCGAGAATGATCGGCATTGCATTGCGGGTTGGGTGGACTTTTGTAGGGACGGGAATGGTTCAGATAAACAACGAACGGTTGTTGTCTGCTGCAAGGCATGAGGGAAACCAGGTTCATATTTCTTGTTGGCGGAGTGGTTGGCCGGCTGGTGCCGAGAATGATGTGGGCGGGATGTATGGGCTGGATTGGCATAGGTGATGTTGATCAACAGTTCTGGTAGACTTCCTATTGAGGAAGTTGGGCACGGGCGAGGCTTGGATGTTGAATCTGCGGCCCGTTGGAGCGGTAGATCTAATATCGAGGGGGATGCGAGTCGGTGAAATTGTGGGTGAGGTTGGCGGAGGGTCGACTGATGAGGATGGGTGTTGAGGAATCGAAAGGGATATAAAAGCTGCTATCGTCTCTGTGCGATGTTGAGAACGAGTAACTCAGCAGCCTCCCTCATCTAGACATTTCAACCGAGGAACCACCAACATGAAGTCTGTCTTCGTCGCCGCTGGCGTTCTCGCCCCCCTGGCTGCTGCCCACAGTATCTTCCAACAGGCTGGCAGTGGATCGATCGACTTCGGCACATCATGCACTCGCATGCCGGTATGAGCTTTTCCAATCCCCTAGCTGTGCCCCGGTGACTAACATCATCTATTAGCCCAACAACTCTCCCGTCACCAGCGTTGGCAGTTCTGATCTTGCCTGCAATGTCGGTGGTTCGCGCGGCGTTGCTGGCCTTTGCGAGGTGAGCGGTACGTTGATGTCTCTCATACCTTAGTGTTCCTGTTCCGAATGCTGATACTTCCATCCAGCCGGTGACTCCTTCTTCGTCGAGATGCATGCCCAGCCCAACGACCGCTCCTGCGCCAACGAGGCCATCGGCGGGAACCACTTCGGCCCCGTCATCGTCTACATGGCCAAGGTCAACGACGCCAAGACGGCCGATGGCGCCTCTGCCTCGTGGTTCAAGGTCGACGAGTTCGGCTACGACGCCGGCAGCAAGACCTGGGGCACCGACACCCTCAACAAGAACTGCGGCAAGCGGACGTTCAAGATCCCCAGCAAGATCCCCGCTGGTGACTACCTCGTCAGAGCGGAGGCCATCGCTCTTCATACCGCCGGCTCGAGCGGTGGTGCGCAGTTCTACATGAGCTGCTACCAGGTTAGAGTTGCCAACAGCGGCAGCGGTCAGCTTCCTGCTGGTGTTAGGCTTCCGGGTGCTTACAGCGCTTCTGACCGTGAGTGAACTCTTCTCCTCTTGCGCTGTTTTCTCGCCTCATTCGTGCTGATGATTGATTGTGTTACAGCTGGTATTCTCATCAACATCTGGGGCGACTTTGGTACCTACAAGGTCCCCGGGCCTGCCGTCATTGACCAGAGCTACTTCTAAGCTCCTTCCATGAAAGGGGATACGGTGCAGACGGAATGAGGCAGGGCCATGCTGGAAGCTCCGGTCTCCCTGCTGTTCGACTTTCGGTGGTGAATTTGCTCTTTCCTGTACATAGTTGATCGAGCTGTAAATACTCTAGAAAGCTCAATGCTCTTTGTCGTTGTCAATCATTTGGCATGATGCCTCCTCGATTGCTGTCATTGTCATCGTCATTATAAACCCTAACCCGTACCTGAATTGCGCTGAGATGGTGACGCAACTTGACCCACCTCTCATCCAAGTCATCTGAACTCATCAACTGAACCTGAACTGTTTCAGCCCCCAAAATCTGAAAATCTTGAGAAAGAGTGTTAAATTAGCAGAAACAAAGTCAAAGACTTCTTCCAATTATCCATCATTTTTACCAAGTATTTCGTTTGACTGCCTTTCTTCATCTCATGCAGTTGCGGGGCATCATTCCTCGCCGCTTAGCCAGCCCCGCTTTGACTCGCCCTCTTATGGACTTGTTCATTCCCTCTCTCACCAACAACCTCATCCTCACCCCAAACAAGCACACCACCACCTTCACAGATCCTCACCATCATCATACCCACCACCACCGGCATTTGGACCTGCTTTTTCACCATCACTCTACCACGACCGCCCCTGCCAAACCCCGCCGCAACTCCTTCCCTCACATCCTCAAATCCAAGATGACGCAAACCCTCCACAAGAAGCAAGAACCAGCCATCACCTCGGTCACGGAACTTCCCACCTCGGAAGCCAGATGGGTGACTCTTCAAAAGATCGAGTACACCGACCAAACAGGCAAAGCACGCACATGGGAGGTCGCCTCCCGCAAGACTCGCTCCGCCAAAACAGGCGTCGACGCTGTAGCGATTGGCAACATCTTGCTTTCTCCCAACAAGGCCCCCTCCACACTGCTAGTGATCCAATACCGCCCCCCACTAGACGCTTACACTGTCGAGTGGCCTGCCGGTCTTATCGACGAGGATGAGACAGCCGAAGAGGCGGCAGTGAGGGAGTTCAAGGAGGAGACGGGGTACGAAGTGAGCAGGGTGCTGAGTGTCAGCCCGGTGCAGGCGGCTGATCCGGGCTTGTCGAATGCGAATATGCAGATGGCTATGGTAGAAGTGGAGGTGCCTGAGCTGGAGGCGGGCTCGCTGCCGGAGCAGAGGTTGGAGGATGGGGAGCACATTGAGCGGGTGGTCGTCCCGCTGGCAGAGCTATATGAGAAGCTGGTGGAGTATAGCAAGAGGGAGAGGTTTATTGTGGCGGCTAAGTTGTTTCATTTTGCGGCGGGCATGGATTTCATGAAGACGCAAAAGTATGGGCTTTAGTGAGGGACTGGCTTAGTTGAGCAGCAGCAGGCATGGAGTTGGCGGGCATCGGAGAAAACCTCCTAGAAATGATAATACAACAAAGTCATGAATACCTTGCTGTGGTTCTCACAAGTGTGGTGTTTGGAATGGCCATTGCATGACAGGCGCCGACCCTAACCCTTTCCACATACTCAGAGGAACACAACACCACCATGTGATGGGGTGCCACAGCAGAAACAGGCACATGCAGGAACCGCGATACCCTCCTATAAAAGAAAACCAAGACTGAACACCGTCATGTGTCTGCCACTTGGCAGTCCCCAAGGATGCGTGATCGGATGACCAGTCATAAGCGGGCGGGACCGGAGACCACCCGCTTAGCTTTCTGGCAGCGGCATTGCTGCGACACACAAAAAGCGATATTTGGCAAATGCGCAAACCGTTTCAAATGCAGTGGATGGCGCGCGGCGTTGGTCGATCCTGGGGCTGCAGAAAGGATCGCTCTGTCAGAGGCAAGACAGCGCAGCAGGCGCAAGCAAGCAAGCAGCGCGACACATTTAGCATAGGGCAGGGTGTATTTAAAGCAGAACAGGGACGGGCAGTTGGCATGAGGTGGGGTAGAATCGGCAGTGTGAGTGTGAGCAACAAGTCTGGCTGACTGGCTGTGCTGAAGATCTAGTTGGGTGGGAGTGAATGTGGTTCGTCATGCTAAAACAGCGGGAAGCTAGGTAGGTAGCATGTTGAAGAAGATACGCGGATGGATAAGAAGAATAGGGAGGGAGATAGATTGTGTGGTAGAGACAAAGAATTTGAAGAAGATGAGTCCAAGAGGTAGTATAGATGAAAGAGAAATGTCTCCAACAGCAAGACCAACGTCATGACATCAAAGTACATAAAGTGCTCTGTTGATGTTGACGAGGTTGAAAGTGGGTTTGTTGACTCTGAAAGAAGCTCAGGTTGCGTGGAGCAAATGGTGCACGGTTGCCATGGTGCCATTAGCGCATGCCGAGCAGAGGGAGAAGAGGAAGAGCCCACAGGTGCCAAGGAAAACACCCAGCCCCGGGACCAGGACTGGGAGAACGAGGAAGCATCCAACCTTCCTCCCGCCCGCCGCCAACTCGACAACCGACGACATCGCAATCGCCAACCGAGACGACTTACGACGGAATCAGGTAGGTAAGTAGGTCGCGAAGTGCGATCACTCGATCAAGTCCACCGCCGGACTCTTCGACGCCCTTTCCGACTGTCCAAGACGCCCTTTTCCCGCCCGCGCGACCGTCGGGTAAGCTGCCTCTCGCTCTCTCTCTCTCTCTGCGTTCTGTCTCTCTCTCGCCTGTCACTCATCCCCACGCGACCGCCTTCTCCTCCTCCGCCTCCACCTCCCGCCGATTACAACCTCAGTTGTTGACGTCGTCGCTCAACACCAGGAAAATACCCCCCCATCGCGGGAACTCACAGTCGGCCATGACCTGCCGCATTTTCGCATAACGCCTCGAGCCTTCCCGCTGCATTTTACGATAACGATCCACGACTTTCATATCTGCTTTCAGTTTCTGTTTTCGCTGCCAACTGTCCGACGTTCTTTCCGACCGCCTTTTCCCTAGAGTTAATTTATTTCCACAACCATCACATGCGAGATTCATCCCTTTTGCGCATCACAGCCACTACATCTCGCAGTATCGCATAGCAAAAATTACGAAAAAACAGCAACCAACAAATAATTACAACAAAAAATGTCGGAGCCACCATCATCCCCTCCAAGCGCCGAGGCCAACCCCCAGGATGCGCTCGCGTGGTACAAATCGCAATACGAGCTGCTCGAGCAGGAACTATCGGAATTCCAAGCCTCAAGCAAAGAGCTAGAAGCCGAGCTCGAAAAGGACCTGGATGCTGCCGACAAGCGGGAAAGGGCTCTGCAGAAAAAGGCCGAGAGCCTGAGCTATGAGGTGGAGGAATGGAAGGTACTGATATCTCCATATGAGCGCACTCGAGTGACGGTCTGGCTGACATGTCCTACCAGCGAAAATACAAGGAATCCAAATCCGAGGCAAATGCGGCGCAAAGCATTCTCGAGAAAGAGATCACCACCCTTCGCGAAACAAACCGGACCTTGCAGCTCAGACTACGGGACATCGAGGTAGCAAATGACGACTTTGAGCGACAGGCGCGCAACACCACGTCATCACTGGAGGATCTCGAGTCCAAGTACAATGTCGCCATCGAACGGGCTGTCTTGCTGGAGGAGGAGATCAAGATTGGGGAACAGGAAAGGGAACAGCTTCGGGTAGAGACTCAGCGGTTGAGGGAGGAGTTGTCGGATCTAAAGATCGAGGCCGAAATCTTGCAGCACAAGATCAAGAAGCAGGATGCCCGCCATTTATCGACACTCTCCACTGACCTCTCGCTCCCCGGCTCCCCGCCATTTGGCAGCTCACCTCACTCGACCGCAAGCTCACCAATGATCACCACCCCACCCGACACCAAGTCGCTATCCACCGCGGACACCTTGTCCGAACTCCAAGACCCACCATCACCCTCCATCTCGGAGATCTCTCAACTGTCCCGGTCACGACTCAGCGTCACAAAAGGTCCTACGTCCCAAAGGAAATCCCGATTGCCTTCTGCCGACAGCAGCATGGCATCTAAACCAAGGTCCGTTGGCGGTGCGTCTAGCTCTTCAACCCGGGGCAATCGTGTGGCGACTGCTTCCGCCGCATTGCGCACGCCTGCCCAGAGAAACTCGACTACCAGCAAGCCACCATCAAGCACGAGGGCGCATAAGATTCCGCCCTCCAATTCACTCACCCATATCCGGACGCTCACAGCACAGATGCAGCGTCTGGAAGCTCGTGTGCAGTCTGCCCGGTCCAAGCTCCCTGCAGGTTCGGCCAGCACCCCACCACGGGGCTCACCAAGAACAGTTCCCACGGTACCATCTTCGGTCACAATACGCAGTAGGAAGCGCACCGCCGGTTCCACAGCATCGTCGACGATCAGCAACGGCGACGACAAACCAACGCCATCCAATTTCCGCAGCAGCCTTTCGAGTTCAACGGCGAATAAGCACGTCCCCCGACTTAGCACGTCGGGCGTCTCCCGATTGTCCTTTGGTCCGCTGCCCAACCGTAACCCTAACCATCAAGCCGATGCATCCGATTTCCCACGGCCCAGCAGTCGAGCTAGCGTCTCGAGCTACGCACGGCCGGTTAGCAGACAGGAATCGCACGGCGGTGGTCCCTCGAGCGCCGCCATGCCACCTCCCAGGCCGATGAGCAGGGCCAGTCTCACGGGGTCCAGAACACCACTAGGTAGGCCGAGGAGTAGTCTGGGCATGCACAGTGGGAGGGAGTCGCATCATGGTCACAATCCAAGTCACAGCGTTAGTTACAGCACGCTGGAACTGGATGAGGGAGACACTGGGGAGTTCCGGACGCCTAGCAGACGGGGAACCTTTAGCAGGATGGACGAGGGTGGGTTCAGTGCCATTCCGGGACCAAGCGGGATTCCAGCACCGAGGAGGCAGAGCGGAGGGTCGGGAGGCATCGGGCTGCGGAGGACTAGTAGTGCCAGTGCTGCCGGGCCTGTAGCAAGTCTGCTAGCGGGAGGAATGCAGGGGAGGGTGCTGGAG
Source organism: Podospora pseudocomata (assembly GCF_035222375.1). Lineage (NCBI taxonomy): Eukaryota > Fungi > Ascomycota > Sordariomycetes > Sordariales > Podosporaceae > Podospora > Podospora pseudocomata. The sequence goes on along the minus strand of NC_085891.1, from coordinate 482,916 downwards.
GATTTGGGGGAAACCTACTAAGCCAGGTCCATCAGGCAAAGAAGATAGCTATGATGGAAGGGGGCATGATTAAGGAGCCTATAATTTACAATTGTGTTGAAGCGGAGAGGCGGCGTGATAGCTGGCTGGCTGAATGGGTTGGTTGGGAGGCATGGATGATACCTTTATTTTGACTTTGGCGCCTTACTACACAAACAGGAACGGAAAGGAAAGGAAGGGAGGGGGAGGAGGGGGCAAATTGGGCTGAAAGGGGGGGGGGGGGTTCACATCGCAACTCTCTGGCTTTATTTTCTTCTACTTTATATTTCTGACTGAGGTGAGGGGGGAAGATTGGTGAGGGTGCTAACCTACCGGAAGAAGAAAGACGGGGCGTGGATGTGTGAGAGAGTGATGATGGATGAATTGGTTGCTTTGATATACACTTTTTTCAATACTTGATACCTATTTTTTTTTTCTTTTTCTTTTGTGCATTTTTACAGTTTGCATTACGATTGACGGTGTTTTTTGTTTTGCTTTGTGATGACATGAGAGATGAGGATTGAGCTTGGAGGGCTTGAGCATGGTGGTGGGTTGTGGTTATGAGATGATATTTTTGTAGTTTTGCATTTGTTTTGTAGCGATTCTTAACTTTGATGGTATGATTGCATGTAACGAATGGGGTGGGTGTTGTGATTCGGGGTTGGGGATTTTGTGTGACTTGGGTGCTGAGCGAGGGAATGGCGTTTGGATTGTTCTTCTGTGACGGAGGGGTATAGACATGGTGCTTGAGGAGTATGGACATGCATGGCATTTGAGGAGTATTCTTCCTGGAAACTTCAAGGGCAAGAAGTCTTCGGGAGACGGACTAATGCATAAGGTACAGCAGAGGCAACGAGTGATAGTTTGAAGGGCACGCGCAAGTAGTACCTTGCATGCTGTGGACGACACTGCAAAAGTTCTGAACCATACCTAAAATATGGCTACTAGGCCTTGAAATGACCAGTAGGTCTTGAGAGATAGTCGATAGGCCTTAGGGAGTAGTCAAAAGGCCTATTCCCTGTTTAAAAGGTAGAAGTCAACGGTTATCATGCGTCTTACTTACTTGTAGTACCAGTTATTTTGTCGACGACGCGTGCCTAGGTAGGTAGGTACCTTGGGAAATAAACTCGACCAGTTGGAATATATAGAGCCAAAATATCAGGCTCAGAGTTTACGAGAGCTGTGCGTGCGTGCGTCAAAGAGGGTGTTTCATCTTGCTGAAGTTTGTTGTGTTTGTCAAGGTAAACGGAAGGATTAGTTAGGTACTTGGGAAAGCATTGATGCGTGGTCAAGAGGACAGACAAATGTACCCCCTTCTTCTGTCCACGTAGCTGCAGCAAACTTGGTGAAGCTCGATGTTACACCTTAAACCAACAGCACCAGTTGACTTTTATAAGGCTGAGCTTCATGTCTTTGAAGGTGCTGTGCCTGGCAGATCCTGGACTGGTCTAGCCCCCCGTTGGCCTCGTGGGAGAGGGGACCAAGAGAAAAATCGTACGATTCTGATGTCAGTGGGGCCTGGTTCTTCTGCTGACCTGCCTTCCCGTCGGGTCGGATCGACCTGTCAAGATTCGGCAGTGGCTTCCGATCTGCTTGGATTGCTTGCTTGCAGATAGATGTGCAGAAGGGCATGGTTCGCAGTCTTAAGAGTACGGCGTATGTTTGGGCATGTTGGTGTGGCGGGATTAGAGGTACACCTCGTGGTGGAGGAAGCAGGAGGGGGGTGTGTGGTTGGACACTAGATATGTCTGGCAAATTATGGACATTACCAACGGTATACATAGACATGATCGAGATGGATGGTCCTACAATCACCGGACTGGAGGTTCATGATTCATCAAGAAGAGGTGAACAGCCTGGGACCACATCACGATGGCCATTGTCCCATGTGGCTAGTCTTGTGGTCCGTGATGGCGGCAAGGTTTCTCCAGTGCGGAGCGGCCCGGTGACGACTCTATTCTTGGAGACAAGGGTCTTTTGTGTGGACGACAGTGTTTGTCGCGATGGTGAGGTGGCATGTGATTTATCCAAAAGCATATCTGGCTGTCGATGGCCGAGTGGTGACAACACTGCAATACCCACCACTGATAACACCGAGAGGGCCATACAGCTGCCACATCTGCATCTCAAGATGAATCTGACGGCGTGACCTATTCCTGATAGGCCATCTCTGAGGACTGCTTGAACGCAAAGCAAGGGAAGATCTTCTTATCAAGAGAGGCCAACGTCTCAAAACCGAGCGGGAGAATATCACCGAGCGGCGACTTCACTCGGGAGTTGAGAGTCTCCAGACCACGAGGCCGGACAGATGGAAACCGGGAATTGTCGGCCACTACAAATGTTGTTGACCAGCCGAGTCAGTGTTGAAACTCGTCGTGTTGACGGATCCCTGAGCACAACCAAAACACGGAAACGCCTGGGGAGAGAGATGGAAAAGACCAGAAATGGCGAAAGTCTAGTCCGCAGAGGGCAATTCCTGGGCGGACAAGATGTTGGGGATCTGCGGGTCCGACTCCGGTCTTTTGCGCTAACAATTTCCTGTCGATCAAAGGGACCCGGGGGTTCCGGCATAACTCGAGGGACGACGGGAACTCAACAATTGGGGCATCTTTCACCCACAGTTGATTGCCACTTTCCCAGTCCCAACACTGGTCATTAAATTTCACGATTCTTGCAGTGGCTGGGCGTGTGTCTGTCTTCTTGGGCTGAGGGAGAGTTTTGAGGGACGAGTTACTGGCTCTGTCTGTGGCTGTTGAAGACTTGAAGCGTGAAGTGTGATCCAAAAATCAAAATGCCATCTTCGGCGGTCCGCTGTCAGCCAGCCAGCCATGACCGCCCAGAAAACCCTTCCCTGGGGTCGGTTCCACCAGGCTGAGATCGAACCAGGGGCCGGCCCCGAGTGCCCAGGGGCACAGACCATCTGGGTCAGTTGCAAAAGGGTTGAACCGATCGGGGTTGGTTGTTGAGGGCTGCTGGTCTCTTTGTTAGTGCATGCCTCGGACCAAAGTACCCTGCAGGCTGATTTCCAAAGGGAAGGCGGAAACAGAAACGGCACAAATGGGAATTTGGGAAAGTAGGCTCGAGAGATCGTAGATACGAAATCGTCGATGAAGGGATTCGGACACCATCTGGCGTTGCCCCGAGCGCCGAAGCGGCATCGTCGGCGAAACATTGAACCCAAATCCGCCGTGTGCTGCGCCGGGGCTGACATGAAGGTGTCCATGCGGCTGGGTTGAAGACCGGGAGTCTCGGGCAGTGGCATGGCAGAGAAGGATGCAGGAACAGGAACAGCAATGCCAATCTGGGGACGGGAGATGGGGAAAGCAGAGGCTTGAAATAGAGAGACGCATAGAAACCTGGAAGGCAATGCCGCCGTCGGTGTTGCTCCAAGTCAAGAGACGACGCGAGATGTATCTAGGGTGTCCCATGAGTGTCTTCGGTGATATCAAAAGCTTAACGGAGGTACATCGCTTGAACCCCGAGCCCACGGTGGAAGGGCACTTGTTCTGCGGGCTGACGTTGCTGCTGCTGGATGCCCCGGCAAGCGGGCAGACGGCGTGTTGTGTGTGGCCTTTTGGGAGTTTCCCCAACATGTCGGCTCGGTCGTGGGCGGTGTGAGCGATGATTGGCTTGATTCGACCGAGTTCAGATGTCACTGAGAGGCTCGGCGCGGGAAGCAAAGGGACGGAGCCACGGGCACGCAGGGGGTGCGAGGGGTGAAAAAAAAAGTTACAGTGGAAAGTGCAGTGGTCGGTGGTGGTGTGGGTGTGTGGTGGGCGCTGGGTTGCTCGGATGCGGATGGCTCCAATTTTGGGGTCCCCACATCCCACCTTTCCCACCAAGCCCCGGGCCCCGGCTGTCAACCAGAATGTTTAGAACAGGGACGAACAACGTCTCGCCAGAAACCCAAACTCGACCCATTCATCTACGGACAACTCCTCCCCTCATCCCCCCCGAAGTAAGGACTTCTCCCTTCCTTTCTTCTCTCTTCTCCATTCCTTCTGGATCTGCTTCCCTTCCCTTCGCTCCTTGCCTGGTCTGCATCAACCTTGGGAGCTCCCTCGGCCGACACCCCCCCCCTCTTCTCTTCGTCCCTCACCTCGTCTGTTCTGCTGCATTCTATTGCACTTATCACCATCGTAATATTTTGATTGTGGTCTGATAAACAGATATCTAGATCCCTTGCAGCAAAGGAGTAGGAGTAGGATAAGGATATACCGGTCCACATATCCAGGTTCGTTCGGACTCCACGGATACAAATCAGCAGCCCAATCGCCAAGCATAGAGTTTCGCTGACACCGGGCATCCGCCAGTTCCAGTTCCCAGCACAGCACAGCAGACACCGCCGCCTGCCAGCATCATCCCCCACCACCCCTTTCCTCTTATCGGCGTCTGGTTTGGGAAAATATCCGATTGCCTGTGCCGACCTGCTCTGCTCGACAGACGCTTCACACCGCCTGGCGCTACACCACGTTACGTACTTTAATGATCGAGTAGACGACCTCTTCTCTTATTTTCGAACGAATTCCCCGCCAGATCCCCAACAAACGAGTCTGCAACCCACCCCCCCAAAGCAGCAATCATGGGAGACACACCACGGAACGGCGTTATAGTGCCCAAGTCCAACGGCAAGGCTTCGTATGCCGAGAAGCACAAGATCGCCTCCCACTTCATTGGCGGCAACCGGCTGGAAAATGCCCCGCCGTCCAAGGTGAAGGACTTTGTCGCTAACCACGACGGTCACACCGTCATTACAAATGTGAGTGCTCGCCTGATACTTTTTGACTTCGAGAAAACACTTCTAACTCTCTTGTTCACAGGTATTGATCGCCAACAACGGTATCGCCGCCGTCAAGGAGATCAGATCAGTGCGAAAATGGGCCTACGAGACGTTTGGCGACGAGCGGGCCATCAAGTTCACCGTGATGGCCACGCCAGAAGATTTGCAAGCAAACGCCGACTACATCCGTATGGCTGACCATTACGTTGAGGTTCCCGGCGGCACAAACAACCACAACTATGCCAATGTCGAGCTTATTGTTGACATTGCGGAGCGTATGGACGTACACGCCGTGTGGGCAGGCTGGGGTCACGCTTCAGAAAACCCCAAGCTTCCAGAGTCCCTCGCCGCATCACCAAAGAAGATTGTGTTCATCGGTCCTCCGGGCTCTGCCATGCGCTCGCTCGGTGACAAGATCTCTTCCACCATTGTAGCTCAGCACGCCGATGTGCCATGTATTCCATGGTCTGGTACTGGCGTTTCCCAAGTGAGTGTGGACGAGGATGGCATCGTCACAGTTCCAGATGATGTCTACCTCAAGGGCTGCGTGAGCTCGTGGCAAGAGGGCTTGGAGAAGGCGAAGGAGATTGGTTTCCCAGTAATGGTCAAGGCCTCTGAGGGTGGTGGTGGTAAGGGTATTCGCAAGGTCGTCAACGAGGAGACCTTCGAGGAGCTTTACAAGGCGGCGGCGAGCGAGATCCCCGGCTCTCCCATTTTCGTCATGAAGTTGGCCGACAGTGCGAGACATTTGGAGGTTCAATTGCTTGCTGATCAGTACGGCAACAACATTTCGCTGTTTGGCAGAGATTGCTCGGTCCAACGCAGACATCAAAAGATTATCGAAGAGGCCCCCGTCACCATTGCCAAGCCAAACACGTTCAAGGCCATGGAGGAGGCTGCCGTTCGCCTCGGCAAGCTTGTCGGTTACGTTTCCGCCGGTACCGTCGAGTATTTGTACTCCCATGCCGATGACAAGTTCTACTTCTTGGAGTTGAACCCTCGTCTCCAGGTCGAGCATCCCACGACCGAAATGGTCAGCGGTGTTAACCTCCCCGCTGCCCAGCTGCAGATCGCCATGGGTCTCCCACTTCACCGGATTCAGGATATCCGTTTGCTGTATGGTGTGGATCCCAAGACGGCCACCGAGATCGACTTCCAGTTTGCGAACCCTGAAAGTGAAAAGACCCAGCGGAGGCCAACGCCCAAGGGCCACACCACGGCCTGCCGTATCACCTCCGAGGATCCTGGTGAGGGCTTCAAGCCATCCAACGGTGTGCTCCACGACTTGAACTTCCGCTCCAGCTCCAACGTCTGGGGTTACTTCTCTGTCGGTTCCGCTGGTGGTATTCACAGCTTCTCCGACTCTCAGTTCGGTCACATTTTCGCCTACGGCGAGAACCGTGCTGCCTCCAGAAAGCACATGGTTGTGGCCCTGAAGGAGCTGAGCATCCGTGGTGACTTCCGTACTACTGTCGAGTACCTCATCAAGCTTCTCGAGACCGAGGCTTTCGAGGACAACACCATCACCACCGGCTGGCTTGATGAGTTGATTTCCAAGAAGCTCACTGCCGAGAGACCTGACCCTATGCTCGCTGTTGTCTGCGGTGCTGTCACCAAGGCTCACATTGCCAGCGAGAACTGCATTGCCGAATACAGAGCCGGTCTGGAGAAGGGCCAAGTCCCCTCCAAGGACATTCTCAAGACTGTTTTCCCTGTGGACTTCATCTATGAGGGCTACCGGTACAAGTTCACCGTCAGTCGTTCCAGCTCTGACAGCTACCACCTCTTCATCAACGGTTCCAAGTGCACAGTCGGTGTTCGCGCGCTCAGCGACGGTGGTCTCCTGGTCCTCCTCGATGGGCGCAGTCACAACGTGTACTGGAAGGAAGAGGCCGCCGCCACTCGCATCTCAGTCGACAGCAAGACCTGCCTGTTGGAGCAGGAGAACGATCCCACCCAGCTCCGCACGCCATCTCCCGGTAAGCTGGTGAAGTACTCTGTGGAGAACGGTGCCCACGTGCGCGCTGGCCAGACCTTTGCCGAAGTTGAGGTCATGAAGATGTACATGCCCCTCATCGCGCAGGAGGACGGTATTGTGCAGCTCATCAAGCAGCCCGGAGCTACCCTCGAGGCTGGTGACATTCTCGGTATCTTGGCTCTTGATGACCCCAGCCGCGTCAAGCAAGCTCAGTCGTTCATCGGCCAGCTTCCCGAGTATGGCCCTCCTGTGGTGGTTGGTAACAAGCCCGCCCAGAAGTTCACCCTTCTCTTCAACACCCTCAAGAACATCCTCATGGGTTTCGACAACCAGGTGATCATGCTGCAGACCCTGAAGGGGCTTATTGAGGTGCTCCGCGACCCCAAGCTCCCCTACAGCGAGTTCTCGGCTCAGTTCTCTGCTCTCCATGCCCGCATGCCCCAGAAGCTCGACGCTCAGTTCAGCTCTGTTCTCGAACGTGCGTCCTCGCGTGGCGCCGAGTTCCCTGCTCGCAACCTGGCCAAGGTCTTCCAGAAGTTCCTTGACGACAACGTCACCTCCAAGAGCGACGCGGACGTCCTCAAGACCACTCTTCAGCCTTTGACCGACGTGCTCGACATGTATGCCGAAGGTCAGAAGGTGCGTGAGTTGACCGTTATTACTGAGCTCCTGAACATGTACGCCGAGGTCGAGCGCCTTTTCTCTGGCCGCCGGTCTCAGGACGAGGAAGTCATCTTGCAGCTTCGTGACCAGAACAAGGAGGACACCTCCAAGGTTGTGCAGACTGTGCTGTCGCATACCAGAGTCGCGGCCAAGAACTCGCTGGTTCTCGCCATTCTGGAGGAGTACCGTCCCAACAAGCCCAATGTTGGCAATGTTGGCAAGTACCTTCGCCCAGTTCTTCGCAAGATGGCCGAGCTCGAGTCCCGCCAAACTGCTAAGGTCTCATTGAAGGCTCGTGAGATTCTCATCCAGTGTGCCCTTCCGTCTCTCGAGGAGAGAACCGCCCAGATGGAGCACATTTTGCGCTCCTCTGTTGTTGAGTCCCGCTACGGCGAGACCGGCTGGGACCACCGGGAGCCTAACCTTGAGGTCATCAAGGAGGTCGTCGACTCCAAGTACACTGTCTTCGATGTCCTGACATTGTTCTTTGCTCACGAGGATCCCTGGGTTTCTCTGGCTGCTTTGGAGGTTTACGTCCGTCGCGCGTACCGTGCGTATGTCCTGAAGAAGATTGAGTACCACACCGATGAGACCGAGACGCCATCCTTCGTTTCCTGGGACTTTGCTCTGCGCAAGATCGGCCAGACCGAGTTCGGGCTGCCCTTGCAGTCCGCCGCCCCATCCTCTCCGGCTACGCCGGTTGATAACACCTTCAAGCGTATCCACTCCATCAGCGACATGTCCTACCTCGAGAGGAAGACACAGGAGGAGCCGACCCGTAAGGGTGTGATAGTGCCATGCAAGTACCTCGAGGATGCCGATGATCTCCTCTCCAGAGCTCTCGACACCCTCCCGGTGATGAACGGCGCCAAGAAGAAGACCTCTGGCCTCATTCCTGACCTCAGCGGCAAGCGTCGCCCGCCCCCTCCTCCTCGTCTTGACAGCATCGACGAACTTTCAGCCGTTGTCAACGTTGCCATCCGCGATGCTGAGGGCCGCAGCGATGATGAGATCTTGAAGGAGATCTTGCCCCTGGTCCATCAGTTCAAGGATGACCTTTTCGCCCGCCGCGTCCGTCGTCTGACCTTCATCTGCGGCCGCAACGATGGCTCGTACCCGGGTTACTACACCTTCCGTGGCCCCGAGTACATTGAGGATGACAGTATTCGCCACATTGAGCCTTCTCTTGCCTTCCAGCTCGAATTGGCTCGACTCTCCAAGTTCAAGATCAAGCCCGTCTTCACCGAAAACAAGAACATCCACATGTACGAGGGTGTTGGGAAGGGTGTTGAGACTGATAGGCGCTTCTTCACTCGTGCTGTCATTCGCCCCGGAAGACTTCGGGATGAGATTCCTACCGCCGAGTACTTGATTTCGGAAGCCGACCGCGTGATCAACGATATTTTTGACGCTCTCGAGATTATCGGCACACACAACTCGGATTTGAACCATATGTTCATCAACTTTACTCCCGTCTTCCAGCTTCAGCCTCAGGAAGTTGAGCAGTCGCTTCAGGGCTTCTTGGATCGCTTCGGTCCCCGCGCTTGGCGTCTTCGTGTTGCCCAGGTCGAGATCCGCATTATTTGCACTGATCCCTCCACCGGCATGCCCTACCCTCTGCGTGTGATCATTACGAACACCTCTGGCTACGTCATCCAGGTAGAGATGTATGCCGAGCGCAAGTCGGACAAGGGCGACTGGGTCTTCTACTCTACCGGTGGCACCACCAAGATCGGATCCATGCATCTGCTTCCCGTCTCGACCCCTTACCCCACCAAGAACTGGCTCCAGCCCAAGCGGTACAAGGCTCACTTGATGGGCACTCAGTATGTGTATGATTTCCCCGAGCTTTTCCGCCAGGCCATCCAGAACAGCTGGGCCAATGCTGTCAAGAAGGTCCCCTCCATGGCTGAGAAGCAGCCCCCGGTTGGCGAGTGCATCGAGTTCAACGAGCTTGTCTTGGATGACCATGACAACTTGGCCGAGGTTTCTCGCGACCCAGGCACCAACACCTGCGGTATGGTCGGTTGGCTCATCAGCGCCCGCACCCCCGAATACCCCAAGGGCCGCAAGTTTGTTGTCGTCGCCAACGACATCACCTTCAACATTGGTTCTTTCGGGCCCAAGGAAGACAACTTCTTCTACAAGTGCACAGAGCTTGCTCGCAAGTTGGGCGTTCCCCGCATCTACTTGTCGGCCAATTCGGGTGCTCGCTTGGGTCTGGCCAACGAGCTGATGCCTCACTTCAGTGTGGCCTGGAACGAGGAGGGCAAGCCCGAGGCTGGCTTCAAGTACCTCTACCTCAACGATGAGGCCAAGAAGAGGTTCGAGAGCACTGTGCTGACCGAGGAGGTCTCTGAGGGTGGCGAGAAGCGTCACAAGATCGTCACCATCATCGGTGCTGAAGACGGTTTGGGTGTCGAGTGCTTGCGTGGTTCCGGCCTCATCGCCGGTGCCACTAGCAGAGCCTACCAGGATATCTTTACTTGCACGCTCGTCACCTGCCGCTCGGTTGGTGAGTTATTCCCCCTTTCTCTGACGATCTTTTGAATTGAGTTGTGTACTGACTGTTTGCAGGTATTGGTGCCTACCTTGTCCGCCTTGGTCAGCGTGCTGTGCAAATTGAGGGCCAGCCCATCATCCTGACTGGTGCCCCCGCCCTCAATAACCTTTTGGGTCGTGAGGTCTACACCTCTAACCTCCAGCTTGGTGGCACTCAGATCATGTACCGCAACGGTGTGTCTCACTTGACCGCCAACGACGACTTTGCTGGTGTTTCCAAGATTGTTGAGTGGATGTCCTTCGTTCCCGATAAGCGCAACAACCCTGTGCCCATCAGCCTTGGCATCGACAGCTGGGATCGTGACGTTGTCTTCACCCCAGAGCAGAAGAAGCCCTATGATGTCAGGTGGATGATTGCCGGCAAGCAGGACGAGGATGGTTTCCAGCCTGGTCTGTTCGACAAGGATTCCTTCGTGGAGACCCTTGGCGGCTGGGCTCGCACTGTCGTGGTTGGTCGTGCTCGTCTCGGCGGCATTCCTATGGGTGTCATCGGTGTCGAGACCCGCTCTGTCGAGAACATCACACCCGCCGACCCTGCCAACCCTGACTCGATCGAGCAAGTCAGCAACGAGGCCGGTGGTGTTTGGTACCCCAACTCTGCCTTCAAGACTGCTCAGGCCATCAACGACTTCAACTATGGCGAGCAGCTTCCCCTGATGATCCTTGCCAACTGGCGTGGATTCTCTGGTGGCCAGCGCGACATGTACAACGAGGTCCTCAAGTACGGCTCGTACATTGTCGATGCTCTCGTCAAGTTCGAGCAGCCAGTCTTCATCTACATTCCACCATTTGGTGAGCTTCGTGGCGGTTCGTGGGTCGTCGTCGATCCCACCATTAACCCGACCGCCATGGAGATGTACGCCGATGTGGACGCCCGCGGCGGTGTCTTGGAGCCTGAGGGTATCATCGGTATCAAGTACCGCAAGGACAAGCAGCTTGAGACCATGGCCCGTCTCGATCCCGTTTACTCGGGCCTTAAGAGGCAGATCGCCGACACGTCGCTTTCCAAGGAGGAGATCGATGAGATCAAGAAGAAGATGACGGAGCGCGAGCAGGAGCTTCTGCCTGTGTATGCTCAGATCAGCTTGCAGTTTGCCGATCTTCACGACCGCGCCGGCCGCATGAAGGCCAAGGGTGTCATTCGCGAGGTGCTCGAGTGGCGCAACGCCCGCCGCTTCTTTTACTGGCGCGTGCGCAGAAGATTGAACGAGGAGTACATCCTCCGCCGCCTTGCCTCGGCGGCTGCGGTTTCGGGCGTTCACAACAAGAATGCGGCGGCAGCTGCCCAAGCCCGCGCCCGTCACCTCTCCCTCCTCGAATCCTGGTGCGGTATTGCCCACTTTGACAAGTCTGATCGCGAGGTTGCCATCTGGTACGAGGAAAACCGCAAGGTGGTGCACGAGAAGGTTGAGCACCTCAAGGCCGAGGCTCTGCAGGCCGAGATGCGCGAGCTCGTCCGCCTTGGTAGCCAGTCTACGGAGGATGCTGCCAGCAACCCTGCCTGGAAGGGTATCCGCGATGTCCTTCACACCATGCCGGTACAAGAACGGGAGAAGATGCTCCAGTATCTCAAGCAGGTGTAATTTGGTCATGATGTTGCCATGAATGGGCAGTAATTGGGGGGGAAAAGGGATAAGAAAATACATGGTGACGATTGTACGAGACTAAAATGGTTTTTTTTCTTCCAGAACTCTGTAATTGCATGCACATGATGGACGGGATGTATGGGTTGAAAGCGGTGTTAATTTTTCTCGTTTGGGCATGGTTGGGATTGGACAGTTCTTCAGCGATAGTAACAATACATGTTTCCAAGTTATCACGATTTATGTCGGTGTGAATGTGAGATGTCTGGTGGTTGGAAATAAGAGGAATCAACATGGTGATGGCGATGGCGGTGGTGACGATGGTGGATTATGCAGGATAATATCTAGCCTAATGCCGCTGAGTGCCCCTATCAAATAGCCTGCCCGGCTAGCTCAATCGGTAGAGCGTGAGACTCTTAAGGAGTGCTCCGAAATCTCAAGGTTGTGGGTTCGACCCCCACGTCGGGCTCAATTCCCGTCGAACGACATCATTTTGCCGTTTTTTTCTTCTGATCCATACTGGATGAGTCGCTCATTTTTGCCTTTTTCGGGGAGCTTGATGGAATCTCTTCGTTTCGAGAATTTCGTGACCTGTGCTGTGATGTCAGAGTGTCTTACGCAGAGGAGGGAGAATATGCATTCGTGATCAATCTTTCTTTTCGGGATGCAAGCCGAGTGGGTGGAAAAGTCCCTTGCTTGAGTGAGAATATGGTACGAAAGGAGAAGAGAGTTGGTTTTTCATTGCCGTTTTGGTTGATTCGATCCGGGAAGGAGAGGAGATGGTATTTACATCGGACTTTTTTGTAGAAAGGGAGGGGGTGTAACCGAAAGAGGTCAAATGAGGCGGGTACGTCAGCCTGGTGTAAACACGGTCACACACCAGTGACACGTGCCAGCCTTGTCATGTTTGGTGATCTTGTTAGACCTCTTCCAAGATTTTGGGTCCGGGGTCCTAGCCGATGAGGCGGCTTGTAGTGTATTGTCTGTCCAAGCGGGTGGGTGTGAGATGAATTGGCCCACCAGGAGGTTCAGATTGGGTTGTGGAAGGTGATGAAAACATGAGTGACCGCTTACATGTGGAGGCTGCATTGGTTGTGCTTACATGGGAATTGCATCATTCTTTTGGGGATGGTGATGATGATGAGGTGAGGTGAGGTGGACGAGAAGAAGAAGAAATATGGTGGTGCGAGATAGCGGTTGAGTGACAAGTGCCAGGGAGATGTTGTGGGAGTGTGAGAAGGGGGGCTTCACAAAGCAATAAAACGGACGAGAAAATGTGTGTATGTAGGGAGGCAGTGTATGATTTCGACGTCAGTGGCTTGTAGTCCAGATATTGGGAAGGGGGGCATGGGTGTCAGGTAGTTGGGATTGAGCCGCGGGGTTATGATAAGCAAGAAGGACGCGCTCAACTTTTTCTTTTGGGCTTTCTTCATGATGACTACAGAAAGCTGAACTTGCACAAGGAAGTTTTGCATTCAGCGCTGACTTGGTCGTCAAATCACTGGAATCGCGTGAGCAAGGAGTTGTCAAAGACTTGGATCGATCTTGAAAGCAGAAATCTCGGTCTTTTCTACTGCATAATCGGCACTTGCCCGTCAATCGGACTTCGACGGTAGCAGGTGGCTTGCTTGTTGTGTTGGACCCTGGTTCCACGTGGGATGTTGGTGGTGACACGGCCAATAGCTGGTGTTCTCAGCCTCATCCAGCCTGGAATGACGTATGGGGATCTCGTTTGACTGTGCATTGAAGTTTCACAAGAATTTCCCTCAAGGTTCTCGGCTTTCATCCAAGACCTTGGTAGCGCTCGCGTGGCTTTTGCACATGCCGCGGGCGTTTGTCCAATCGGTTGTTTGCCGAGAAGCCTCAAAGACAGCATGAGAAAGTCAAAGGATCAAAAAGCAAGACTCCAAATCAGATTTCGGTGCTGTATTAACCCGAACTACCTAAAAGTGAAGGTGAAGGGAAAGGCACATAAAAATTCAAAACGCCATGAGCAAACTCCAGCCAGTACTCCAGGATTGATATCCATCCAGTGGCTAGGGAAAACCAGGATTCTTTGTGAGCCTCGACATGAAACTATCTTGGGCCTCCTGCGGCATTGCTGTTACCACTCGTTAGCTGCCACCCTCGTAATAAATGACAGACCTTCAGACACATACGTACAGACATCATGTTTCACGATTTGGGACCAAAAGATCAAAAGATGTCCAAGGCCGTGACGTTCCCCTCGACGAGATTGTAGTAGCCGCCATCATTGCTGATATAATAAACAGCGACCTGGATGTAATATGCTCCAGCCATGGGGTAGTTGGTTGCAACCGCATCGAAGGTAAAGTGAACAACACCATTGCTCGTGCGGGTCCAGTCAGGGGATACCGTCGTCGCCCCTGTCAACCCGCCATCTACAGCGGTTTGGCTGTATCCTTCATGGAGAACGACGGTAGCGAAGAGATTGCCGATATTGGTGATATCTACGCCTTTGTAGTCTGAAAGAGTGAATGAGACCTCGATTGCGGGACTGATGGTTTCGTTCATCCCAACGCTTGCGGGCGGTTGGCCAATAACCCTGAGTGGGTTTGAAGAACGACGTGCCATGGTGAAAGAGGTGGAGGGAAGTTGTTGAGGCTTAGAGCTTTCTGATATGGGGTCGACTGTTGGCATTTACTGAAGAACTCAGTGTGCGATTGGCATGTTGGCAGATGGGGAGGGGGAATACGGCTTCATATACCTGTTCAGAAACCTGGTCAAGGGGTCATCGGATTCGTTGATGAGGAGTGATAGAGACAATCCTGGTCTCGTGGTGGTTTCAATACTAACTTGAGGAACCAACAAACCGGGCACCATCTCGCATCTCATGTTGCTGAGCCTGGGTGGACTGGTAATCGAGACCCGGGACGTGCCGGATCTCCTTGTTCACACCCAATCCTCCCCGCCATGAGGGGGCGGCCCTTGTGCATGGAACATGTATTGAAAGATCAGGGGAAACGTTGATGAAATCTACCAGAGCCGAATACATGAAACCCCCCTCCTCTTCCTCGTCACCTGGTAGGGGAAAGCGGAAAGGGGACACCAGAAACAACAACAGCTGAAGGTTGTTGAAATCCTTCAGTTTTACTAGGTAGACATTGTTGTGGCCGAGTACTAGGTAAGGATATCACTCTTCTTTCTTCGCGGATTTTCGCTTTTGGTAAGCAAATCCAGTCCCGTTCACCTTTGGTAAAAATACCGCCATGATCGAGGGTGTGTAAGTTTATCCCGAGAATACGGAACTGGAACGCGATCGACCCTGCCAGATATGATTTGTCACTTTTGTGGCGGCAAGGTCTGGGAGGTCTACAATCCAATAAGATTTCTCCATGCCCAGGTCCTCATGGTGGGGATCATGGAAAAAGAACCGATGGGTCGTGGTGTATCTACGGTAAAGCATCGTCGTTGGTTTCGAGAGTCCGAATTAGCTGAACATTGTGCTTAACCAAGTTAGCTCCCTTGGCCTGATCCCAGACCGTTTGCCGGTTAGAACTCAGGGAATAGTATTTTAGCTCCGATTCCCAGACAAGTTTTGGATATACAGATCAGAGCTGGTACCGAGCTGGCTTCGAGCTCCAAAGAACGCGGCATCTCCTAGAGAATCCGGCCCTAGCAAAGATTTCCACCTAGGCTTGATTTCTGTGATTCACCATGCCTTCCCAAATCCTCTACCATACATAACCTTTCGATATACCAATTGTTTGGTCTTGACAAAGGTCGTCCACGTTGAAGAGGAACAAGGGTAGACTACATTTAAACTAGTGATGATCTCTTCCCGATCCGAGATAGCGTGACTGCTTCAGCCGCTTAATCTCGCAGTTGAGTCCGATCATGGCGTTCGCTTACACATGTGCAGATCACGAAGGAATGTTCCAATGTTCCAACGGTACGTACAGTCGGTGGCTTTGGCAGGCAACAAATTCCTTTTTCACGTGGCCACCCCCTTTTTGATTCCATTGCCACCAGAACTTCGGAGACTTCTCCGAGACGTGGGGATTTCCGCAGGTATTTTGACGGCTCTCCAGTCGACTTGGCGTTGAAGTGGCAGCAAAGACTCCGCGTGGTATTTGCCTCCACATGTATGCGGTGCAACATGCAGGGTCCATCTTCAATGACGCAGCCTTGCGATGGTGATTGATGTGATTGATCATGTTTCGAGCTGGGTGCGGGATGAGACCTACCCGATACTTTAGCCCTCGGATGCTGTGCCGAGAGGTCGACTGAAAGTTCGCTAACGCGACGAAAATCGTCGACAATATCACCATGAATGAATAGGTCTGGCCCAGGGGGCAGAAGACGAGTTTATTCTGAGTGGAGCTGAATAAGGCACTGTGCCAAAAGCAAGCCTGGTGAGAATGTGCTGTGAGCAAGTTCCAAGAATCAACATCCCTTACTTTCCAGTATTGGGAATGGCGTCAGCAAACCGAGCGTCTTTTTGACCGATCAATGGCGTCGACTGGAGTGGGATGAGTAAGTGCTCACAAATACGCTCGCAAGGTTGGTCCATATGCAGCCTGATCACAACGTTCCTTCCATCAAC
Organism: Podospora pseudocomata; assembly: GCF_035222375.1. Lineage (NCBI taxonomy): Eukaryota > Fungi > Ascomycota > Sordariomycetes > Sordariales > Podosporaceae > Podospora > Podospora pseudocomata. The sequence goes on along the minus strand of NC_085891.1, from coordinate 466,765 downwards.
AGGCGGGTCAGAGAGTCGCAGGATCGTCAGTCAGAAAGGCGGTGTTATTTCAAGATCAGACCTGCAGCAAGATTAGTTGCCCGCATTGCAATTGGTTTGGTTCAAGACATCAGGAAATGAAAAATGCCTCGGAAATGCGTCCTATGTGTACAAACATGACGTCGCCAGAGAGTTTGAAGCGTAGCGCAGTTAGAAGAAGATAAGGTAGGATGAAAGAGACCAAATCCTAGGGTTAAATACTCCGCGTCGTAAACGGAGGTCGGTCACTGTAGGCTTGAAGATATCACAAGTATCCAGACGCGCAGACGTCACACTATCCAGTATTCTTTCACCAATGAAGGAGACAGAGAGACTAGGTACCCACCAAGAAACTTCGTACATGCTGCTGCCCCCGAGATTGTTTCTCTTACACCTCAACTCTACCGTTTGAACCCCACTTGAAACAAGCAAATCATTTCATGCTCTTGCTCCAAGCTGTTGCAGCAGCTCGATAGGTATTACAGCAAAAATCTTTCAAACCATCCCCCGGATTATTTGGACGCTCCTCAAACGAAGGGAACCAGCTAAACATTATCCACAAATAATTCAAACACTCCCCAGCACTATCCGCTAGTTTGGTTAACGAAAGGAATGGATAAGTCACCCTTTTACCTACCTGTTCACCTCAACCAAATATTTCCTAGGCTCCATGTCCACAAAGCCCGAAGGTAAGCAAGTATAAAACAGACCTACCCACGTTACATCATTTCCATTAGCTCTATGATACCAGAGCTAACCCACTGCTTCCTAGATCCTTACAATCTCTTCCAGATAACCAGACTTCATCTTCTCACTTCATACCGACGCCGATGGCAAACTACTACCACATCCTCCACCCCAACCGAGCCCAACCCGAGATCCCATCTTGTATAGTGGCTATAGCGACAACCTCCCAGTATCGACCCTATATCACTTCTCATCACAGTACATCCAAATCAGCGGACTTGTACAACCTTTCAAAACAAGACCCCCAACACCTTATCTCGACCACGTCGGCGCCGAGGAGGGTTCAGACTATCCAGACTGAATGCGGCAGGGCCAAAGAAGTAAGGACATCACTACGCTTAGAGAAGGAGCTCGCCTTGTTAGGGTCTAACCGCACCCTCAATTTTAGCTCTTTACTATTGGCTAAAGGCTTTATACAAAGAGGTTGTAATCGTTTTCATTTTGATCCAAGTCCCTACCAAAATTGGGTAGGTTTAATATTTGAATAAAAACCTACCGGCTTATTTTAAATATTACCTAATTAAGTTAACGTATGTATCTTTTCAAAGTTTATAAACTTACCAAAGTACTTATCGCCTTTTTTTTTCTATGGAAAAAAAGGCTCTTATAATTTATAGCTCTGCTATATTTATTGTAAGTACTTACTATAAGTTATTGAAAAAAATAGTACGAAAAATAAAAACTGACGAGATTACAGCCCTTTTAATTGCGGGTATTTGATATCATTTTGGCCTCGCTGCACCTGGTATTAGCTGTATGGTTAATGTTGTAAGCCTTGGGAATGCCTTCAATTGGGTGGGCTCCACTGCAGAGCCTTGGCCAAAGTGGTGGTCAAAGTGCTCTTTTCCAAGCCAAAAAAAGTCCATTGAAAAAAGAGCCTAAATATCGATGGTGCGATCAGACTCTCATTTTGTCACTCTACCGTGCCTTTGAAAACCTGATTTTTAACTTCATGGCTCGACCGTACTTCCTCCCCTTTGGACACCCCCTTCCCGCTTCATCCCTATCATTGATCCTTCCCCGAGGTAGCAAGTAAGCAAGACACCAAAGAATGAGGATATCGCCATCTAGATTGAACTGTTATTAATCTGCTTTTTATTCAGTTTCAACTCCTCTTTTCCACTATGGTACCTAAATTATCACCACTTCAAGGAAATCCTCCTCTCACCAGGGCAAGAATATAAAGACAGGACAAGAAAAATAAATTACATTTTGGTATATGATACAAAAAAAGTCATGTCTGTCTCCCGCTTGGTTAATTTTCTTCCGTAAATCAAGCATAGCTGTGGTATAAGCCCCAATGAAGCAAAAGAGGTTAACAAAAATCCTGCAAAAACGCCGTCGCTGCCTTTCTCTTCTAACAACCATTCCCCCTCCTCCCTCCCTTGTGGCGGTAGTGGTGGTCATGGCTATAGTGATGGGTATCTATTATCCTCCTCTGTCTCCCTTCCTTATCCTCAACAGACAGCCTTAAGCATTGGTGGCGCTGCTGTGACGAGGTCTCTTCCTCCCGCTCCCGGCAGCGGGGTGCATCTTCTCGTTGCGCTCCCGCTTGAGCTTCTCGTCCAAGACGCGGGCTGAAATGTCATGGTTAGCAATTCCCTCCATACCATCTCGACCAAAAACTTACTAAGAACATCGTAACCAAACCGAGGAAACTCCAAGCACAAGTTCCTGAACTCGTCCTCGGCCTCGGCGCGGAGCGTGTGCGATCTCGTGGCCCAAAAGTTGGCAACAGGAGCGCGGATGCTCGTGTCGTCCTTGGCCGTGAACTCGTAGACGTACCGGGCGTAGGCGATCTCGCCCTTGGCGGTGGAGTTGACGCAGTGGATCTTGCTCGACGCCAAGTTCTTGAGGTTGTTGAGGCCAAACTTCTCGGCCAGAGTGTAAACCTTGGCGTGCTTGAGGAGCTGCTCCCCGGTGTAGTCCACGTCGGGGATCGAGGCGTCCTTCTCCAGGCTGCGCTGGCCGGCGATCTTCTTGGGGAAGTAGTCGCCCGTGTAGAGGAACTCGAGGAAGCAACCCATGGCGTCGAGGTCTTCGTTGGGAAGCTCAATCTGGCGGGGCTGTCGTGGAAGCGGTGGGTTAGCCTTCATCTGCTACTAGAGGTTAGGAGAAAGACATACGCTGCCATCATCGGCAAACTCGGCGATGCGATCGGCAAAGTATGGGCTCTGGGTCAACAGCCCCTGATGAGCCGTCAGGATGGTCTCTTCATCGTTGTTACCGATCAACAGAGTGACGACGGGGCTCCTCAGGTACTGCAAAAAGGTAATGCGCGGCGCCGGGGTGTCGTCGGGATCGCCCTCAGCAAAAGGCAAATCGGCATTCTCGGTGCTGCCGGCAGCGGCAGGAGTTTCGGTGGCAGCGGCAGGCGCATCGCCTTCCTCGGTCATCTCGACGTCGCCAGTCTGCTGGGTGGCCGGGGTCTCTTCGACAATGACCTCGTTGAAGCTGTCGGCCATTGTGACGGATTGAGGATATTAGAAGCTATCAAGGCAATTGACTGGCGCAATTGGAAATGATGGATGGAACTGACCGGCGCGATTGGTTCTGCTGGACCGGAGAACCGTTGCGGTATAGTATCGATGATGATGATGCTGCGGCGATAAGAACGAGAGTCGAGAATTCATGAATTGATAGGTAAATATCTTCATGGGTGGGGTTGATGGTTGTCGGAGGGATGATGCGCCGTCGGTCGTGTCGCAAAAAGAGAGGACGGAAGACTTGCGCAAACGGAGAAGCTGGCGAACAGGAGGAAGGAAGCAAGCAAGCTCTCTCTGTGGAGCTCCTGCATCAGTTGCCCCGAAGAGACAAACAAAGGAAGGAGCTGTACGAGTGTCTGAATACTAGGCAGGCTCACAGCTGCCTTCAGGGGTACAATGGGAGCTTGGACCACCCTCCCGGAAGCACCTCGATGGCTCATCAGGGGCAGATCAACAGATCATCACTAATGCATCTTTTGGGAGTGTCAGCGAGTACATATTCTTGCATGGTTTTTCTACGCTATTTTCTTCGTCGTCGAAGACGAAGCAATAATTACCAATATTCCATCCACCACAATGTTATATATATATTACCCCTCGACACTGCCATCGTGGATAACATATCAAGACCCTCCGAGCCATCGAAAACCATAATATAATCGCTATTCCCATCACTTAATGTACAAAGTCCCAAAAAAATCAACCGTGATCAACTCGTTTGAATGAACCTCTTCCATCCTTATGCATCCCCAATAACCTTTGCGCTCGCCCTACGAGCCCGCCCACTCCGCCGAACTCCATCGAGAGCAGCAGCGGTTGCCCCTTCCGCCTTCGGGACCAAACTCTCTCTGATTCTGGCCCTACCCCGCTGGGGTGGGTTGCTTCCCCCTTCGGTGTCCATCGTCGACTCTCTTTGTGAGCCTGCCCGCCAGCCCTTCTTCCCCCGCGCCCTCGCCTCGTCCTCTGGATCCAGGAAACGGTTGACGACACGGTGATCCAGAATGCGTTCTTCTTTATCGTTCTTGCCTGCTGGCTGGGTCTTGGGCCAGACGTAGCCGTAAAGCTTGGAGTGGCGCTCGCAACGTGGGCAATTGGCTCTCGTAAAGTAGGCGTCTTTTTGAACAAATGCAGTGTTGCAGTTGGTGCAGTGGATCCAGGCAGTCTCGGGCTCTGAGAGAAGTAAGGGTGTGAGGGTGTAATCTCCTGGCACACGACGCTTTTGTGCCGGTCGTGGTGACCGTTGCTGAGCGGCCTGGCGCTTCTTGGAACCCTTCGCCTTTCCTACCGGCGTTGTCGGAGCGGCCGCATCACTGGGTGGTGGCACTGGAACCACCTCTTCTACTGGAGGAGTCGCTTTCGTCGCTTCTGTGTTGTTCAGTTCTTCGGCCGGAGGGGTCACCTCGGTGGTGGGGAGAATTGTTGGGAAGCCGTACGACTTTTGGGGCACTGGGGAGATCGACCCGGGCAGTTGCTGTACGTCTATCTCAGCGGTAGGCTGCTCGTTTCTTAGGATTTCGATCGCCTGCTTGATAGGCGTCGGCTCAGGTGAAAGAATGAGCCCATCTGCCGAGTCTGAAGCGGGGGTCGTGACGTCGGTGAGATTGGCGCTGCCGGCTTCAGATGCAAGTGGACTACGCGAAAGTTCAGATTCCGAGCTGCTTCTCGAAATTGGCGACCCGGATGTTGTAGGTGGCAGATCATATTGCATAGTTTTGAGGCGCTTAGCCGGAGTGATGGGCGGGGTTCCGAGCGCTGTCGCACCTCGTTTGCGCCCCGGGCCTGAGCCCTCCGTCGATTCCGCTGTTGACTGCCTGTCGCTCAGAACCATCTGGCTTCCCCGTTTCTTGAGGACCCTGGGGCGGATATCCGGGGTGACGGACGGAGTTCGAGAGCCTGAACCTGCCACACTCTCGTCTCTCAACCTCCGCCGGAAAGAGTAGCCCTGTGACGCCGCCAAATCATCCTCGATGCTTCTCTTCACCGAAGTGCCCCCCTCATCTTGCTTCCAGCCATTGACCTGTCTCGCCTCGCACGTCTGGCACAAGCACTCGCAATTGTCCTCTCCAAAGTAACTCTCGCTGTAGCTGACTGTGATCTCCTCGCCCACGCCAATGTCCCTGCATGCGATGATCTCAATCCCTGCCTGGCCGCAAGTAACGAGCCGGGCATTCGCGTCGCAATCGTGATTGGCAAATCGAGCAGGCCCCATGAATAAGCTGGTTGACTTGCTCCTGCTACTGACCACTAGACTAAAGTCCTTTTTGCGTGATGCCATGTCTGCCTCCTCCTCGGGGGTGATTGTCACCTGGATTCCGGCCAGGTATTTGATCGTCTCGTTGCGCCTGATGAAGCGCCGGGCTGCGATGCTGGCCTCATACGTGACGATGGTGTAGCGATTGGTTGCATTGACCTCGAAAGGGCAATCTGGCAGGTAGATCGACATGTAGCGCCGCATGTGGGCTTTGAAGTCATCCTTTTCCTTGGATGTTTTGAGACCATTGTAGAATCGCTTTAGGCCGTCGGTCGCAAGCAGTGTCTCTTCGGCAGTCTTGAGATCGGAGTTGATGATGAGGTGAGTCTGGATGAGCTTGGCGATTTCCTCCTCTCTGACGCCCCGGGAAGGATGGTAAGATGTGCGATTTTTGGGAATGGTCGTCCAGTAATAAGTGTGGTCGATCAGAGCATCGGTTAAAATGTCGTCGTAAGCAGCTAGCTGTGCAAGCGTGAGCTTCTTCTTTCCCTGGGCTGGTGACCGGGGAGGCATCTTTGTGTTGTGTGTGTGTGTCGGGTATCGATGAGTTGCTCGACCGAGGTGGGTAGGAGGGTTGTGAGGTGAAGTCGGGTGTCGGGTGTTCGAAATATGAAAGAAGGAGTGGACGAAGGGGGTCAGTGTTCAATGCGAGACTTGACTGCCTTCATGCGACCCGGGCAGATCAGATCGGGTCGGCGCAAGTGCCAATAATGGCTTTTTTAGGTTCCTTTGTGGGAAGGAAGGGAGCCGACCTGCAGCGGCTGGGCCGACAATGGGTAGGTGTGGGAGGTGAGACAGATGCAAACCTTGGGCTCAGCCTTTGGCTGCAAATTGAGCTGCGAATGCCAGTTGTCGTCATAAGTTGGCAAGTTACGGGAGCAACCTAGGTAACAGATTCCGGATATAGATTGACGCTTGAAGACTGGCTGGTCTGTACCGTATGACTGCAGCTGCACTTTCAAGTGACTTGACCCGCGTTACAGATACTCTTACTTCCCGAAACCTGCAAAGTGTGCATGAGGTACAGGAGAAGAGGTCGGACGGGGAAAAGGGGAACGAAAAAAGACAGGATCACGGTTGCTGTCTGGTTGCCCTCTCGTTGCCAGGGAAATTGAGGGGGCTAGGCGAGTTGACCACCAAATCTGGCGGAATCTGGCGGGGACAGCGCGTGCCAACAAGCTGATCCCCTGCCGCAAGTTTTTGCGCTGAGCTTCCCATTGGCCAGATCTCGTCTTGACTGGATCCACAGCTGCCGGTACGTTTGGAACAAGCTAAAGAGCTTGCATGAGGATCCCGATTGGGCATGGTTTCAAAGAAAGCAGCCTCTGTCCAAGCGTTACATAAGCACAGCCTTGTGCCCCTCGGGTCGGTGCGAACAATTTTCCACGGCCAGGACATCCCGTCGCCGCATGGCAATTGGCTGCCCATCCGGGAGCTTCACGATCAGCAACGACACCCCTCAGGTACGGTTTGGCCGTCCGACGACAAGATGATTCAACTAAAGGTACTTTTCTATTCTTTTGCCCAATATAAAATCAAGCTAATCCTCTCCACCAGAGCATGCTTAACTGCATCGACAACTCTGGCGCCGCCATTGTTGAATGCGCCATGGTCATCGGCCAGAAGAGACACGCCTCGATCGGTACGACGATAATTACCCAAGGAACCCGAAGAAAACTCACGTAACTGACCAATACAGGCGACCGGATCGTGGTGGTCGTGCAGAAGCAAAGAGATGCGGGAGCTGCCGGCATGGCCGCCGCCTCGGGTGCCAAGGTCAAGCGTGGTGATATCAGACATGCCGTCGTCGTGCGGACGAAGCAAAAGGTCACCCGGAGAGATGGAAGCTGCATCAAGTTCGACGACAACGCCTGCGTTTTGATTAACAAGTCTGGCGACCCTATCGGATCCCGTATCAACGGCGTCGTGGGCATGGAGTTGCGCAAGAAGAAGTGGAGCAGAATCCTCAGCATGGCCCCCTCGCAGGCATAAACTGAGACCAACACCAATAAAAAACGTAAAATCAAATCATGGGAGGGATCATTTGGGTGTATTATATCATTGCTCCACTGGGGAGTGGCATCAGAACGGCGTTATACGGCGTCGTGTAAACTACTTGTACAGCTTCAATACAGGCAAAATACCCGAATCACCTCTCCTTTCACGCATTTGTCCCTCATTCCCATGAATAAACAGCCCAGCAATAAAAATAAATTCCCATCGATGATGCCTCCTCCTATCCTCAAAGCCAAGTTTTGTTTACCCTAGCAGTGATAAACATCTCCCACTCCTATATCAATCTCGCCAAACGCCGTGTTATGCAAATGTTCCTGTATCTCACTCGCCGATGTACAAGTGTCCCGCCGAAAGACCAAACTCATTGGTAAATGTTACCGCAATAGCAGCACACATAAAAGAGTTTCTGAGAAAGGGTCAGCAACGGTTGGACTCCAGAAGGTGACAGGCCTGGAGCTGCTTACCATTCCCGTTTCAGCGCTTCGCTGTTGAGACTGAAAGAAGACAGCCTCCCCATGGTTGCAAGAGGGGCAAGTGCGCTGTTCTCTTGGTAGCTAGAGCAGAAACCCCGTCAGCCACTGGCTCAAACATAGGTAACGTGAAAACCCGTGCACTTCGTCGCTTTAACCAAATCAACACCGGAACTCCCAACCTGCTGTCTATCTATGTACCGGTATACACTGCGGGGTATGATCGTCGAGAGAAAGGGAACGATTGCGTGTGCCGCTGCAAGAAAAATGAAGAACGCCGTGTTTGCCAGGAATATTATACAATTTGTACGTCAAATCATGTCGTCATAGTCTCGTCGTGTCAAGTGAATGTGTATCGAAAGAGTTTGGCGACTACACAGCAGCGCTTTGAGCGAGCACGTAGTGTGGCATGGCGTTATTCTCGGGCTCGAATCCCATGGCTTCTTCTTCGTCCTCCTCCATCAAGTCGCCAAAGTATTGCTCGCTCCGAGCCATGAAGTCGGCGAGGTTCTCGCGGTTGTCTTGCCAGGCGCAAATGTCGGCGTCGCCCTGATCGAGCCGCATGAAGTTCTGGAGCGGTACGGGAATGTCGGGATTGTGGGCATCGGTGGGGAGAACGGCGAGACGGTCTTTGCAAATCTCACACGAAATCATGCGGCCGCATGTCAGGCAGCAGACAAAAGCGCAGTGGTCCGGGTTCGGGTGTTGTCCAAACGAGCTAGCATGATGGGAAGCAACAGAAGAATCACCCACCGTAGGATCAGAGCCAACGTCCTGCGTCACGCCGGCCGTCTCGCCAGCGGCATTGTTGAGGACATTGCGAAAGATGCACGACGAGGTGGCCTCTTCGGAGAAGTTGCAAGTGCGGCAGGTGAACATGAGCTTGCGATCGGCCTCATCTTCCTTGGGGTAGAGCATGTTGCTGCATTCCGAGCAGAAACGGAACGTGATTTGCTCGAGGGGCTTCTGGCCATGGAGCTGCGATTGCTCGCCCGAAGCTGAAGGGGCTGGTGATGAAGCCATTGCTGATGTCGTGGCTGAGGAGTGTGTTGTGTGGTGTTATGATGGTTTCTGGTGGTAGCAGGTGGTGGTGCAGGCACTGAAACTTTTTCGGGCAGCGGAAACCTGGAAGTGATGTGGTTGGGTTGTGTAAGGTGGTGTTTGGTGGTAAAAGAGTTGCGGTTGGTCTTTTTGAGTTTTGAAAAGGCGAAAACAGGCTGCTAGATGGTCCACACACGTGTCGCCAGGTGAGTTCCACAGAAGATGCAGAAAGTAAAGTAAATTTTACCTGGTGCAGAAAATTATTTGAAGTCGAATGGAAATGTCTTGCGGTGGAATGGGGAGCGAGTTGAAGATGGATGTCTTTTTCTATGGATATCTTTGAGTGAACCCAAGCTTGTGGTCAAAGGCGCGAAACGCAGGCACAGTGCATTGTGGGCGGCGCGCCACCAAGAGCAACAGTTGGGAATACACGCGCCTTGCCCCTTTCCGGCTGCCTGAGGTCAACAGCCAACCAGGATGCCCCACTTGGCTTATTCAGGCACTGACAACCTACCTGGAACTAGATAATCTTGCTGTCTGAGGCCTTGGTTGAATGCCTGATGGATACGGAGTACGGATATGTAGGGTACAGTTAACCTGCGTCACGTCGCATCCATCAGCATCAGATGGGGTCCCTCGTGATCCCCGGTACACAGAGTGAGTGGCACACCTTGGGACAAAGGAAGACAGGTGACGGGATGGATGGGATGGTCTGAGACTCTCAGTCGTCCAGCTGAAGACCCCCCGGGGCGGGGCTTGCCCTGTGAGGTACTCCGGCTGGAGACAACAGCGCCAAGCAGGAGCGGGGTGGTTTCCCGCTGCACTCCGCAATCCATCCAAAGGTTTCCATTGCACACTTGACCCCTCTCAGTGCAACCCTCGACGACCTATTCCAACCTTCCCGTCTGCAGCACGTCATCTTCTTCTCTGTGTTTTTTTTTAGGAACTGCTTTTCTTTTGGTTACCTCGGTAGGTATTTGTCTAGATACATACCAACTCCAATCCCACCATTTAAAAAGGGTCCACAACCTGTTGCCCCTCCACGGCACCAAGTCCCACCAGTTCAACCCAGCCAGCGTTTCATCACGTCGTAGCCTTGTTGTCCATTCTCCAACAACAACAACAACAAAGTAGTAGCCATTTGTTGTTTTCTGTCCATCCTAGACCAACAATCAATCATCATGAACGGCGTATGTCTCAATGTCAATATCTCGAGCTTACTATATCATGTAACTAACCCTGCATCCTGCCCCAGAACCAGCAAGAAACCGGCCTCCCCCCTCACTGGGAGGTCCGTCACTCCAACTCCAAGAACCTGCCCTACTACTTCAACTCCGTGGACCGCACCTCGAGGTGGGAACCCCCCGCCGGCACCGACCCCGAGAAGCTCAAGGTGTACATGGCGACCTACCACTCGGCCAAGGCGCCTCTTCCCACCGGCGACGCCCAGTCCGGCAAGATCAGGGCGGCGCATTTGCTGGTCAAGCACAGGGACAGTCGCCGGGCGTCCAGCTGGAAGGAGGTATGTTTACTGTCATTTTTGACCATGTCTCGAAGGAGGACTGTAAGCTGACCATTGGCTGTCGCAACAGGCCGAAATCACCCGGTCCAAGGAGGAAGCCATGTCGATTATCAAGGCACACGAGCAGAGGATCAAGAGTGGGGAGATCACCTTGGGGGAGTTGGCCCTGTCGGAATCAGACTGTAGCTCGGCGCGCAAGAGGGGCGACCTGGGTTATTTCGGACGCGGGGACATGCAGAAGGAATTTGAGGATGCTGCTTTTGCGCTGCAGAAGGGAGAGATCTCGGGGGTGGTTGACACGGCGAGTGGGTTGCACTTGATTGAGAGGTGAGTTTTATCTTGGTGACCTTTGTTTTGTTTTGTTTTGGATGAATGCTAACGGAGATGGGATGCATAGACTTGAGTAGAGATGGGAACGTGTATGGATCGAAAGAGAAATTGGGTGAAAGGCATCAATTACAGGATGAGAGGGTATCTGAGGTCCAGTCTCAGTAGCCAACAGAGGACATCGGGTTGACAATAGATCAGCATTGTTCTCTGCAAAATGCCCTGCCCCGGTCTGCGAGTGTCATGATTGTTTGCCAAGTCTGCCAGACAAAATTTGTTCCAAGTCTACCTTCTATCCTATCGACTGCTTTAGCCGTTGGCAGCCTGGCTAGGTGCCACGCCAACTAGACATGCGCCACAGTTTACTATGATCACACGCAGGCAACTTTCAAGTCAAAGAGATCATCATCCAATAACCAGAAGCAGGTACAATAACCTCCTTTTCTGGCTTACTTGATTGCTATCACTTCCCGATTACCAAATACATAAACAATTCATCATGATGATAAACTCCGTCGCCAATGCTGTCATCAAAAAGACAGAAAAAAAGAAAAAAAAAGCAAAAGACCTCAAAACGGGAGTCGGGGCTCTGAAACCGTTCCAATCTAGAAACTGCACAATGGGTATAATATAGCCAACGCCGCCCCGCAGAATTCCCCTAGAAAAAATGAAACGTCCACTTCATGACATGTTTCGTACATCCTTCTTTGGTCTCGTAAGTTGTTGGTTGCTCTCCAGGAGCCTTGAAGCAACTTTAGCCCACTTTGTTTTCAGTTGTTTTGGTGTTGTAGTAGTATTATTCCCTCCCATAATTTTCATCTCTCCAAAAGGTCCCGAGTGCCCAAAATGATGTCCAAACTTGTTTGTTGACCCTCAAAAAAGAAGTTTGTGTGTTGTCCAATCTAGGCACCCACACTCCCCAACACCCACGACACCAGCGGCCCAATCGTCGAAAATACCACCGTCATGATCCCCAGCGCCATCATCGACAGGGCCGAATACGGCGCCGCCTCGCTTTTCGTCTCGTAGAGATAGGCAGTCCCCATTGCTGCAGCGTTTATGCCCACTGCTACGCCTGCCGCGACGGTTCGGGGGTCGTTTTCCCCTTTGGTGGTGGCGGTGGTGGTATCGTTGGTGTGATCATCGCGGCCCCCAATGTTGACAAGATGCTTTTCCAAAAACCGGCCGACACCAAGCCCGAGCGACATTTGATAGACGATCCCGCTTATGACCACCATTGCTGCGTTGAGGGACTTGTCTGCTGATAGGGTGTCCAGCACGGGGTTGCCTAGCGCGAGGGTCACGCTCCGTGCGGCGAAGGCGAGGGCGCGGCCTTGGGGGGCGACGCCCATTGTGTGGGCGAGGAGGGGGCCGCAGGAGACGTTACCTAGGGCGATGAGGGACGAGACGGTGAAGACTGTTAGTCCTGCGCGAGACAAGAGCTGGAGGCGGTATTCGTAGAGTTTGAGGCCCCAGGATACGAGGCCGGCGTTGAGGATGGAGAGGGCGACGTCCCCTGCTGTGAGGGGGACGGAAAAGCTGTTGAGGAGCGCGCTGGAGAAAGGGTTGTGGCTTTCGAGGGTTGTGAGCATGGCTTGGAGGGGGCGGGAGGAGAGGTGGCCGTCGAGGAGGAGGTAGGCTGCCATTGTGAGGGAGGTCCAGAGGACGGCGTTGAAGAGGCCTGAGAGGAGTGTGCGGGCGAATGGGCGGAGGTAAGGGGAGGTTTTGAGCGATGATTGAATGGCTAAAGTTGAAAGCCAAAGGGCGAATAGCAGTAAGGTGGATAGTGGTGTATCGAGAGCAAGGCAGACGCGGAGAGGTAGGCCAATGGTGAGAGTTAAGGTCCACATGAGAAGGAGCATTGGGTTTGCAAGACACCAGAGTTTAGCTGATGTTGAAAACGATACAGGGTGAGTTGGCGAGGCCTTGGAATCAGGGGTCATCGATTGAGGCGGGGTGACACCCAAAGAAAAGTCCTCTGTGTCCATGGAATCGCATACTGATTTGACTGGTGAACGAAGTTTCGGGTTCTGTCTCTCTTTTTCAGTTGTTGGTGACCCCTTTTCGATGTCTGACGAAGACCAGCTGCCAGAGTCCCACCGCACCATGAGGCATTGAAGGGGAAGAGCTAGCACATAGGACAAAACTGTGTTGAAAAGGCCGGTGAGGACTAGGCTGGTCAGTCTTCCCGATCTCTTTTCATGGGGAAGGACGTCCTACCAAAGCAACCAATAATCGGCCCAATAACCCAGACATCTGTGAGCGAGCCCTTGCAGATCATAAGAAATGGAATCGTGAAACCAATAGACATGTGCCGGTTGAGAAGGTCGGCCTTGTGATCGCTTGTTAGCCTCGTGTTGTGGCATACCTCCACTCAACTGTCAACGAAAACAAGTCTTACCGGTCTCTTGAGGTGGTTCCGGTAAAAGTCCTCTGCACCTGGGAAGATACACCCGCACGCACAAAACAGCCCAAAGATAGCCGCCATTGCTACAACTGATGGAGGAAATTCGACCTTGTTGCTGTTGACGTTCAACACCCCCTGGATTCCAGCCATCAACAACTGAGCCACCACCGCAATCCCAACAGCAATCCCACCATCCAAAACTCGGGATAATAGCTCCTGATACCGCCGTGGGGGTGCTGTTTCAGAGTTCTGGGGTGGCGATACAAGTAACCGGCCTGAGTCGGTGTTCATGACTGTGGAAGTAGATGCGAGAGGCGTTGGAACGGTTGCTTGTGAAGCCATTGCAGTATGTAGCGAGACCCAGCACCACGGTAGCGGTGCTCGGATCCGAGAGGACTAGTGTAGTATCAAGAAGAAACCAAGAGAAGGCCGAAACGACTTTCTTCGGGATCAGAGGATAGGACAACAGTAGTGACAGTAGTGTTTGCTTCTCACACAAAGCCGTACATATGCCAAAGCAGTGAGACAAGACTGGCCGTGAAGGATATCCGAGAAGACGGTAAAGACGGGAGCAGCAGACGAGAAAAGAGGATGGCGATAGTCGCACTTAAGGGGACTGCATTGGCAAGTCTGCTTTTTGTCAGAACCTCGTGGTGTCTGGGACACACACTGCAGCCGGCCTCGCGTTTGTATTCCCCGGCGCCCATGTGGAAATGCGAATCAGTATCAGTCATGGCATGGAGTGGAGTTTGACCTTGTTCCTTGTGCCTAGTCTGGCGCTGTGGGAAGCGAAGCGGTCAAGGGGTCGGTTGGGAAGCAAAAGTCTACTCCCAAGGTTTCGCTCGGCCGGAGGTGAAGGTCACCCTTTCCTTGCTTCCGCCCGCACCCGAGAGCCACCGAGGACTGGGCACAAAAAGGAGACAAAAAGAGAGGGGGAGGGTGCTGCCCCGCAACCAAACGCTGTGCTCTTGCTGATCAGGAGTATTTCGGTATGCTTCGACTGTGATTCGATACTCGAGCAGGCTTGTGGCCCAGTGCCACCGGAACTTTCTCCCCAGTCCATCCACATCTAACCCAGAGATCGAGAAAATAGACACGACGCCCAGGCCGTGGTGGCCGTGGTGGTGCCGTGGTGTGTTTGCCAGCTGGGCTTCACAGCATGGCGGTTGGTGGTAGGTGATGTAATAGGACGACACGTCAACTTGTCGGTGTAGGCTACCCATCTCCTGGAGTCCCTTTCTTCCCTCTACCTGTACGGCCCGCGATGACCTGCATGCTTGGGTCATCAAACAGAAGCGGCACACAAAGGGTATCTGGGAAGCCGGGAACATCTTGGGAGATCGAGTGTTTGTGCTTTGAGTCTCCAAGCAACCGGAACGGCAGGAGTTCTGTGCCGCCGGGAACCAGGCCCTATTGCAATATCGCCATCCCAGCACCGAACGGTTGGCTCGAGGGGTGACGTTCTCGTTTTACACGGCCGGGGTGCGTAAGGACCCTGGCATAACTGAACTGGGAGCAGGCACATAACGAGTAAGTGCCTACAGAACTGTTACTCTCTCACACGCAGGCACACACACACACACACACCCGAGGCTCAGTCCAGCAACCCACGCACCCCTGCTCGCAGCCACGTACCGCCCAAACACGCATCCAAGCGAGGGGTCTTGTCTTGACTGTCATGTCATGAAAATGACGGACAGGAGGCCCCTCTCACAGAGCCCGGGAAGGGGGCCGAAGCCGCATAGGCTACCCGATACATGGATATCAAGCCACTGCAACGCCCCGCAAACAAGATGCCGGTGTGGCTGCCAGTCATCCAAACGACAGCAAGCAATCAAGCTATCATCCTCAGGGCTGCGTTAGGCTAGAGACAGGAGCATGTCAGATCTGACAAGCGCCAGCGTCCGGATGCTTCCGTGGTGGCTGCGGCGTAGAGGGTGCGAACCAGGGGGCTGTCAACAAGCGTCCACTGAAGCCCAATCGGGACACCATGACAAACCGAGAAGCCAAGACGTCGTATCTTTTTTCGGGCCTCAAACGAAAGCATCAAGAGCAGTCCAGTCATGAAGTAGTATGAGCTCGGGGATGTGGCGGTAAATCTGCACCTTTCCGCCCCGAAACAACGGTTTCCTGCGGCTCGAGCCGTCCTCTGGCCCAAGCGTGATAATCAGCGATGTTTTCACTGAGAGCACAGCAGGTACAACGCATGCGCATCGTAAAAGTAGAGGGGAGCGTGCGGTGCCCGGGTGGTTGGTGTGGTGTGCTTGATACGCTGGGTGGTCTCCGTGGTCTGTGTCGTGTACTGGTGTTGGTGCGATTGGGTTGGCTCGTGGGGAAGATGGATGTAATGGCGAGGGACATCGGAGAAGGTGGTCCAGCCGTCGTACGTCTCCTGTCCACAACGGCTTGTGCTTGTGCTGCGCGGAGAAGCTAATTCAGACGATCGTCTTCGAAAACCGTGGTCGAGGCCCTGAATAGCTGAGCGTCTTCCTGCTTCCTATTTTCATCCTCCAACGGCAGCTTAGTTCGGGCTGCGAGATGGCTGTTCCCCACGATCGGCGACATCCTGGGCGCATGCTGCTGTCGGTCGGCCTTTGAGCGTCAAGCGTGTCCATTTTCGTTGCAACCACTGCAGTCGCGCCATGCTGTACGACTGGATCGCGACAAGAAGGGGAAAAGAGAGAGCCTGGGACTCGCTGTGTTGGCATCACCACAAGGCTGACGCTCCTGTCGAGCACGCATGAACTAGCCCAATCAACACGCTGTGCATCACGCTGCTGCGACCAGTTCTGGTGCAAAAACCGCCGTGATTAGCCCGCTGGACAGGTCGGGTCCGAGTCTACGTCTTCCGAATAAGCCTCACGACGAAAGCTCCGAATGATGCCCGCGGTCGAGAATGGGCAGGCGCACCCGCTGCTTTTTGTTTCCCCCGTCCCAGTTTCGGGTGTGGACACGAACCCGTATCAGGGCAGTGACGATTCTCGAAGGCCGGATCATTGACTTTCGATGGAAGGAAACATCCTCTTCCCTTAGATCGCCCTTTCCGATCAGAGAACGAGAGAAAATCGGACTGGCAAAGGCCGGTCGACCGGGATTCCGCTTTCTCGGTTAGATTTGCCAAACTGGAGAAGGTCCTCTGCGATTCTTCGAGAAGGCCGGTTGACAGGGCCATTCCAGGCCCCAGTTTGGGGGGAGGGGCCGCCAGCCATGGAAATGTTGGCAGAGAGCGTGTGTCACCGGCGGCTGGGAACCTTGGAAGGCGATCGGGGGGATCGAGGGTAGACCGGGCGGTTGAGAGAAGGTGGGCGGCGTCAAGCACGGTCTGGGCAGGTATCATCCATATTCTCCGCATGGGTCACCGAGGGAGAGATATGCAGGGACTCGTTCAGTCATGTTGGGCAAGAAAGTGGCTGGCCGTCGCGCGCTCGCTGGACAATTTCGGCACACCGCAGTCAGATATTTCATGGTGTGTGTTGTGTGTGCTTTATGCTGTTGGAGATAGAAATGCCATCCAGAAGGCTACGGGCGTAAGAGATGAAAAGGGAGGCAGGAGGCATAAGGCATGAGTTGAGCTGTCGTTGAGATAAGATCTGAAATCTGGGGAACACCCATGACCGGCCATGAGGAGGAGATGTTGGAGCGGAAGCCTTCCCCGAACCTTGGCGTGTCCAGGGCAGTGGTGCACAGGCCACATTGGAGCGGGGTTAGGGGTGTGAGGGCCCAAAAACAACAGAAGGGGATGCGCTGTAAAGTCAACAGAAACACCAAAACGCCACATATCACCACGACTCGACTCGTGGATGCAGGATTTTGCTTTGAGCTGCTGCTGTGTCTCTCTGCCCGCAAACCCATCCCTGTCCCGATGGACCCTGAATTTCTCGTCAAATTGCTGAGGGCGTACGACGCGTCATTCGATGCAGCGGCGGTGAGGGCCGCCTTCAACGGCTCATCCACGGGCAACCAGTTTGTGCAGTGGGCAACATCCCATCTCACCCCGGACACTCTCCTCACCCCGGACGAGTTTGCCCAGTAGGTTATCGTCGTCGTCCTTGTATATTCCCTCTCATACTAACCCTTTACGAGATATGCTGCACTGGAGAAGGCCGGCATGGTCGACAAGCTGGCATCATCCTCGGATCTGGCTGCTGTTCAGGGGCTCACGGATGAGAATGTCAGAGACGCCATCGAACAGCTGGACAGGTCTACCCAAGCCATCACCAAGCAGACCGAGACCCTGAAGCAGCAGCGTGAGGCCCTTGACCGCCTCGTGGCTGCGGATCGCCAGACTCGCCAGGAAAGACGGGTGTTTGAGTCGGAGCAGGACCGAAAATATGAGTCCCAACGTAGGGATCTTACTCTGGCTGTGCGTTCAGAAACACACACGTCCCCTCCTATCTCGACCCTTGCGAGCTTGGTAATAACAAGGTGTTCAGGTTGAAGAGCTGTCTCAGTCCCTGGATTCTCAACTTCTCGAGTTGGAACAGCAAACCACAGGGGCCGGCCCGGCCATCCAGCAAACCGTCGACACCCTGTTCCGCTCAGACGATAAGCTCCTGGCAAGCCTCCAGAAACTGGGATGGGAACTGGATACAAAAGACCCTGAAGAGCAAAATCATGTCGTCATGCTGCGTGAAACATGTGCGAGGTGCGGACCCTTATCCCCCATTGTTTTCCTTCTCGATTCAGGGACTCACGCGAGGGCAGGCTGATCAAGTGTACTGTGGAGGGCGTCCGGACGAGACTCGATCGTATCTATCTTGAGACCTTGGAGGAGAAGAATTCAGGGTCCAGCAGCCGAGTCTCACCTGGAGAAGTCTCTTCCCTGCAGGAGGAGGTCGAATCCCTCTACTCCGAGATCCTGCCTGTTGCACAGATGTCTGTCGAGCAGCAGTTTCTCGAGCCGGCGCTGAAGAAGGTGGAGGCCAAGAATGGCCAGGAGCAAGCAAAGTCGAAACAGGCAACTGGATATGTGGGTGGCTTGGACACAGCAGTAGGGGTCCTCGGGCTAACCGCGGGTTAGGTTCACGACTGTCTCGACTACCTCCTCGAT
Source organism: Podospora pseudocomata (assembly GCF_035222375.1). NCBI lineage: Eukaryota > Fungi > Ascomycota > Sordariomycetes > Sordariales > Podosporaceae > Podospora > Podospora pseudocomata. Next base: position 448,430 of record NC_085891.1, on the reverse strand, counting down.
CATGTGCAAGATTTAAGCGCACGCCTAGAGGCGTTCAAGGCTTACCAACTCGCGGCCGATTCTCTCCTCGAGATAGCCCAGTCAGAGGTTGCCACCAAGGTCGCACTCGCAACACCGCGTTCACGTCGTCCGACCGTTAGTCAACGCGGTGTGATGGATTCTCCCGTTCGTCCTCGGCCCAGACATGCTCGACGCTCTTCTGGGATGGGCGGTGCTATGGAAGAGTCGCCACTGGACGAGATATTGCGATCGCTTGCTATCAGTTTACCCCACGAGGAAGAGGGGACACCTGACTTCCCAGCTCGGGCAAGGGAGTTGGCCAGTATTCTCGCCGAAAGGCGCAGCAAGACTGAGGATATTGCCAAGAACGTACAAGAATCGTTCGATTACACGGCCACCAGACAGATTGCTGATGGAAAGGTTGCCATCCAACTCATTCGTGACTCGATCCTGGCGGAGAGCCCCTTTGGACATGTTCGACTGGTGGACCCCGAGATCGAGAGCTCGATCGATGTGCTCTCTCAGGAACTGGAAAAGATTCGCCAAGAGAAGGAAGGGCTCAACAACAGCATGGCCAAACTCAGGGCCAGAAGCGCAAAGAAGGATGAGCTCATCGCTCGTTGGGGTTCGTGAGGTTTCTCTACGGGTGCACTGCCCCTGAGATCTGCCGTCGGAATGCCCCACTTCATCTGATCGTTGGGTTTTGATGATATCAGCCAAGCGTTCGGATCTTGGCACCATCGTGAAGTCGAAACGATGATGACATGACGATGATTGAATCAGTCCAGCTGAACGACAGAACTTAAAATCCAGAGTAGGTCTGGTGTATAGGTTATCGACTTGTCCTCGGCAAAACTACAGTTCATCTTTACAAAAAACATAACAACGACACACAACGGAAAACCTTCATCACAATGGACAAAGTCAAGGACACAATGCGCAAGGGATTCGAGCAGGCGACAATGATCAACGAAGAGCGTATGTCATTCCTTATTTCTTTGTCGTGGTTCTCCAGTGACTGACCTGGACCCTTCGTATAGCGGCTCCCGAGAAGAAGCACCATGCTCTCAACACCACATACCCCGCCCAAGCCCATCAGCCAAGCATGGTTGGCGGAACCGATATGCACTTCAACAACACGGCGCATACTGGGCAGACAGAGACGGGCAAGAGTTCGCTGGGACAACCAAGCAGTAAGCCCTGATGGTTAAGCACTGGCTTTTGTTTTGTGTGTTTTTGTCTCGCACGCTTGGCATCTGAATGATGGAACACAAGCCTGATAACATTGTATCCTGGAAAGCGTTGACGGATTATTTGGAGGAGAGTAATAGGGCCAAGCGAGGAGCTGGCCCGTCTGGGGTAATGGCTGCGATGGGGGAACACTTTGAGCAGCCTTAACGAATTATGAAGCAACAAGAACGCAAACTTGTATAATAATGTATTCAATGCACAAATATGATAAAAGGACTGCCAGATGGTCAGTAATATTCAAAAGTTAAAAAGGATTGAAGTTCAAGGCCAAGCTTGATATTCAGCTCCTGGCAGTTCGACCCTGTGGAGCCATTACATAGTTCGAATCGTCAGTAGATGCCTCTCCGGCCCATCCGGGTATAGCCGATACTCGTTCTTGAACTGATCTTCACCTGTCATCCACCTTTTACGTCCTCAGCCCGGCCTACTCGGGAATAACGCTCGGACTTTTTGTTTTTCTGCAGCAGTACCGGAAACAAAACAATCATGTCAATAGCAGAGGCTTTTTCTCGTAACACATTGACAACAGCGAAGGATTCTATGCAGTTAGTTCAGGGCTGTAAATAGCCACCAAATCATAGAGGACCCAGAGATGAGGTGGCACAAGAAAAGAAGGATACGAATTCACCGAGCGGTCAGGTGAGCGACTGAGTTGGGGGAATACGAAGGACCCGAAGTAACGTCGCAGCATCTGCTTACCCACTATAACTCCTCACCGTGGCTCCAACTATGCCGGATGAGCTGCGGACCAAGCCCCAATGGAACTATGATTCTCGTGTTGCGGCTTGGAGATGCTTCGCATAGCATGTATTCGGCAGTGGCCATCCGGAGAATCCTGGAAGGGTCTTATGTCAGATCATGTTTATGTCAGGAGAGGTCAACATGTTGAATTGTATGCGAGTAAATAAGTATAAAAGGAGTTGAATGTCTTCAGTCTTGGTCCAATTTACTTCCTCATCACCATCACCAGCATCCAGTCTTGCAGTCACAGTCACGCTCGAGTCTACTCTACCACACTCAAACAAAACAACCAAATTTCAAAATGCAGCTCACCACCGTCCTCCTCGGCCTCGCCGGCACCGCCCTCGCCGCTCCCGCTCTCGAGGCCCGCGACGCCGTCTCCGCCATGGCCGCCACCCCCCAATGGGTCGTCAAGTCCTTCACCCGCACCTGCAACAAGGCCGACACCTCTTGCAAGGTCACTTTTGGCGTCGACACCCAGACCGGTGCCGCCGTGACCAACTGCTCCTACACCGTCACCGGCGCCCCCGCCAGCCGCGCCCCGACCAACGGCGTCACCTGCGGCCCTTACACCCTCAGCTCGTCCTGGAGCGGCCAGTTCGGCGAGGGCAACGGCTTCACCACCTGGTCTCTGGTCGACTGGAGCAAGAAGCAGATTGTCTGGCCTGCTTATGCTGACTGGGAGTTGGTCAACGGGAAGGCTGTTGTGCCTGATAAGAGCTATGCTCCCCAGACTTTGGCTTGAGTGCCTGACATGTTGGAGGGGTTTTAGGGGGGGTTTTGTTATGAAGTAATGGGTTAATGAATGAAGGGACTTTTGACGGTGGGGAGATATATAAGCGAAGGATTGTTCCTGTTATGAAATGGTTCGATAGACTTGCTGTTTAATGCTCATTTGTTGTCACTCTCTGAACAGCGATACTCGCCAGCAGCGAGGATCCTTGCCAAGTGAAGCCTCCATCTCCCAAACCAGATCCTAACAGTGTGCAAATCTCAGGGGTAGTTACCTGGTACAACAAACATAGGTGTTCTTCGTAGCACCAACGCCGACATTTCGTTTAAAGTAGATACCGCAGGTATGTATCCAGTTGCTTCCAGCACATCGTCGTAATCATATTGTCCACAGCTGTGATTTGACACACCAGCAAATCAACCTTGGTTTCCTGGTGGATTGAATCACCAAGCGAGTCAAGTGATACCCCCTGCTGAGGCGGCTTGTCAGATCGACCGTTTCCCCGCGCCCTTCGCCAGAGGCGATACCTTTTATGCATCTTGCTTCTTCCATCTCAGGGTTTATGTCTTCTTTTCCTCCTCTGGCTTCGGTTTCTTCGGTTTGTTTGGTGTCTTGTTTTTCTTCTTTTCCGCCTTTTCCGCCTCTCTTTGCAACCGCGCAGCCTCGGCCTCCCGCTTCTGAAGACAGTGACTACACTCAGGAACTCGTTCGTCATGGTGTTCCAAACAGACGCCACACCACTTTACGTGTCCCTGATTCTTGCAGCGACTATCTGGCGATTTGTGGCATACGGGCCTACATGGCAGGTGAAGTGTGAGCCGTGGTGGGGGTTTCACTCAGAACATAAGGGTGTACGAACCAATGATAAGTATATGATCCCGGCATCATGTCAGCTGGAGCCACGGCTAGCTCTGATTGGGGCCAACTCAAGGTAGATTTCCCGCTAATGTTGTTACTGACACGTCAGAGACTGACGAATGATCAACTCGAGTTGTCTCTTGAATGGCTAACGAGGCACTGAACGTTATGAGGTGCTGCGGTGAATAGATAGTACTATGGCGAACCGGCTAGTATCCAACACTGGTCAAGGCCTCTAGGTTTGGGAAGGTCTTTATTCTACCTTCGATAGATCCCCATTATTCCCCTCTGTTCGACCCCCAGTCCAGCCCTTTGATCAGCTCGCCTTTCAATGTCTGTGGATCCTAAAGGCTCGACATGCAGCCCAGGTGCAGTCTCGCAGTTTGGAACATTTCCGGAACTGTCACGGCCAGAGCTATCAACAGTACGAAGTGGTAGTGCTGAGAACAAAGACCTTTCACTCACAAAGTGTGGTGATACCGTCTGAGTAAAACTGTGTATTGACTGGCTACCATCATGTTAGGTGGGCACTCTGGGACCCTGCAGCACAGTAAGCAGCTTTAGAATTTTGAATAAGGTATGCTCTCAATACCTAAGGTTTGATGATAGTTCTAAGTAGGTAGGTAGATAGGTAGGTAGGTGGTATTGTCCCCTAGCCACTGCTGCTTATTTAGGCGCTTGATACCAAGCTGATATCAGTTTGTCAGATGGTAAGCGTGGGAGATAGCATGTTCTATTTATGCACTTTAGGCTTCAGCTGCAGCTTCATCTTCAGCTTCCGACTCGTCCGAGTCTGAAACTACAATGGGCGGTCTCTCGGCCAATGGGTTAAGTGCCGCCGAATCATCTGAGTGGAACAGCCAGTCGAACCCTTCCTTCAGCTCCTCCCGCTCTTCATCCTCATATCTATCCTCCCCAATCCAGATCATATGATGATACGAGTTTTCATGTTTGGGCAACGCCGGTTGAAGAAACTTGCGGACGATTTCGGTGCGACTCGGCTTGCTATGCAGGGCAATCCAGATGGCCCCGTACCTGTGAGATCTCCGAGTGTGCTTCACAAAGGCACAGACAAGATCGTCTCTTCTGACAAGAGCGCTCTCCAGCTCGGTGGCGTAATAATCTCGATACGCATTCAGTTCCATTGGGGAGTCCTCATGCTCCGAGTCAGGCCGGTACCAGACCGGGTCCCAGTCACGAGTTGTCCACCCCGGATACCTGGCGTAACCGACATAACCGGGTACCGTCTAGGCGAGATCACAGTCGGTAATCCCAGTCACCCTGCCGCTGGCGTCCACCAAGATGTTTGAAGAGTCGAATCCAGGGAGCTCGAGTACGAACCGGCCGTCATCCTGCGGCAAATATGTGACGAGCACCGGGAGAAGTCTGCCAGTTGCCATTGTCCACGAGGTACCCAATCCTCCATCAGGCACATTTGTGTGCATCGCGAGGTACTCGGCGGCAGTGTCGAAAGGGCCAGTAACCTCAACCCTTGGATCTTCCTTCTCCACCATCAGGTCTCGATGGTACACGGGACCAACCATGTACTTGCCCCGAGTGCCTGGGTCCTCTTGAATGCATCCAATATTGTCAAAGGAAGGCAAGGTGGCGAGTTGAGCCATAGTTTTGGCCATGCTGGAAAGGACCCTGAGCCGGAAGTATTCGAACATGTCCTTGGGCCCCCTCCTTGTCGTACCAAGCGTGTGATGCGGGAGTCCCAATCAAGAAGATGGTGCAGATGTACGGTTGGCGAATGTCGTTGCCGAAGGTCAAGTCGAATCCGTAAACCTCCGGAACCGGAACGGTGGTTCTCTCGCGGATAATTTTGAGGGTAGCGACCTCTGACCTCATGGATAGCGCCGCCTCCTCGGTCCATCTCTTGCCCCAGAAAGCAGGTACGCGGACCACGAGTTTGAAATCTCCGTAAGCGATAATGAAGATGAAATTGAATTCTCCGGCAAGTCTCCGGACCACACGACCATCCAGGGTTTTCAAGACTGGTGCATGTCGAAATGCCATGTTGTAAGTAAGGCGGACAAGGGCTTCTTCTGAGATTCTCGGGATTGGGCCAAACATCTCCGTATCGAAATACTCATCAAATCCTCATCCGCGTCAGGGCCTGCCATGTTTGCTGATTTTTTGGTGATCGCTAAGGCGCATGGCAGGTAGATAGATTGCAGTGTTGGGCCTGAGAGACTGGCAGAAGAAAAATGAAACTGGTGGGAGCAAAACGGGGTGTGGTGTCAATACAGAGCTATGGTGTTGCTTTCATTCCGCCTGCTCCTTCACGAGTTTTGGAAGTGATGACTCAGCTGGTGCTTCCATTCATATTCACTACATAGATTTTCCCGCTTCTAAAAAGGTCAGAACAAAGAACACACGAGAGCATCTGTGCCCACACCTCTTTTCTGCCTTTCAGGCGCAAGCTCACCACATGTGGGATGTGAATGGTGAGCAGGTTGCTCTTAGGGCTTGAGGCACATGGCTTTTGAGTCTTATTAATTTTCTCAGTTCATCACCAAAATCATCACTTTTCACTCTGGGCGTTCCACACCCCAAGCTCTTCAGATAGGTATCTCCTACGTTACTTCCGAATAATAAGACAAAGATCATTGAGGCTTATTGGTGCTCTCACATGACTTTGATCTAACCTGTGGAGTAAACCACAACCCAAATCATCACTCAACATTGAACCCCAAATGTTAGGCTGCTCATGACTATACTCCTGTTCCCAATAAAATTCCAGAGCCAATCCTGGATAACTAAATCCTCATCCTCATTCGTAACCGAATCTCCATGGCCCAATTTACATCACCACCACCAACCGAACCTAGTAGATCTGGAAATGTGGCAGTTTCAGGTATCATGGTAGAGAGATGCAGACGGCGAAGGGCATTCTGATTAGAGTTGAATAACTAACAGGGACTGTGTACGAGATCGGGGCTTAACAAGAGGACTCAGCGGTGAGGTCAGCATAGACTTTCATGACCAAGATGCACTGTGGCGAGATGTTCATTTTAACCACACCTATACACCACACAGCTGCAAGTGTACCATCCTCAGCTCATGTTCCATGCAGCCATCTGAACCTGCATCGTCAACTACCAGCACATGACCCAAACAATAGAAGTCAAAAACACCAAGCCCATCATGCATCAAGTACAGTTCATCTAAATTCCTCGGATATATACACCACCTCCATCTTACAAGGTCCAAAAAAAGATAAAAAGGTCTTGCTCGTATAAACAAAATCGCGCCACCCAATGCAATGCATGCCTTCTCTACCAAACATGTAATTGCCATGCTTTTGGAGAACAAAGTGACTTTTCGCAATGCCCATTCCCTTCCATCCAACACTTCCCATTCCAAAACCCTCCTCTTCTTCCCCCACCTCAAGAAGATCACAGCACACCAGACCGCCATCCCTTTCCCGTCCGTCTGTCCCTTTATGTACCTATCCAATCCGGTTCCATATCGACGTATCCAAACAAAGTGGTATCCTTGACTCGGGCGGCGTTGGTGAATTACCGTCCTCGATGGTAACACGGTGATCTGAAAGCCCTTGCGCTTCATTTTCCCGTGTCGCTGCCGCATCTCTTGCTCCTTTTTTTTTTTCGTAAAAAGAACAAAAAAGATGAGAGGAAGAGACAAAAAATCAAAAACTGCTCGAACTCAATTCATTCAAGCAGCCTTGGCCTTCATGCTATCAAATTCCTTGTCGCGACTATCCCAAACAAAAAAGCAAAACAGCAGTTTGTGATCAGCTTCCAACTCCTTGAAAAAACAACACAAAAAAACAAAAGGCCAGATGCGGGAATATGAAACAAAATCCAGGGAGGGTCCAGGTGGTCCAGGGGAGTTGGGTCCGGAGGGGTCCAGGATATGGGTGTGACGGCTGTGATGATGGGGAGGAATTATTCTTCGTACCTTCCCCCAGTGATGACTGATGGGCCGCTCTTCTCGAGCTTCTCCTTAAGGAACTCGTAGACGGTGAAAGTGACGGCCTGGCCGGGGGCGACACGCATGATTCTGGGGGTGATGCCCTTGTAGAAGGCGTGGAATCCTTCTTGCCTGTTGTTTATCGGGTTAGTGGCGTTTTGTGGAGCGAGACAAAGAAGTGGACCTACTTGAACATCTCGCCAGCAATCTTGGTGATTCTCTGGAGGGCGGAGGTGCCGGGTTCGGCCTTCATCTTCTGGAGTCTGGTCTTGATGGTATCGATGGGGGCGTTGCTCAGAGGACCCATGGCACCGGACACGAGACCGATGAGAGTGGTCTGGTAGCTGGGGAGGTTGCCGCCGACGTACTCGGGCTGGTACTGGTACAGCCACTCCTTGAAGTAGGTGTAGGCAGTGAAGTTCACGGCCTGGTTGCTGCCCTGTCTGAGCGCGGTGAGCGAGACACCTCTGTAGAGCGCACCGAACCCCTCCTCCTTGACGACGGTGTAGAGAGCGTGGGCGGCGTTGCGGTACTTGGGCACATCGAGGGGATCGGCCATGGAGTGGTGTTGCGCCTGGAGACGAATCTTGATGACTTCCATGGGAGTGACGACGGCAACGGCCTCGGTCACACCGGCAGAGAGACCGGCAAGGAAGAGGGCCTGGCCGGAAACAACACCGGTCTCCTTGTTGGCGAGGAGCTGCTTGTACCACTCGAATGAGGTGAAGCGGATGGCCATCTTGGGAACGATACCAGTGAGCACGGCACCGAGACCCTTGTACAGACCAAGGGCGGTCTCCTTCTGAACGATCTCGACACCAGTGCGGATGAAGCCGCGCTTGGCCTGGCCCGGTACTCTGCCGCGCTTGGAAAGCTGCATGCGCACCTTGATGGTGTCAAGAGGATGGCAGACCAAGGCCTCCATCATACCAGCACCACCACCAGCTGTTTCCTTTCATCAGCATTCCTTGTCCCCGATTTCTTTTTGTCGCAAGGCTTGAGCTCACCAATCAAGTTGGTCGCGGCGGTGGCAGGCTTCTTCTGGCCATCCTTGCCGCCTGATACTTTTGTGGCCATCTTTACGATGTTTTCTGGGTGTGAGGAAAGAGAGGTGTGTGGTGGTTCGAAACCGGTGTCTCCTACTGGCTGGCTATGCCTTGTGTCTTCGTCTTTCGTCCTCCGCAGTAAGTCCGGCTAACAGAGATCTGGTATCCAAAAAAAAAAGCTCGTGGGGTATTCGTTATTGTGCTTGGTCGTATGTACCGGCTTTTCGCGGAGAGGGAGGGGAGGAAGGGGGAAGGAGGCTCGCCAAACAGCAAGAAGTCCGTTGTTTCGTGAGAGCGTTGGATGGATAACGAGCTCAACGGTCGAGTGTCCAGGCGAGTGGGAAAAAGTAGGCCTATGTGTAATTTCTGATCGAAAATCTCTTAACAGCGAGTTACGGCCGGCCGGGGCTTGACACGAGTCAAGAGGTCCCAAGACTGGGGACGGGTTATGGAGCTGAACAACACCGGGAAAATAGCACGGGATCCACCTCCGCAACTGGGAATGTGGAAGAACAATGTAAAAAATACGGGGGGAAGCCGGCTAACGGGGACGGAATGGCGGGGCAGTTGGACGGAGACCTGGAACAAAGAAAGAGAGAGAGGAAAAGACGAGTTGGCGAGACAGCAGGACAATGACTCCAAATATCCTCTGGATGATCTCGAGCCCTGGGAGCGAGCAACAACCGCCAGATCGGATGTAATGACGGGGGCCGAGCCGAAGAGGCAGGAAAACCGAGCAAGGCCCAGGCACCAGTACACTTGTAGCCGGTACATGGTGTTTACAAGACCGAAAGACCCGACCCTTTCTCTCTTTCGGCTTGTAACGAAACGAGGGACAAGAACGAGATCCCCACCACGGTTGTGGGTTGTGTCAGAAGACGATGATTCCCAGTCCCCTTGCTGGGACAACCAACTTTTTACCCGTGATCTGGCCAGGGAACTGTAGAACATGTTGCAGCGTATTTTGCTGTTGAAATGTACACTACTGTACCTCCAAGAGGCAGAGCAGAAAAAAAGACTGAGAGATCTGCAAGGGCCATGACGGGATGTGACGGATTGAGGAGCGTGGAAAGCGTCCAAAAACATGCCGGGCACAGGCACACGGGGAGCGTTGAACGTGGATGGTGGGGTTGTCGAGGGGCCAATTGGGGCTGTGATTGGCCCCTTCGTCCCATCGGCGCAGCGGAGCTTTCCTTTGGTTCGAGGCTCTGCCGTTTTCCCTGTCCATGTTTGTGTGTATATAATTCGGTATTGTGTTGCTTGTATTTCATCCTTAACCCCGTGGTTACCCGTAGGAATATGTATTCTGTGCTGCTGATTGGATATATGCAGCATTTTGACAGCTCTTCTCCTGGAAATTGGAGGGTGATGAGTGCCCCGCCGTTCTGTGTTGTTTACCCTGACAGTGACGAGCTGGACAGGAAGAAGTGAACATCACTGAAGGCGGCTGGACGTTGGATCAATGGCTGGCAACATCATCATCAATTGTGAAATTTCCCCTCTTCCTCGTGACGTCCTGCTGCGTTCAGGGTCAACGGCGACCAGCACCAGCTCCCCACCCTGCCCACAAAATAATTGAGACACTAAAGTACGTTAACCCAGATTATGCTATGAACTATACCTTAAAAGTAAGTTAATAGGCCTTTGAACAATCTTTTAAGATCCTGTTAACTGTCCTTAAGGCCTATATATTATCTATAAAGGCAACATTACCTACTTCAGTGTCTCGATTATTTTGTAGCAAGGGTGCTCCCCCAGTCCCAAAAGTCTGAACTGGCTTGTGATCTACCAGTGACGTATTTACCATAACCGACTCCAAGCCGAGCTTGTGATACTGCGGGGAAGCTTGCTGCAGCGAGGGGTGCAAGCAGTCCCCACAATCCCTCCACACTCTTTCAACCGCAGACTCGGACGCTTCCGGGATCGCCCTCGACGTCTGCAACCAGCGCAATGCCGAGGTCATTGGGCGTCTGTGCCGAACCCGCTGCCATCATGCTGCTGCCATGCCATCTCTGCCATGCCCTGCCCTGCCATTGCCCTTGCCATTGCCCTGCCATTGCCCTGCCATTGCCCTGCCATTGCCCTGCCATCCCACTGAAATGCCGCCGCAGAACCCGGGGGACCACATGACTCAGCTGTGAACCGCTCCGGCCTTCAGCTTTAACACCGTTCCGAGTCCCGATAATACCGGTAGCGTAGATATTTTCAAAATCGATAATAATATGATTCTTCTGTAGAGGGTATTGAACTCTGAATGAACGAAACAAGCAAAGCAAGCTAAACTCCGTCCTACCATCCATCCCATGCCTGATGATGTGGAAAATGCCAATAAGCCTCTTTCTAAAGTGCTTTTGTGTCCCTTTTTCCCAGAGCCCATGCGCGCAAAGTAAGTAAACAAAACAAAATATACGCCCAGGAAACATGCCCATAGCCAACCGTGCTATCCTGTCCCCGTTCCCCATCACACAACAATGGTGCTTTCTGATGCGCGCATCTGCAAGAAGGGCTCGCAAAACATGCCCACTACTTGCTTCGCAGAGCAAAACAGAAACAAAGAGAAAAGTAATATGTATCATCCAAAGTAGTGCCCCTCCTCCCAAAAAGTAAAAAAAAAAAAACCAAAACAAAAAACCCACCGTCGCCTTGTCGCTAAGCGGCCCGTGGCGTGGCTGTTGAAAACGCCGTCTAGTTTGGAGCCTTGAAGGAATAAAGGCGCACTTCACCGTCTTCGCTCCCGCTCGCCAGGAGGCTGTCGTTGAGACCCACACACGTTACTGGACCCCTATGCCCCGTATAAGTGGCGTCGCACTTTCCGCTCCGCGGCTCCCAGCACTTGACCATGCCGTCGTTGGCTCCACTAATGACGCGAATCGTGTCGCCGGCCAGCGCCCAAATACCCTCCAAATGGCCAAACATTGTTTTTAAACACCTGCCCGTTGCGCTATCCCACAGCCGGATGGTGCTGTCCAAGCCACCGGAGAGGAAGTAACGGGCCGGTAATGGGCGCGTCGTCTCAGACTCGAAGCCAGCGCCATAGAGTGCCCTAAGTTCGCCATCACGCGCAGGTGAGCTGGTAGGGCGATCCGTGTGGACGAAGGAAACTGTGGGAGTCCCGCTACGGCCGCTGGAAACGGACACCGAATCCGAGTTGTCGCCGGGACCACTAAGCCCATTCAGCAGCTCATCATCAGGTTCATATTCTGGCGGGAGGAGAAGGACTTGCTGGACATGGCCAACATGTCCTTCAAACGTCCGGATAACCCGCCGGGTGTCGAGATCCCATAGTTTGATGGTGGTATCGTCCGATGCCGACATGACTGTCCTGCTAGCCGTGTCAAGCCGGGTGCAGTTGACCCAGTCGGTGTGGCCCTTGAGACAGAAGGCCTCCTTGGAGTTGAAGTCGAAGATCTTGACGCTCTTGTCGATGGAGCCGCTCGCCAACAGCTGGCCTTCGAAATGCAAGCTGACAACGCCGTCGGTATGGCCTGCCAAGGTAGAGATGCACTCGCCCGTGTGCCAGTTCCAGATCTTGATAGTATTGTCCAAGCTGCCGCTGATCAGCTTGGAGTCGTCAAACTGCAAGGCGCGGATGCCCCGTGTGTGCCCTCGAAGCGTTCGGATTTCTTCCCCGGTTTCGATATTCCCTGCAGCTTGTTAGTACATGTGAGACCAAACAAAGAAGACAGCTCGACATACAGATCTTGATGGTGGCGTCGTAGGAACCAGTCGCCAGGATGTGGTCATCCAGTTGAAGACAGGTAACGCCATTGGTGTGACCTCTCAGAGTATGCACGGTGCAACGTCCAACCTTCCAGTTGTAGCCAACTTCCCACCGATCCTTGTACACATCCTTCCACTTGCGCTGCTTGAACTCGGACTCGTCGACGCGTCGGCGCTTTCCATCTGGCTCATCGTCAGACGAGTCGGCTAGTCGCTTACCGTTCTGGGTAACGACGCTGGTTTCCGAATCATGGATCTCCTCGATTCTGCCATTCGAATTGTCCTTGGCCATTTGGCGTTGTCGGGTGTAGTTGCGCAATCGTTTGCGCTCCAGGAGAGGTAGACCCCAACCGCACTTGGTGCATTTCCTGTTCACGTGTTGCTCGCACATGTAAACCCAGACAGCATCCGAATCGGCTAGTTGGCGCCATCGCTGGCTGACTTGAGCAGCCTTCGTGAGGCTGACGGTGTCGAGGTAGCACAAAATTTTCTGGGATAGCTCGACGGGGAGGGCAGTGATGAAGTCGATCTTGAGGGCCTCGTTGACCTCTCTCGAGATCAGGGAAAGCTGGGGGAAGCAGAGCTGTGACAAGACACCTTGCAGCATGAGCTCACGATGGCGGGCAGGGGCCGCAGAGAATAGAGACCACACGTGGGTGATGGCTTGTTGATCCTATACCCTTTTCGTCAGTATTTGGGTGACCCATCATAACGACCAACCATAAGCCGCAACTTTTAAATGGACAACGACAAAAAAAGGTCAGGACATACTGCTGGTGTGAGCTTGTCGAGCTCGTTCTGGATCATAATCATCTTGGCTTCGTCGGCAGCTCGTCGACACTTGGAGTCTGGCCGGTGGCGGTAGCAGTATCTGGTGTTGGGGTTCTTGGCCCGAGCCGTCTCTTCATTGTTTGGCTTGCCGATGGGAGCATAGAGACTAGGGATGTGTTCTCTGAGAAAGGGGGTGACCGTCTTTCCTATTAATAACGACGACATGTTCGTCATGCTGTCTCGAGGACGGAGCCTCTCTTCCTCCTCGGGCCGCAGACGATCGCAGCTTTTGGCAGTGTCTGGGGTCACGGTGTCGGCGTCGGTAGGTTGGGGATCCTCGTCTTGGTCGAGGTCGACGGGGGAGGGAGGAGCGGAGGTTTTGTTTGGTGTTGTGGTGTGATCTGCTACTGGCAGGTAAGCCGGTCCGGCGTCATTTGGATCGAGATGAATGCCATCTTGCTGGAGGGGAGAGTAGCCTGGTTGCGGTGGACGACCATAGGCGATCGTGCTAGAAGAGGAGCGGTCCATAGGGGGCACGACCAAACGGCGGTCCTTGCGTCTTCAGAAAGTTAAATGGGACAAGCAGGCATTGGGCTCGCTTGCCAGCATCTATCAGGCTGAGGGCAAATTGCGTGCTGGGCCAGGAGTGCTGTTGGAGGGCTGCGCTGCGCCCAAGACCAGGCGGAACTCGGGGCGGTCAAGCGATCGGGACGTCAGAAACCAAACGGCACAGTGGCACGCAATGCGCAACAGCTGCTTCGCAATCTCAGGGTCTCGGGCGAGGTTCCACAGAGTCAGAGGCAGAGACAGAGAGAAAAGCAGAGACCTGTTGTTCCAGTGGCGATGTTTTGTTGGTGATGATGACTGAGCAGTGGTCAGGTACCAGTTTCAGTTGTGAGCAAAAGAACAATATATCGCCGAAAAAGGATCTACCAAGATGCCCTAGCGACAGAATTGAGCTGTAGCTGGGCGTGGCGGTCACAGCGGTTCTGGATGGGGGGTTTGCGATATGGTGCTATGCTATGCGGTTTGTTGCAAGATTCTCGAAGAATGGCGAAATCGGGTTGGGTGGAGTCCCTGCTGTGCTTTGCACCAAGAATGGCGTTATCGCTTGTCACTGTGTCACTCAGCTGGGCCACTCCACTACCCGAAGTTTTGGTTGCGGGGAAAAGTTGCTGCTGTTAGTGACCCCGAGGCATCAAGCCTTGCCCTTTGACAGCCAAAACCCCATGGAAGCCGCGCCAAGTCGACATAAGAGTGCTGTTTTCCATGAAGCCATCCCCATAAGATTCACTCATGTCTCTCCACTCGACATTTCCTATTCCCCAGGGGGGACAGCTCTCGCCTGCATCTCCTCTCAGTTGCTGTTCATCAAGGTTCTTGGCGCACTTGCACCGGTGCCATGTGGGCCGTGATCGGTGAGGCGAGGGTCACGTGATGCGATGGTCTCATCAGCTTTTGACCAGAGACGGAAGGAGGACAACCGGCTTCGGCGTCACATCTTGAACACAAGAGGGTAATTTTGTGCAACCTGGTATGTTGTGCCACCCACCAGCAATCACAGCTGCAGAGACTGCTTCTGTAGTTTCTCGACAGGTTCAGCTTGAAAATAGGGGTCGTAGGCAACCCGTATTCCTGGCATCTCACATTCCTCATGCCTCTCCTGAACAAGCTCATAACTGATTTGGAAGAGTATCAAACCCACGCTAGAATTGTTCTGGAAGCTGAATTACAATATAACGCTAGGAATTCCTCCCCTGAAAGCTTATCTATCATGAACCATGCATGACCAGATCAACCATCGCCGATGCACAGTAGATAAGCATATCTAGGGAGACGTTGGCCGGAACACTCTCCAGTGGCCTTCTCACGACTGAAAGATCTCTCATGTCGGCACTCTCGGTGTTGTCCCCCCTGTCAGGCCCATCATTGCCGAGATATCTGTCTCTCAAAACAAAGCTGGTCGAATCATCCAGCAGCCTGTTTGCCAATTTCCAATCAAGTGTAGCATTGCGCCATTCCTTGGCGGATGGCATCCATCACCAGATGAGTGGTTACACAAGGACCCCGCCGTGAAGAGGCCTTTGAGATGAGAGTCCACTGATGATGACAGTTGTCTTTCTTGACTTGGGCAGCTATCTTCACATTACAGATCAAAACAATAAACTGAACACGAATATCCGTCCATTAGGCTTCGGTGTGGTGCCCAAAATACGTCATGAGAATGAACGAAGCGGAAACGCCATGCTGAAGCCAAATCGCGTTTGAAAGCATTACTCCAGGAGCCAGATGACACTCCGTCTCAGTGCCTGGTTAAAATCCGCGTGGATGAAGAACTCCAATCATGCAATCTTTGTTGACGGTCAAAATCCTCAGGTCTTGACCCACTCTCGCCCCTAAAATACCCCTGAGTTGCGCGTGGTATGTGGTAAGGGAGGTACGGTCCACATGATTCAGCTCGTCTACCTAGCAAAAGAAGTATTTAATCACACAGTATATGGGGGACAAGGTGTATCATGATATTGCTGTATGAGGGATAAATTCAAGAAACTGAACTCTATAGGTAAGGTAATTACTCGGGGCAGGTTCGAACTGTCAGTCGGCCCGACACCTACTTGGTCAAATTCTCATCCGATGCAGCATCACCACTTCCCGGAGCAGAGACAGAGACTGTGCTCTTTGGAATCCACCTGGGTGCGTCACCCAGTTTGTCAGCTGTCAGCCCAGCCCTCCCTGGTTTCTTCATCCCAGCCTCAAGCTGTTTCTGATAAGAGACATTTCGTAATCTATCTGCCTCAGCCGGTGTGAGGTGTAGCTGTTGAACACTAAAGTCAGCAACTCGGTCTACTGAAATAATGACACAAAAGAACTCACATAAATCTCCACCCCAGCTGCATGCAAAACAAACGCCAGCCAGAAGGCCGCCCCAAAAATCATGTTATACAACGCAGTCAACTCTGCCAAGTCACCATTCGCGTCAGCCGTCACAGCAACAGCCTGTCCCGGCACCGACCCATCAAAGAACTGCGCGCAAGCAGGGTACTTCTCCAGTATCCGTTCTACCTGCCCAAACATCAAGTACGTGACCTTGACGCAGGGTATGGCATGGCTATAACCCTTACCTAGATGCTCATAGGTGCTCAACACATGCGCAATCGCCATCATGACCAGTCTCATGGTAACGACGGAACCAGCATAGGACCAAGCCCGCAGCATCCAAGCGCGGTGCTGCTCAATCTGGAGCCGCTTGATGTTGTATATAGCCAGACCGATGCTGACAATGAACATGAACGATATAACGCCAATGGCGAGCTGAATTTCCATCGGGCCGCCTTGGGCGTTGCGGACAAGCATGAGGGCGCCTGCTGTAGAGATGGCCGAGAGGAGGACGATGAGGTAGCCGCTCACTCGATGGAAGAGGAGTAGCTTGTAGCGGATTATGGGGACGAACTGGAAGACGGCTAGGAATGAGGCTGGGAGGATGGCGCTGAGATGGATTTGGATGCCGATTTTGTCGAGAGATCCGGGTGTGTAGTAATAGCTAAAGTATGTTTCAGCCAGAAGTGCATCAGACACTTTGGATACCTAATGTAGACATCAATCCATACCAGTCAAGAGTCCCGCCCCCTTCAGGACACAACCCATGGTCAAAAGAGAGGTACTGGAAGCGAGCAAGAGTGAATCCCAGGAGAGCGCCACCGAATATGAAGAATAGAACAAAGTTGTAGAATTTCTTGAAACCAAGGGGATTGTAAATTTTGCGAGCCCCGTCGGCCATCTTTTCCTTGGTCGACATTTTTGATACGGGTGGCTTTGTGCTGCGATGTGCGTGCGGCTGAAGGTCTTCGATGGCAACGTAGCCTCCAAAGAGTGTGAGAGGATAGTACCTTGCACCTAAACTGTTGGGTAGGGCAATGCTGCTTTAATACTTCTTCCTGCTGCAGCTTCCAAGCCTTTGAGCCTGGATGCATACCTGAAGTCCCCATCACCAACATCCTGCAAAGTCTCATCTGTTGCTACACGGCCGATATGCGTACATGCGTTGCCTGGTATCTATCGCCCTTGACTCGTAGTCCTCGGACTTCAGGCGGCTAAAAAAGGACAGCCCTAATAGGACTACCAACAGAATTGGCGCGAAATCCTTCCATTTCGGGACTTGCGAGGGATTCGGTTCATCGTCATTGGACAGCCTCGGACACCCACGGGGGTAACAGCGGCTTTGATTGTGACGTAAGCTTCCTACGAACGTCTCACCAGACCGAAGCTGATAAATAAAACTACCTAGTATTACAGCTCGTATTTCCCATTCTCGAAGCATTCTGCGCCCAGCCGTCCGACTCAAAACAAGAAAGCATTCAATTTCTCCGCTCTCCGAAGACAGAAGCTAACATGGTTGGGGTTCCGGGCCGTTCGAAAGCATGCCACACCTGTCGCCGGCGCAGGAAAGGGGTAGGACTTTTCACATGCCCCAACACACGTGCCACGCATTAGTATTGACCCGTCATCAGTGCGATTTCGAGCGCCCTTCCTGTGGCCAATGCAGGCGTCTACGACTCCAATGTGATGGCTACGAGCGCAAGACTGTGTTTGTCCACTCCGGCCCTGCAACAGTTGGCACCAAGAAGGATGTCGCTACAACTCTAATTCGGCAAGCCCTATCGGCGAATGGAACCAAGAATAATCCCTTGGAGTCAAAGATTGGAGCAGTAACTCTTCTTCCGCCCGGCTTGGTCTCCTCCGCTTATAAATCTAACTACGTTGGACTTTTCTGGGACATGTACGATCCCAGCTCACACCTTCGGCGAGACTTGGGTAGCGCCATATCAACGACAAGCTGGCTGAGGAAAGTCCATTCTGACAAAGGCTACCAGAACAGCCCCCTTCTCCAGACCTCCTTTCTCGCCATCTGTTTAGGTACGGTTGGCCAACGTCTCAAAGCGCAACATCTTATCCAAAATGGCATGAAAGCCTACAACAAAGCCCTCGGTGGGCTGGCCAAATCGATCGCCATGCAAGCTCAGAGCAAACAAATTCCAGACGACACCACAATAGCCACGACTCGCATACTAAGCTTGTATGAAGTTTTCTTCGGAAGCGACCCCTTAGCCCACGCGTCGACGTCGTCATGTCCTGATACCACCCTCGTCAAACCACAGGGGCTCATGGAGCCGCTCTTCATGTCATATAACCAAGCCGATGCCTGGCGTCGTCACCGGTTCGGCGAGCTGGCTTTGCTCGAGTCACAATCCCCAGAGATGTACAAAGAGGGCATTGCACACCAGATGCTGGCTGACGGTCGCCTGAGCATCACCATCGCCGCCGTGGGCATACACCGGTCTACTATCCTCGCAAGAGAAGACTGGCTCACTGTTCCGTGGACAGGCTCCCACAAGAAAACAGGCTGGGACCTGCTGCTCGATATCTTTGTTCTCCTGCCAGGATGTCTGGAGGACGCGACAAGGATTGAGGTTGCTTTAGAGATGAATCCGAACCACTCCAATTTCCATGTCACCCCCGCGAGGATCGCAAGTAGTGTGGGGATACAAGCGCTGCTGATGCTGAACAAGAAGTGCAAACACATCCACAGCCAGCTGCAATCATGGTACGACAACCACGCGCCTCCCTTGTGGAAAGCCTTTCTCTCATCATCAACATACCCTCGACCAGTAAACCTGGCTTATCCAACATCACACGACCCTCCTTCTGCCGATGATATCTCGACTGCTCATATGATGTGTCTCTACTGGTCCACCAAGATCAAGATCACCCTTCTTATTCTGCAAGTAAGAAAATCTCTTGCTGGCTTGCAGGTCGACGTCTCAAGAATTGATCGAAGCGATCTGAGGATGTCAATAACGCAAGACAGCAAGCACATCATGAGAACCGCGCCCATCTTTTTCGAGAAGGGAGCTGGGATGGCAGGGAGTCATATTGCCATCTTTCCGCTTACGGTTGCACTCAAGGCGCTGCTGATGATGGGGGAAATAGGGGTTGCGGAGCAGAGGGGTATGGTGAAGGAGCTGTTGGTCAGAAGGGCGGCCGAGTCGGGGCTGTCGGTCGGGCCGTTTGTAGGGAGCTTGAGGGTTTTGGACTGATGATCAATATTTCTCGATAATTCGTACGATGCTGCAGAGCACACCATGGACATAGACGCCACAACTCTCTTCTTGAACTATCACCACCTTAAGACATAACTCTAAATAACCGCTCACTCCTAACACGGACAACGAAGACATTGGTCCAAGCAAGTCACTCAAGCCCTTTCTCAAGCCCTCCACATGGGGTAAAAACAAAGCACCATTCACCCAAGATCCAACCGTTCTCGACACTCCATAGTGAGCCCACAAAACACCAAAACAGCATAGGTACCTACCTAGGTAGTCGGTCTCTAAACCTTCTTGTGTCTCGTCCAAATATGGTTAGCCCAGAGTCAGACTCGCTTCGCCCTCGGCCCACCTTCTGCTCATCTTGAGCTCACGACCCCTCACCCTACGCTCACCCTACCCTCGCCATTCTCCAAAAACGAAAATTTTACGCGACGCCCTAATAGTCCAAGTTTGGAGCCTCCCTCTCCTACAGGGACGAAAATGGGGTCGGATTGAGAGGGTCTCATTTTTGGGACCCCCAAACAACTCCTCCACCAAAACGGGGACCGAGAAATGGACTCACCAGCGTATTGCTCTCCATTGTAGGGGACTCTGGGTGGTGGTAGCCATTTTGAGATGAAAAGATCCGTCACTCCCTACCTGCCTACTGCGCGACATTTCTTCTTCTAGTTCTAGCTACATAAAGAGGCCATTCCATCCGTCCTACCACCTACCACACGACTCTTCTCTCCCATCCCCCGTGTCCTTACTACCCCGTATATTGGTTTGCGGTACGGCCACAGGCCTGAAGGTATGAGTGAGGAAGTGGGGCTCACGGAGGATTCGAGGGGTTCAGGGGTCATGTATAAAAGCAGTCTACTTCTAACATTCTATTTTAAATAAGATATCGACGTTTATTTTCATCGTATTTTGTGCCTTACACACGTGCAGGCAATTCTGGCCCTCGGATCAGGCCAATGCGGTGCTTATCATGTGGCCTGCGAGCCCATAGTGTCTTTTCTTTGTCCTGCGTGAAGTGCGGCCTGCGAGCGAGTCACTGTCACGCAGGTGTATTCATTCAGAGACCCGTAGAGGGTATATTTGTGGTGTTGTGGTTGTTTTGTGTGTTTTCTCACCATTTCAATATTACTGCCGCAAAACCTTTCCTTATACACTTCATCGTTATCGGCTTTATATTTTCGCCTTACTAGCTCTCTACTGTGCCTTTTATAATATCGAAAAAGAAGAGCCCTGAGGAATTCTTTCGCCGGGGAAAAGATAAGTTAAAGGTTGTGAAAAAGTGGTCGCTCGCTTATATTGGTCGCTCGCTTATAATGTACGTTATCTAGTTTCTCCATATGTATAGACCTAATGCCAAGATCTGGATCATTCTGTTTCGTGGATCATGACTGACTTCCAAGGATCATTCATGATCTCCTCATGCCCTGGATGATCCACTTCCTATTGGTCTATTCTCCTCTCCTCTGATTGGTCACCGCGTCTCTACTTCCCAATTAGTTGTTCTTTTCGGGTGTCCATATCATATTCGTAACGCATTGAGACATCTTGTTGTGCACTGCTTAGCTGCACCGATCCATTATCTAGAAGTTCGCCTTCAACCGGTATCCCTTTCAAAGGTTCTAAACAGGGGATCGTCACAACAAAGGATCGTCACATTTTGGCAAACCAGTAGAACCTCTGAAAGAATCCTCAACTTCAGAGGTGTCCGCAACTACTTGAACATAGATTGAGGATGAAAAACCTCTGAAAGAACCTCTAAAGGCTTCAAGCCACAACGCCCATAACGCCCACAGGTGCGGAAAAAAGAACCTTCTATCACCGCGCACTGGCCAACACGCTCAGCCATATTAGGTAAGATAAGATAGGATGTAGCATTCGATTACGCCGACACATGATACAAAAGCCCATTCTAACTACTCCACTTAGCTACGGTGGCCAGAGACTCTAGTGTGTATGGATGCTCGTTGCCAAGCACTCGCTGCTGAGCTTGAGCACAGTTCTTCATCAGTGCTAAAGCGTCTGCGTGTCGTCCTTGGCTTTTCCAAGTAAAAGCGAGGTTGGCCATGCTCGTCAGCGTGTCTGGGTGATCGGCCCCAAGCTTGGTCTTCCGAGTCTCCATCACCTGCACGTTCAGCTTCTCAGCCTCCTCCCACCGGCCTTGGTTCCAAAATGTCGACGCTAGGTTGGCCATGCTCGTCAGCGTGTCTGGGTGATCGGCCCCAAGCTTGGTCTTGCTCGTCTCCATCACCTGCACCTCCAGCTTCTCGGCCTCCTCCCACCGGCCCTGGTTCCAAAATGTCGACGCTAGGTTGGCCATGCTCGTCAGCGTGTCTGGGTGATCGGCCCCAAGCTTGGTCTTGCTCGTCTCCATCACCTGCACCTCCAGCTTCTCGGCCTCCTCCCACCGGCCCTGGTTCCAAAATGTCGACGCTAGGTTGGCCATGCTCGTCAGCGTAGAAGGGTGATCGGCCCCAAGCTTGATCTTACTCGTCTCCATCACCTGCACGTCCAGCTTCTCGGCCTCCCCCCACCGGCCTTGGTTCCAAAATGTCGACGCTAGGTTGGCCATGCTCGTCAGCGTAGAAGGGTGATCGGCCCCAAGCTTGGTCTTGCTCGTCTCCATCACCTGCACCTCCAGCTTCTCGGCCTCCTCCCACCGGCCCTGGTTCCAAAATGTCGACGCTAGGTTGGCCATGCTCGTCAGCGTAGAAGGGTGATCGGCCCCAAGCTTGGTCTTGCTCGTCTCCATCACCTGCACCTCCAGCTTCTCGGCCTCCTCCCACCGGCCCTGGTTCCTATATGTCGACGCTAGGTTGGCCATGCTCGTCAGCGTAGAAGGGTGATCGGCCCCAAGCTTGGTCTTCCGAGTCTCTATCACCTGCACCTCCAGCTTCTCGGCCTCCTCCCACCGGCCCTGGTTCCTATATGTCGACGCTAGGTTGGCCATGCTCGTCAGCGTGTCTGGGTGATCGGCCCCAAGCTTGGTCTTGCTCGTCTCCATCACCTGCACAAATAGCTTCTCGGCCTCCTCCCACCGGCCCTGGTTCCTATATGTCGACGCTAGGTTGGCCATGCTCGTCAGCGTGTCTGGGTGATCGGCCCCAAGCTTGGCCTTGCTCGTCTCCATCACCTGCACCTCCAGCTTCTCGGCCTCCTCCCACCGGCCCTGGTTCCTGTATGTCGACGCTAGGTTGGCCATGCTCGTCAGCGTAGAAGGGTGATCGGCCCCAAGCTTGGTCTTGCTCGTTTCCATCACCTGCACAAATAGCTTCTCGGCCTCCTCCCACCGGCCCTGGTTCCTATATGTCGACGCTAGGTTGGCCATGCTCGTCAGCGTGTCTGGGTGATCGGCCCCAAGCTTGGTCTTGCTCGTCTCCATCACCTGCACCTCCAGCTTCTCGGCCTCCTCCCACCGGCCCTGGTTCCAAAATGTCGACGCTAGGTTGGCCATGCTCGTCAGCGTGTCTGGGTGATCGGCCCCAAGCTTGGTCTTGCTCGTCTCCATCACCTGCACCTCCAGCTTCTCGGCCTCCTCCCACCGGCCCTGGTTCCAAAATGTCGACGCTAGGTTGGCCATGCTCGTCAGCGTAGAAGGGTGATCGGCCCCAAGCTTGATCTTACTCGTCTCCATCACCTGCACGTCCAGCTTCTCGGCCTCCCCCCACCGGCCTTGGTTCCAAAATGTCGACGCTAGGTTGGCCATGCTCGTCAGCGTGTCTGGGTGATCGGCCCCAAGCTTGGTCTTGCTCGTCTCCATCACCTGCACCTCCAGCTTCTCGGCCTCCTCCCACCGGCCCTGGTTCCTGTATGTCGACGCTAGGTTGGCCATGCTCGTCAGCGTAGAAGGGTGATCGGCCCCAAGCTTGGTCTTCCGAGTCTCTATCACCTGCACCTCCAGCTTCTCGGCCTCCTCCCACCGGCCCTGGTTCCTATATGTCGACGCTAGGTTGGCCATGCTCGTCAGCGTAGAAGGGTGATCGGCCCCAAGCTTGGTCTTCCGAGTCTCTATCACCTGCACCTCCAGCTTCTCGGCCTCCTCCCACCGGCCCTGGTTCCAAAATGTCGACGCTAGGTTGGCCATGCTCGTCAGCGTGTCTGGGTGATCGGCCCCAAGCTTGGTCTTGCTCGTCTCCATCACCTGCACAAATAGCTTCTCGGCCTCCTCCCACCGGCCCTGGTTCCTGTATGTCGACGCTAGGTTGGCCATGCTCGTCAGCGTAGAAGGGTGATCGGCCCCAAGCTTGGTCTTGCTCGTTTCCATCACCTGCACAAATAGCTTCTCGGCCTCCTCCCACCGGCCTTGGTTCCAAAATGTCGACGCTAGGTTGGCCATGCTCGTCAGCATAGAAGGGTGATCGGCCCCAAGCTTGGTCTTCCGAGTCTCCATCACCTGCACCTCCAGCTTCTCGGCCTCCTCCCATCGGCCCTGGTTCCTATATGTCGACGCTAGGTTGGCCATGCTCGTCAGCGTAGAAGGGTGATCGGACCCAAGCTTGGTCTTCCGAGTCTCTATCACCTGCACCTGCAGCTTCTCGGCCTCCTCCCACCGGCCCTGGTTCCTGTATGTCAACGCTAGGTTGGCCATGCTCGTCAGCGTATCTGGGTGATCGGCCCCAAGCTTGGTCTTGCTCGTCTCCATCACCTGCACAAATAGCTTCTCGGCCTCCTCCCACCGGCCTTCGTCGTAATATATTCTTCCTATCGTCGCCCCGATGAAACTTGGATATCTCAATAAATACTCCCGTTCTTGGCCATCATCCCCATGAATATTTGGCAAGTGTCCAACTAGATGTCGACGGAACACAGGCTGTTCCTCCTCGATGTTCTGACAGCACGCTGCCAAAACAAATACCATATACCACTGCCGCCATGGCCTGCTTCGGTGGTTTAGCATTGCCCGCCAGCGAACCAGGCCATGCATTGTCACACCAGCCCACCCCCGGTCGACTCGCTGCAACAAGCTATAACGGAGCAGTAGACGGCAGCTCTGCTGATATCGAAAATCATCCCATTTGTCTTCATCGAGTCGAAGGAATTGCTGGAGTTTAAAGGGCATCCCTTCGCTCTCCTCTTCCCCCATATTAGCCTTGACTTTTTCCATGCCAAGACTGGCCAGACGAAACATCTCATCCTGGATAATACCGCCCTTAAAATGTGCAAGAAACGTCAGCAATACATCAGGTCGCAGGCCTTTATTTTCCATCGCGATTTTCTCGAGCGTGGTGTCCCATACTGTCCACACCGTCTTCTCCGTCGCCAATAACCCTCTAAAAAAGTCCGTCTGGAGGAGCTCGTCGCGGTGCCTCTCATAGTCCGCGAGGTATCGCTGCAAAGCCTTGTCAGAAGGAGAATGGCTACCGATATAGGCGCCAGCAATATCAATGGCAAGTGCTAAGAATTCCAGCTTTTTCACCACCCTATCACAGTCGTCTTTGATGCCCCCAGGGGCCAGCTCTTCGTCGAGTTGCAGATGTCTGAGGAGAAGCGCCCTCCCTTCCGGTGGCGACATGTCGCCAACACGGACCGATTCGCAGGTCCCGCCGACTAACTTGGTACTTTGCTCGTCTCGGCTGGTAATAATAACCCTTCCTCGGTTTCCCCTCGGCATGACCTTCTGGATCCCCCAGCTAACGTCGTCGGCATTATCCACAATCAAAAGCCATTCGTCATCCGCCTCACTTCGGTCGCAAAGCCATCTAAGTACTGCCCGGACCCCTGCATCCGTAATAATCGATCCTTGGTTTTCGCCGCCCTCCACTGTGAGTCCCAGCTCCGCAGCACATATCTTAAAGCTAGATCCTACGGTCTCCTCGTCCGTCGCGTCTATCCAGAGAATCGGGTTGTAATCATGTTTGTGCTTCTCGGCGTAGTCCAGCGCTAGCTGCGACTTACCAGCACCGCCCAATCCGTAAAGAGAGACTGCATATGGAACGCTTGCTTTCTCATGCCTTATATGCAACTTCTGCTCGATTTCCGCCGACAGTCCGACCCGCTCCGTATAGGTATCTACCCTCCCGAGCGGTACAGCGTAGTGATGCTTCACTGGCCGAGCGGAGGCTCTGATTGATTCGGTAAGTTTCGAAAGTATTGACTGATAGCTTTCGTTCTTCGACGCAAATTTGTTGAGCCCATAGTGATCGACCGATAGCCCAATGTTTCGAACATTTCGGCCCTCATATGTGGCGGATTGCTCATGGACACACTGTGTCTGCTATTAGCGCTCCATCCATGCCAACATCCGACATACTTACAAATCGCTCTAGCCGAACGAACCATAGCCGAAGAATACGTGTCGGCCGCTTCTCAAAGAAGTTAAACACACGCAAATCGTCTGGAGCCACCGCCATAAAATCCTTATGCAAGTCGTGTAGCGAAAATGAATCATACTCCAAATCGGCCAGGATTGACGGGTTCGACCCGAGAGGCTGGAGGCCCTTTGCCGCAAGCCAGCCCCATAGGCCGAAACTGGTCCCGCGATGCGGCGTACCCAGGAAGATAATTGTTTGAGCATGCTCCGCGACATGGCCAAAGTCTCGACTCGCTCGGGCTTGAACAAGTGCCTTCTAGAAGTTAGGCGCGTCGTTATCACAAGTGGTTTCTAGCTTACACGTTTAACCACGAGCCCCCCAAAACTATGTGCTACAAAGATCAAGCTCCGGTTTTGCTCCTAGAGTTGGAGCGCGTTAGCAGTGCCCCAAGAGTCGAGTCCAAAGCTGGGTCTATCTTCACACCCACCGTCTCGGACATCCGGATCCCTCCAATATGCTCAAGCAGTTCATTCCCGAGGTTTGTCAAGCGTGTGTGCACCGCATCCCTCTTCCAGTACGAATCGTAGTTGTAAAAGAATAGGCGGACATCTCTGCTGACCGCCGGAAGGAGGTCACTAGGGAGAAAGTCGCTGACCCAGTTCACAAACTGCTCGTTGTCCGTCGCCGCTTCTTCAGGTATATCGGCCGTCGTCGCTTGTCTCGTCGCATGTTTCGTCGCCCGCCATGTCGAGTCGGGGTTGGACCCTAGGCCGTGTACAAAGATAATACTGCCTCTGTCAGAAAGCTTCACTCGTAGTAGCGCTAGAGGTGCTTACTCAATCCCGTCTGCCCTCGTCGGTAAACCACTGGCGCACGCTGGAACGAGCTCAAATCTTGATTTCGGAGCTTGGTCGGAGTTGAGTCGGCTGGGGATGCTCTTCGTGGCCTGGTAGTAGAGGACTGCAATCAAGAGCAGGAAGATGACCAGGTATATAGCTAGGCCCATCGCGCGGCGGGGATGACGGGTGTGAGGAGTGTAGTGGTACTAGCACTAGGCTTGTAACAATAGGCAAATATGGTTTAATTCGACTCATAAAAAGGTCCTCAGTGGTCACAGGCCGTGGCACTTCTCTTTCATGCTTCACAGAGTGGTCTGGGTGAGCGGGGTAGGGCCGATACAAAATGATGAAGATAGGGCGAAATACAGGGCAATGAAAATCTTCGTTTGGTCAACTCAGAGGCGGCTGTGTGGCAAGTCGTTACGGGTCCAATCAGATGAAGGCCTGCAATATGCACAGCCCCCCGGGTCTGTGGTTTGGTGAAATTCCCCTCACAAAGACGCCCTTGGACACGTCCGCCGCTCAGCTTAACCGTCAAAAATACCAAATGTCTAGCTATTCCCATATTCCTTTCCCTCCATCCTCCGCTCCGAACAGAGATCGTCTCAGCCCTTACGATGAAGTGACTGTTCAGAATGCGCAATCCGAGCCAGATAATCAGGCGGGGCCTATAACGCATGTTCCAGGAGAGCCCGCTGTCAGACTACTCCCCGACCAAGTCCGCATTCATATCTCGAGTCACCTGGATACTCCGCTCCTCGATGAGCTTTACGAACATCTCTGGCTTAATGCGAGGAAATGCGGTCGAAATATCGACCCGCTCCATACACATGGGTGTTCTCTATTGCTGTAATACTGGGTTGGGCAGCTATAAGGGCCCTCTTACTCGGCATTCTAACTGCTATCTTGGTGTGGCAAGTTTCATGGGGGTTTATGAGAGAGAAGAGACGACGGGCGGGCACTTCTGCGGGGTAAAATTCTTTATGGATGCAGAATGTAATGGTCTTAAGGTAGTGTATTACAACGAGCTTGGCCATCTCTTCGAGTACACTGAGCTTGGAGAAGAAAATAGAAGGAGAAGATTTGAATTATGAGCATTTAATATTTCACGAAGGACAAGGCTACTAATAGTAGATTATTGTATGATCGTTGATTTTAGGGTGTAGAAAGAAAGGAAGAAATGGCCTAACGACCGATAACTGGGAAGGTATATAAATAAGTGATTGCTTTGTCTGGTTAAAACTTTGTAGAACCTCTGTAAATTCGTCGTTCTCTGCTTCCTGTAGCTATGCTTTTAGCGTTCGGGGCGGGCCAGCCTTGTCCGAATTCTCATGGTAAAACCGCCGTAAAAGGTTTGGTGAATTGTGACGAACCCCTGTACAGAACCTCTGAAAGGGATACTGGTTGAAGGTAACTTCTGACAATTGGTTCGGTGCAGCTAAACAGTGCACAACAAGATGTCTCAATGTAAACACAAGATACCGAGAATACAATCTGAATTGCATACTGCGGAACTATCTACGAGCTATCTAGTTCCTCCGTATATATAGACTTGTGATTCTCCCCGATCATGGTGATCATTCCGCTCTTTCCCAATGATCACAATGATCGCTATGATCCTTCTCTGGTTCTTATTGGTCGTACTTCCGTGATCACTGCACTTCCCAGTCTTATTGCCCATGATCGCTGCGACCTTGTTCTGATTGGTTGGTGACCTTGCACTGCTCCACCGTTCCCGATGTTAAGGTTGTGACATGAATATTTGAAGTCGCTTGCCGGGTACTATTCCGTGTCCGGTGTAACGGGCTGAGCCCTGGCATAGACCTCGGCAACCCTCGGCCCTAATGAAGCTATTCCCAGAACGCAGAGACCACTACTCCAGAACCCTTCTATCACCGCGCACTGGCCCACACGCCCAGCCATATCAGAGGCTCATATTGTCAAACCTTCTCTTTCTCTTTTCTTTTCTTCTCTAAGTTCAATGTACTCGTAGAGTGGCCTAGCTAGTTGCAATACACTGCCTTGAGGCCGTTACATCCGGGTCCTAGCCTTTCCACTGAGCTTGGTACTACAATTTCCCGCGGTGGGTACGGCTGGCGAGGATCTTTGAGGCTTTATGCTCGGATCCACCAGTAGATTCCATTGGCTCTCCTGGCGGGTTTTCTGACGCTTATCCGGGCAATGGGTTGTTCGGGAATTTCTCAGGTGGTCGGCCGTGAACACTGCGGATTGCTTGAGAATACCGCTCGGTCGCCGGGTTTGAAGTCAGGTTCGTGTCGGTGACGGTTTGCCTGAGCTACCTGTCGCTGTTGAGATTTGACGATATTGTCCTTGGCAAAGTTCGCGCACCCTCTGATCAGTTGGGTAAACTTCTGAGCGTCTTCTTGGGTCTTGCGTTCACTTCCAGGTAAATCAGTCCATTCCTTGGTTCGCACTTGCCAGTTAAACTACATCCTCGTCGAGAAGCCGAACAATACTTCCTGCTCTCTACCAGAAGAGTGTCCAGGGTATTCTGGATATCTGTGAGCCACTTGTCCTTCTCCAGGTATTCTTCCAATATGCACTCCAAAAAACGAGTTGTTGCTCTTTGATCAGGACCCTTCCAGATGTGTGGGGTCCCACTGGTTCGTACCGTAGGACTTTTTTCTGCCGATGATGATCATTTCGTTGCGGTGTTACACGCCTGGCAGTTGTCTTCTTCTTGAGTTTTTTCGCCTCTCATGTCAAATGCTCCTCAAACTAGTGGCTTACCCTCAGGAAGAAGTCTGCCGAGACGGTCCACAATTATTAACACCTTAGCACGTATATTAACATGGCTTAATCCAACCGTCCCACAAACTCCGATATTTCTCGTCGGATTTACGGTTTCTGATCCACCACTTGGCGCTATGCATCTGCCCTTGCCAGGTTGCAAGGAAGCCTTGCAAAGCCAAGCTCCTGCACAGTAAGTGATCCTCCGAGCCGCACACGTGGTTTTTGGCTCTCCGGCGCTTACTTAGTGCCTCGTTGGCCTTGTGGAGTGAAGTGTTCTCTGCACGTAGGAGAGCCACCTGGTGCATCACAGCCATTGTACTTTTAGCAAGCTGGTCCACAGCAGCCAACATTGAAGTCGGGGAGCTATTTTGATGGTTGGCAATGCGAGTCTTAATAAGCGTTGACTGCGAGTTAGCTTCTTGGGGGTTGTGTGGTGTCTGGAAGACCCAAGGTTGTGGAGTGCCGGGCCGAGAGGTCGGAGGTGTTGGCATACGAAGCTTCACATCCAGCTTGGAAAGCACCCTCTCTGGATCGTACGGCACAAGGCCCTCTGGTAGTCGTATCTATGTGTATAACGCGTCTGGAGCTCTGGCTGGCGTTTGACGAAGTTGTGAGCCCAGAGCTTGCCAGCAGGAGGCGCACCGCGTTCGTTGAGCAAATAGTTGGCCATATCTTCCACACTACGCAGTCTTGGTGGAAAATATCGCGTACATAGCTCAATAATATATCGGACAATAGCTTCCTCTTCCGATTGAGTCAGCTTTTTCGAATTGGGTGTTGTATCGCGTCGTACAGGCCGGCTGGCGGGGCGGTGTCTAAGCGTGCTGCGATCGACGTTATACATCTTAGCTGCAGCTGATACACTTAGGTTTTTATCATTTTGAAGACCTTTAAGGGCTAAGATTATATGGGCTTCCTCTGAAGTAGATGGCATTTTAGATTGTTGAGAAAATTAGGTTTGAGGGTGAGGTTACGCGTCGCGTGAAAAAAGTGGTCGCTCGCTTATATTGGTCGCTCACTTACAACGTACGTTATACATACATAATCCTCGAGGAATTGAAGGACGAGGTCTTTGTGTGCCTTGGTACCCTTTGCTTGGTATGAGAAGGTCTGCCCTTCTGTTACCGAATCCCAAATATCGCTCTCGCGGCAGGCCTTTAGTGATAATGCCCGCAAGGCCCCGTTCATCTTGAGCCGCCCGTCCACACTGTGCGTTGTGGTGTGTCTTGTGCGAGGGGAGATGTAAGGGTAAAATACATGTGAAGAGGTTGGGTTCCGCCAGCCAGATATTCATTGTGAGCTCTACGATTCCTCGAGGTGTGGTAACTTCCAGCCTGATAATTTTTGGTTTGGGCTATGTAGTTTGGGCATGACGAAATTTCCTCGCAACTTTTTCTGGAGGGGTAGTTGACGAGGCATTTTACCTGGATCGGGTTGATCCAGGCCACCTACTTGACATCTGTAATATGAACCGCCCGAGCCGCCTTAGCATTTTAAGTTTGAACGGTAATTGATCGTGACTTCTGCAGACCTGACGATGGCTTCCTGCTTTTATTGCGCTTCTATTTAATGACTTCCGTCCCAGTTCAGGCGCTGCTTTCCATAGACAGGATCAGATGTGCTGACATACCCAGTTAGCCAGGCGAAAACAGGTAGATCAACTAAGTTAAACTCATTTCTCCCTCTCCCTCAATTCTTGCGTCAATCCATCCTCTTTATCAAACTACATGCAGACAAATCAACCGATTTGACCAACAACCGAGTCAGGTATAAGACCAATCTTTTCGACTCTGCCGTGGAGTCCTGGACATCACGAAAGCCGCAATTTATAATAAAATGCGTAGGTTTCAGTTTCGGACAGCAGATCGTTATTAAAAAGGTTTTTACATCTACTCCGGAGAGCGCCCGGCTGGTCATATACTTGCGTTTGTCGGCCTTTAGAGTCATCTTTTAAGCCCTATCGACTCCTTTACGTTTTCCGGCTCGAGAGGAGGTAGTAGCGAGGGATCTTATCATATCAGACAGTCCAGAAAACCGGCTACCACCAATATTAGACCACTTCTTCTCCACCACCTTATTTCCACTTCGAATAATCACATTCATTCCCCAACGCGCAAGACTGATTAAACAATCCCGAGGTGAAGTACTCGGTTAAGGAGTACTTCTTCAGGGCTGGAATTTGCATCTTGGCTACCAAGGATCTGGACAGCGCCCGCCGCAACATTGAGCGATACAGGGAAAAGGACCCCTCGTTTGGCGGTCAGCGCGAGTTCCAGTTCTTGTCAGACTTGATCGAGGCTGTGGAGGCGGGCAACCAGGAGGTGTTTATGGATAAGCTCTATGCCTACGATCAGATGAGCCGATGGACAAGTTGAAGATGGAGCTGCTGGTCAAGATCAAGAACCAGATCGAGGAGGCTGACAACGAGTTCTCGTAAAGACGAGGTAATAGCCTGAGCAGCAGATGTGGTAGAGGCTTGAGCCATGGCAAAGCCTATCGACGAACTTCTTCCGAGAATATAGGAAGCAGCACTCACAGCAGGAGTGCTGAACCCGCGTGTCTAAGGGGTTATGCGTGGTGTAGGCAAGAGACTTGATGCAGGTGCAAAACGGCCAGGAATGCACATCGAAGGGGGACTCGGCTCCATAACAGCCGGCACCGAGCGAGGCTTAAAAGCCGCGTTCAGATCACCCCAAAGACTGGCACACAGGGGAGCCGTAGATCTGCTGAAATTGTTTACGCTGCTCCTTACAAAGACGCTGTGCTGAACCGCTTGGAGGCGAGGGGGGTTGTGGTGTGAGCTTGAGCACTGATTCGGACCACTTCTTAGAGGTTTCCTCAGTGATATGGAGATTCCAGTTCGCAGCCATGACGAAGGCCATTGGTTATGGGCAAAGATGGCCTGGCCAATATAAGTGAAACAGCGACGTGTGAATCAATCATAACTCGCACAGTCAATGAAGGGTCCGTGCCTTTGGCAATGGCGTAGACGTTATCGATAACGTGTGTTTGCAACAAACGTAGAACCACATACGAGCAAACAACTACACAACACAAGAAACACCACACAGCACAAGAAAACACCACACAGCAAGAGAAAACACCAAGATGGATCCAAGCTATGAGGAACTTGTCAAACAGCTCCAGGAAGCGGAGCGTCTCCGTGCAGAAGCGGAGCAGAACGCCATCGCCGAGAAACAACGCGCCGATAAACAAGCACAACAAGTTGCAGAGTTGCAGGAGCAAAGGCGTCCGACCACTCTTATCGAGTACTTTCAGCTCTGCCACGACCACCTGTCGACAAAATTTCGGGTCCAGACCGATCGACGGTTCACGACCCAGGGAATCTGGACAGACCCGGCGGGAAAATACTGCCCCCGCCGCCTTGCACAGTGGGATGGCTTCCTTGGTGAACAGAGGGCTGCGCTTGGCAAGGTTATCGCCTTCTTCCCCGAAACACTCCAATTACTTGAATCGCGTGATTTTGTCCAGGGTATTGGCAGCCGCCTGGCAGCTGGGTCCCCAATTGGTAGCGAGCGCGACCTTGAGCGGTTTCATCACACTGCTGTCGAGCTTCCTGTGCAATGCATCATCGATCAATTCACGCATTCCCAACAACATGCAGACTCAATACCACCGCTTTTGGGCGTGGGGGATGGTATCTTCTTCGAGAACCACATGAACATTCTCAATAGCGATACAACTCCTTCCACAAGCGCCGCACCATCGACGCCGCCGCCGCCACCACACGTCCCACCTACTAATAAGATCTCCATCCGGCCTGACCAGATCTGTGTGTACCGGTCCTTGAACGGTGACCGAACGCTTGCATACGTGCTGGAATACAAGGCTCCCCACAAGCTAACGGCGCAACATGTGCGGGAAGGAATTGAAGACCTAGACGTGGTTCGCGACGTGGTGAATTGCGTCGAAATCCCGAACAACGATGACGACCGCTTCCGTTACTTTGCCAGGAGGCTCTCAGCTGCAGCTGCCACCCAGACTTACCACTACATGCTCCAGGCTGGGCTCGAGATGGGGCTTGTTGCCACAGGCGAGGTCATGATCTTCCTCAAGATCGACTGGGCCAACCCATCCACGCTGTACTACCATGTCGCCGAACCCACCCACGAGTGCCAGGCCCAGCCAGCCGAACTCATCCCCTACTGCACCGCCGTCAGCCAGCTGCTGGCCTTCACTGTGATGGCGCTGCTCGGACCCGGGTCGCAGGGTCAAGATGCGCGGGACCGCGCCATATCGGGTGCCTCGACCTGGAATGAGGACTGGGACGAGATCTTGGCCCGGATGGGGAACACGCCGGCCGCTCGCACACCTCCTTCGTCGGGGCGCTGCTGGGAACCGCGGACCTACGTCGGGTACGACCGGTCCCCCATCCCGTTCCGCCACCCGAGAAGGAAAAAGAGTCCTCAGGCAGATGAGCCGCCGCCATCCCTCGGCCGGGGGCAGGGTCCTCCGCCGCCCGACGACGAAGATGCCGGCCCCAATCCTGACTCCCACCCCTCTCCTCCTGCCGGCCAAAGAGGGTCGAAGAGGAAGCGTAGCGCTACGCAGTCATCCGGAGCTACAGCGGCGGCGGTGGCTACTGCTCCTGGTGGCACGCAGACACAGAACCGCACACATTCTTCCCAGCCACAAACACCACCGTTCTGCACACATGCGTGCTTACTCGGTCTTGTCCGAGGGGGGGCTCTCGATCCCGCATGTCCCAACATAGCCCTCCACCGCCGGCCCTATGTCGAGTCGTCACCACACGTCCAGTCATCATCATCATCATCATCATCATCATCGTCGTTGTCGTCATCATCACACATCAAGTCCTCATTATCGCCATCCCTACGTCGCCAAAAGACACACTCGCTACCTATCCACGACTTTCTAGAACGGCTACGCCAACAGCTCCGCGCAACCTTGGACGAGGGTATCATGCCCCTGGGGAGATACGGTGCTCGGGGAGCCCTATTTCGCATCACACTACTCAGCCACGGCTATACGTTGGCTGCCAAAGGGACCACGTCTTCATCAGTACGCTTTATCGAGCACGAAGCGCGTATATACGAGCAGCTTCAACCGATCCAAGGCCTTTACGTCCCCGTCTCTCTTGGCACCATCGACCTTCGGGAGCTAGGACGGCGCTATTTCTACGCGGCCGATGTCCACATCATTTACTTCCTCCTCCTCTCGTGGGCCGGCAGGGATCTACGCGAAGCTCGGGAGCAACCAAGTAGTGTCGGGATACGGAGAAACGTGATCCGATCACTGCAGAGCCTCCACGCCCTAGGAGTGGCACACGGCGACGTCCGGCGGGAGAATCTGGTATGGAGTCATAGGCCGAGCGACCCTGTCATGGTCATTGATTTTGAGCGGTCTGTTCTCACCAAGGCGTCGTGCCAGCTCGGGTTGCTGGGGGGGTTGGAAGACGGGGAGGAGCTGCCGCCGGAGTGCCTCAGTGAGGATGATAAGCTTTTTGAGCAGGATTTGCAGAAAGCGACCTACATTTGGGTTTAATACGTCGACCCCGATACTCGCAGCCTTTTAGCACAAATCCTTCCCCAGCACTGTGTAATGGCTCGAGCGAATGTTCCGCTGAGGCGCTCGGCTGCATTGAAGGACGAGAATGCGACTACTTCGCGGGATCCTATATCGACGCGACCGGGAATAGCGAAATACAGATTTAAGCCGTATCCGTCTTATATTGTAGCTTTCTCTAATATAGACGATATCGTCCAGGAGGCAAAATATTATAGAATATAATTATAAGATAGTTATTTAAGTGTGACGAACCCCTATCCAGAATCTCTGAAAGGGATACTGGTTGAAGGCACTTCTGAATAGTCCTGGTTCGGTATAGCTAAACAATATATATTAATAACTTGCCTCAACCACAATAATCCAGATACCAACGATTATAACTTGTATTGTATACTGCGGAACTATTTATTTATATTAACTAATTCCTCCATATATATAGTAGTTTGGGGTGCGGCGACAGGCCTAAGGTCTTTCTGATCAGAGGGGTGAGAAAGTGGGGCTCTCGGAGGATTCGGGAGTTCAGGGGTCATGTATATAAGCGGTCTGCTTCGGACATTCTATTTTAGACGGGCCATCGACTTTTGTTTCTTCGAATTTTGAGCCTTGCACGCGTGCAGGCAATTCTGGCCCTCTGTCACGGACCTGACATAAGTGGGGAGCGCGGGGCGCGACCCGTCCAACCACTGGAACAGGAAAAGCGGGGAAGTCGTATTATCACTAGTGCCAAGGGTGATAATCACGATTATCACCAGCCTTCGGTGAACGACGAGTGATAATGGTGATAAACCGGTCTATATATACGGAGGAACTGGCTGGTGTAAATAGACAGTTCCGCAGTATGCAATACAAGTCACGATCGTTGGTATTCAGACTATTGTGATTGAGACAAGCCATTGTTGTACACTGTTTAGCTGTACCGAACCAGGATTGTTCAGAAGTGCCTTCAACCAGTATCCCTTTCAGAGGTTCTGGATAGGGGTTCGTGTTACGCCCCAAGCGTAATACCCCTGTACAGGAACCACTGGGTGGTACCTGTCAGAAAGAAAGGAGTCTTACTAGCAAGGAGTTCATGGTCTGTTAGCGGTGGCCATGGTCTATTAGCGGTGGCCATGGTCTGTTGGCCGCGGCCAAAAGCAAGCAATACAAGCACACTGGGCAAGGTACAAGGATACCTCAGAAACATATGTAGATAGCTTCACATAAATAGGGGGGAGCGCCGGGCGCTCCCCATGTCGAGGAATCTGATTCCTCATGCAAGCAATTCAAGTTCATTTGTCTACAATCTACTCTCAGTAGCTCTTTGTTAGAACAACCTGTTGTTGACAGTGAACCCGTGTCTGAGACGCTTGTCACAACCTTCGATCATCCTGTCATATTCACCTTCGGCGTACTGCCTTGCAGTCTGTATCCATTCCTGGTGCAGGTTGTAACAGTTCGTCACATCGTTTCATAATCCTTAAATTATAGTAATTAGAATTATTTAACTTATTATTTATAAATATATAGGTTGGATGACAAGGAAATGGCCCACCCACGGATATGGACCACCACCCCCACACCAGCCACACAACCTTGATGAGATTACCCCTGAATGCTTACACTGCCCACAACAAGACCAATATTGGGTCAATTTCTATGGAAGTTATACCAAAATGTAGCTCAATCACTGTCAGAGTCAGACATTTTGTCTGCTTCCCTCTTACGCCGGGTTTGAACCCAATAACGTGTGCTACGCCGCACAGGCTCGGCTGGCTCCGGCTGCTCCACATCCTCCTTAGGCACCACTTCTTCCTCCACCACCCTCCCTTCTATACGAGCCTCTTCCAGGTCACAAAGCCTTACAAACTTGGAATTCGAATCTTCTCTATTCAACTTGCGCCTTTTCTTTGCGTCCTGGGCTTTGTGGGCGTTTTGTCGGTGCCTTGCCGCATCAGCTTTGTAGATGGATACCTGAGATCTCAGTGTGAGTATAGTACTGGTGAGAGTCCTTGCCGCAAGCCGTTTTTCGGCCGGCGTATGGTTCTTGAGTGGGCTTTTGACCTTCTTGGCCACCTGGGAATCCCCCACGGTATGGAAAGTAGGTGTTTTTGAAGAGAAATCCAACGGCACCACAGGGACTACCACCTGGCTTGAAGAGAGCGGTTTGCGCCTACGTATGGGCCATAATCCTGTCCCACGCCAGCCGCCGGCAATATTCTCTTTCCTGAAGCCCTGCTTGCGGGCAAGGTCATACAGCCAGACCAAGTCGACCTTGCCGTCAGGCGTACAGTTGGTGAGGGCGTCGTTTACAGCCACAAGCCTCTTATACGCCTTCTTCACACTGGAAAAGCAGCCAATATCAAGGGGTTGAAGGACGTGAGAGCAGTGGGGGGGCAGGAAAAGAAGGTAAATATTGCTCCTGTAGCACCGGATCATGAAGTCGTCAGTGGTATGTGAGCCATGGCCATCGCAAATAAGAAGACGTGGTTCTGATGGATCCTCAGGTTCAGTCCTTGGTATAAAGACCTCTTCAAGCCATCCAACGGCCAGGTCGTTACTGGTCCAACCGTTCGATGATACGGCCAAATACCAGTCCTTATCGAATTGGTCCTTGAACCATTGCTTTTGAAGGTCTTGGCCTTTGAGGATTACCCCGGGGGGGAGGACTCTCCCATCCTGGGAACACTCCAGCATAGTAGTCCAGGTCCTTTTTCCATTCTGTTTGACGTATACAGACTTTTTATCCCTCATTGAAGACCCCACAACCAAGCCGTTCTCTCCCTGACCTTCCATTATTCCTACTTCATCATGCTTAAACCTGTTCTTGGGCTTGATCCAGTCAACGGTAGAATATAGGTTAAAGAACTTGTTGATATTCTCCGGGGTAGCTTCGTTAACTCTAGCGTAGTCAGTCTTATTCCCACCTTCGTTTTGATACTGGGATGACGGCCAATAAAGCGGGCTACCCAGTGCTTCCCAATGGAGTAGATATCGGCTTGTTCAGCCAGTATACTGGCCGCCAGAGCTCTTACGTTGACGTGGGTGGGAGCGTAGCCAAGGCTTTCCTGACGAAGGATCCATTGAACGATGAGGTCTTCCTGGCCCTGAGTAAGCCGCTGTTGATTTTCATGGGCCTGTTTGCAAACCTGGGTTCCTAAGATGCGGTGCCTCAGTGTAGAACGTGGAACCCCGTGCTTGTCGGACGCTTGGCGCTGGCTTATACCAGCAAGAATTTCTTGTTCGGCATTTGCGAGATCTTCCTCGGTATATTTGGCCATTGATGGGTTCCTGGAGCAAAAAGAAGATAAAGAAATGGTCCATTTTTGACCTCTGGGGGTGGAATATAAAGTTGGGGGGCTTTCGGAGGTCCAGGGTTGTTGAGGGTTTAATGTGGAAAATGGCACTGGTAAGTTCAAGCCAATGTGGGCCACCTTTGTGGGTGGGCCATTTCCTGGTCATCCAACCTAATTTATAAATGTCATTTTCTATTAGAAATATAGACTAGTTTGTTTATATGTAAAGTTACAATTTCAATATAAATGGTGGTTCTAGTGGGTTTAATAATGGGCTACTGGCACGCGTAAGGAGAAAACGGAAGTTATAATTATTTTTGGTTGCGGTAAGTATAGCCGAACGGTCCTTAAACCCACTTCAGCTCAGGGTGATGCTCACTGCGCTTACCTTTTGCTCACCTTGTGAGACCAATACGGACTGAGCCAAAAAAATTGTCGGGTGTGACTATGTAGGTATGCAACCCTCTTTCTCGAACACAAAAAGACCGCCCACCCTCTCGATCTTCACCCTCCCCAGACTCCCGCCCACCACCCTCTCCACCACCCCTTCCTCCGCCCCAGACAAACTAACAAACTCCTCAATGTCCACCTCCTCCAACCCACCCATCATCATACCCTCCTGCACACTCACCAACGCCGGATCAACAACGTTCATATCCAACCTCTTTGCCCCCGGACCGTCAACCCAGCCCCCAGACCCTTCGTCATATTGTCTCTCACCGCTTCCATCGACCGCAGTGCTGGGCTGATGATACCGGTAAGGACAATCCTGTCGCACATCACCCAGCAAGCCACGTTGCTGTCTGTTATAACACCCATGATCAACAGGAACCCCCCAGTTGCCAGCGTTCGATGGATAACCACCCCGCACTGGCATCTCTGGTTCCGGCCGCCATGATGATGGCAGCAAAGACCACTTCTCCGGTGGGATATTTGCCAGTAAAGGGTGGAGTTGGTATTCCCCTTCCTCACCCCTGCGTCTGAAAGGGGATGACTGTTGTTCTGCGGCGTTGGATGAGGACTGAGGTCCAAAAAGAGAGGACGACGGCGCAGGTGTGGGCAGAGAACCTGACGACATGCGCCATGCAGAGTTGGATTTATTCCTGGGGGGTTGAGGGTCCGGGGGGGAATACCCGCGCGGTCGTTCATGGGGTGGTGGCGACGTGTGATGTGGACCGGGAGCCGCTTCTGGTAATGACGAGGGGGAGGAAGAAGTTGTGGACAGGCGTATGTCAGTCAGCCTGTCCAACGCGTGGAGATAGAGGTCTTGTTCCCGACTCGGGCCCAACACAGCCCTTTGACCACTACCTGTCGAGCGCCGCCGGGGAAGCGTGTCGATAAAAGTCATGTAGATTCTGTCTCTGGCGCTGGCGTCTGGCATCAGGTGGATTGGTTGGGGTGTAGTAGTCAACCTGGGCAAGCACAAGGTCCGGGCGTTTGACTGTTCACTCTGCCTCTCGGACGACTGGGTTCCGTTCCGCCCCTGGCTCTCCTTTGTCATTTTCATTTGCATCGCCTTCTCTTCCCTCTTCTTGGCTTGGTATCTCCGAGCGCGTTCCAGCCCGGCTGCCCGACAGGCAGAACACTTGGAGAAGTGGAGGTCGTCCACCTCCTTGTGGCAGTTGGTGCACAGCCTATGTGCTTTGTACCATGCCAGGTCAGTGGCGGTCGCCGAAGGTTGCTTGGAAGGTCTCAGGGCTGGAACGAGGGGTATATGGGGGACGATTACGCCGTGTCGGGCGAGGACCTCTCGGCTTGGACGCTGTCCGGGTTCTGGAAGCGGGGGTGGGTTGGGAAGGTTGATCCGGAGGTTATCGGCTCGACGACCAGGGCCTCTACGACCTGGTTGCTTGGTTTGGGCAGTAGATGGGATTGTCTGCGCTGAGGACTGCCGTGATGGTTCAGTTTGGTCAGGAGTATCGTCTGTTGGGGGAGATGATGAACGGGACTCTGCGGGCCGGTCGGTTTGGTGTTTCTTCTCGGCAGAAGAAGAAGATGGTTGAGACAGGGGCGAGTCGGCTGACAATACCAAGGGTTCCCCATTGTCAGCGTGGGAATCACTTTCTGAAGCCTCACACGCAGCGAGCAGGGTGGTCTGGATGGCGTTTTCGACATGGTCTTCTCTCAAAGAAGGTGTAGCTTGTGTTTGATCACGTCCAGGTCGATGAAGCGAGCAGTAGCTCTCTGTGGTGTCCTCATTTCGCTCCTGGCGTAGACAATAATTGCAAAAGATAAATTCCCGCGACCATCCACCAGGGGAAGCAACACGAACCAAGCCAAAGTGAGGCATCATGACAGCTGAATGTCATGGAGGAGAGAGAGGAGATGGTCACCAGGCACGATTGCGAGTGCTTGGAGACGGAAACCCTTATAACAAAAGGTCTATATAGAGATTTCTAGATGGAGCATCGACCTTCCTCACATTGTTCAGTCTGTTGCCTTTCTCTGCCTACTCGCGCTGCCGTGAAGACATTGACACACGTGGAATACTATACTGAACTCTTTTTCTTTGCCTCAGCCATTCATGATACCCAACGACAAGCTCAAGAAACAAGAAGTCAAACTCTTGAATGGTTACTTGATGAATGGCCGGTTTTGAGTCCTCCTTGTGACAACATAAGGTAAGGAGAGAAAGCATGGTATCGTTTTTATCCATGTCTTGTCTCCCTGATATGTAGATCAGTTTTATGCCACCTCAGCAGCTCAACACAACACATTGAGGCTTACAATGTATTCTTTCGGACAAAGGGTTCTTTCCCCTTATTGTACAGTTCTGTTTAATTCACGATGATGTTGTGCAGTGATAGTACGATGCGAGTTTTCTGACTTGGATCAAAGATTAGGTAAGTGGTGGGACTAGTAATATAATCACTGTGTGCAGTTGGGTATAGTCAAGCCTTGATAGTCTTCATGAGCCCCTGCTAACTTGATAGGTTGGATACACCACGGAAGACATTCCAATGCTGGGAAGCAAGGGTGTGATAAACCTAGAGGTTTGGCATCCAGAAAGAGAGCGGAGATCATCAGGCCGTAGATGTTATGCAACTGAAGTGTGTAGGTTGACGCATGAAAAGGACGCGTGGTTGATGTATCTTGACCAAAGGTGTGAAGTCATAAAGCGGTGAAAGCCGTTTCCCACAAGAATGCTAAACTTGCTAGTGCCGCCTATCACTCCCAAATGGAGCATTCTCCGGCGCATGCAGGTGCTGGTCCCTGAAAATCAGGAGAGTCGGAGATGACAATGCAACTTGATCGGAATGGAAAGAACAGAAGGGTCAGTTTGGGGACCATCCACAACAGACGAGAAAATATTTAAAAAATCGAGAAGAAAAAAAGTTCAATGACACTGATAGAAGACTAGGGCCGGAATGATGAGTCTCCCCCACAATCCGAAGTGACCCAAGACGCGATTGCCCGCTTCGCTTGGTGGCCGTTTTCTTAGCCCCTGAATTCGCGAGATGACATCCGAGCACATGTTTGGCGGCATCGGACATCGAACATCACCAACAGACATTGTGGCCTGTAACCCATCGTGATTGCCATCAGCTGACCCAGCTTGGTGTGAGGGATGGGGGCGTTGTTCAGACGAAAGCCGCTGGATTTGCGTTGGATGCTTGCCCTGGCTCGAGCGCGTGTGTTTCAGGGGCAGAGATGTCAGCAGCCTACTTAAAGTTTTTTATTTTGGGTTAGTGCTTGCTCTTTTCTTGGAGGGATACCCCGCCAATCAGGTCCACCAGAACGAAGATTCCCATCAAGGACACTGTCAACATGTCAATCGCGTGAGGCTTGTCAGTGAACCGTTGCGGCCTTGTGGAAGAGAGGAGAGGAAATGTTTCAATGTTGGTGACACGTCAGGTAGAAGACTGGTCGAACATGGAGTCTCGGATGCGCGAGCGGGCGAGGGATCATCGCTGGCCGCGAGCGGCAGAAGAAGTTCGAGAACAAATTGGGTGCGGAGGCTCTGGGGCCCGGTGGATACACTACATTTATTATCCACCAGAACGGATGGAGAAACCTGGAACTTGGATGGAAGTTGAGCAACAACCTGGAAGCAACTGGCATCTCGCAGTTTCAGAAATCCGCAGGCTGTTCCCCACCCGATGTGTGTTGACATTGACCGGATTATTATGTATTGCATAACTCCGTACGGAGTATTGTATCCGTATGTGTGAACAGATGAACGGCTGAGCGGTGTTGATATCGCCAAGCTGCTAGGCGATGTCCCCCTTTTCTTCAGCGGGTACCGGGACGGCGCTAAGAAACCCGGCCACGGGCCTGGCCCGGTGGTTGAGGTGTCGCGTGCTCCAGGGCAGCGACGGGACGCGGAGCTGTCGTTTGTTGACGGCGAAGAGGGCGGAGTGGCCGGTTGGCCGGAAGCTGGCGACGGAGCAGTCAACAGTCAGTCATGAAGTTAAATCCGAGAATCTCGATGCGGTCAACACAAAGTCCCGGCAGCATCGTTGGAGGGGTGTGGGGTTGAAACGTGCGGCAAATGCCAAGAAGTTTGGTGGTGCACAGTGTCTAACCTTTGTGCCTGTTTGTCGGCAAAACGGCAAATCGCCAAGACCATCTGTGCCGTGGCCACGCAACGGTGGAGGGTGTGAGGGCATTCGACAAACTTGACTGGAAAGACGATGTCGCATTCTGCTCACTGACGGAGGATATGGAAGAGGCAGTCGGGCCGGGGGACGGGGTCTTCGTCTGCTCAAATCAAGATGGGATGACGGGCAGTGTAAGTGGAATGGCTCCTTGGCTCCTTCAAAAGAAAAATCAGGGACGGATCACCGGTGCACGCCCACACCGCACGACAGCGGGAGGAAAGGCAGCCACACCCGTCGCAGAGCCCACGAGTTCGTAGCACAGGGAGAACAACTGTCTAGGACTGCCCAAGACAGTAAGCTGTCGTCGCTGCCGCTGGCGCTGTCGTCGTGGGCGTCTTCTTTTTATACACACGGATACTGGGCCCTCAGTCCGTCTTGGAAACAAAAACGGAGAAGTGGGGCAGCCCAAATCCCGGCTCTCCAGTCCACCGTCTGTCCAGGGGCCGGGATGGATGGGCTGTCCCAAGTGGCTGCATGTGGCTGCGCGGGATGTGCAGGCTGAAGCCATAAGGAGTGACGCCTTTCTTGATCAGCTTCGGAGGCAATTGTTGATGGGCTGAGAAGGATTTGTGTTGGAGCTGGATGATGACGAATTGAATGAGCAATGAGGTGAAGCCCTCTTCTGTACGGAAAAGGAGAGTTGTGCTCTTCACTGCCCGCCCCCTGCAGTCAAGCGTGGTAGTGGTGTGTTGTTGGAGGACTTGGCGGTTTGCTGGGCGTTCTGGGCATGCTGGGGGGCTCGCTACGGTTCCATCTCCCTGTAACGTGTAAAAATATAGGCCGGGCACTGATGTCGCCTCTTGGTTCAAAAAAAAAACAGGAATTCCCCTTCCACTTCTCCATGTCCGCCACCAAATCCGCGCCCTGGTTTTTTACCACCTTTTAATACCTATAATCTTGGGACGCCCTCGACGAATCCCCTTCCGAGGCCCGCTGCCCTTTCCAAACCACCCAATTCCCCAACGACGCCAACGTCCGACCCAGCCTCAGCAGTGCTACGCGAGCACAAGAAGCAATCACGGCGCAGGGGCAACGACAAGAAGCGAACGAAGCCTCACGACCGCCCAATTTGACAAGCTCTGCGCAACTCCAGATGCAACGGGCCTTGCTGTCAACTTTCACCGACTGAAATCAACCTATCTTTGCTACGCTTGCACTGACGACGACCTCGCTCTGTCTTCTGTCGACTCTCTCTCTCTCGATGCTCCGCTGCCAATAATAATTAGCCTCTCCTTTTTTTTCCTGTTTCTCCGCCGACATCTGGAACCTCTGGATCATTCCATCTCGGCCCCGACCTCCGACGACTCGGTCTCCTCTATTTTTGCGGCTTCTCCACTTGTCTTCACCACACTCCTTTTGGGCGACACACACATAGCCGCGACGACCGAACATCCTGTGGCTTGCTTGTCCCCTTTTTTCTCTCCACCTCAGGGTTTTGTGGGGGAGGATCATCGCATAGGGATTTGTCTTGTATTAATTTTTCCCCGACTTCTTTTCCGGCCTTGACGGCACTTTTCGACTGTTTAGTTCACCATGGCTGCTCGACCGAATCAACGAAACATCAAGTGGGTGGAGGTACGTGGCAACATTTTCTCGGATTTTGTCGACCGCTCGGGTGTCCCCGTGCCTGTGTCCGCCTTTGCCTTTGCAGCCACCTCCGGGTCCGGCTCCGAGTGGTCCTGCATGGTCCGGTGACGATTGATAGACGACGGTTTCCCCAGCTTCCACCCGTTCCAGTGCTGACTGTTTTTTTTTTTATTACGCCCACAGGGTCTTCGAGGTGTCA
This sequence comes from Podospora pseudocomata, assembly GCF_035222375.1. NCBI lineage: Eukaryota > Fungi > Ascomycota > Sordariomycetes > Sordariales > Podosporaceae > Podospora > Podospora pseudocomata. The sequence continues at coordinate 404,214 of NC_085891.1, read as the reverse complement.
CATCGGCTCTCGTTATCACCACCCACATTGCCCGCGCTTTGGATTTTCCACTTTTCTGGCCAGCCGACTCTAAGGGAGAGGCTCCCAGATTGCTGCAATATCCTTACCTGCGCATCCCATACCAAGGACGAATTGGCGTGCCCATCTTCGCCTTCTTGACGGGCTTTGTATGTGCCAATAAGCCATTAAAGCTCGCCTACCAACAGGGCAATGCGCCAGCTGCGCTCAAGACGATTGCGAGGAGCGCTTTCCGGCGCCCTCCGCGCCTGATGCTTCCAGCTCTTATTGCCACCCTGATCAGCTTCTTCATGTCGGTTCTCGGTGCCTACCGGGCCGCCAACCGCTGTGACGCTTTCTGGGTGCGTTTCGATGCGCCGGACCCAATGCCACTGGGCGACAACATCCGCAGACTCTTCCGCTCCTCCTTGACGACATGGACCAATACCGAGAACGTTTATGACCGGCATCAGTGGGCCATGCGCCCGCTGCTCATCGGAGCTTTCCAAGTGTATATCGTGTTGGCTGCCACCATCGGGATGCGTTTCAAGTACCGTGTTCTGGTGCATGTTCTCCTGATCACGTACTGGTTGATGAATGTTGGACACTTGACTGGTACGTCATAGCTGTGCACGGACCATACATCTGATTTTAAACTGACATCTTTTGGACAAACAGAAACCTTTGGTGCTATGCTTGCGCTTGGGACCCTTCTTGCCGAACTCTCCCAGCACCGTCCCACGCAAAACTTTATCACCTCTCACCAGCGCCTTCTCACCTGCGTCGTTGCCCCCTTCTTACTCTTGGTCGGTGGCTATGTCGGCTCGTACCCGCAAGAGCATGAGGACTGGGCCCCTTGGTCCATGAGCCTCCACAAGTTCCTCCTGAATCCGGTTGATGGTCAGAACCAGGGCAGTTTCTTGGTACCTAAGGGGTCCAATGTCCACCGACGAACATCAGCCTTTTTCATCATGTGCACCTCAATCTCCATCTTTATCTCGCCCTTCATCCAGAAGCTTCTCTCGCATCGTCTTCTGATCTGGCTCGGACACCACTCTTTCGCTGTCTACCTCACCCACGGAACCATCCTCCGCACTGTTGGCATGTGGATTGTGTATGGGATCACTGGAGAGCCCTGGGAACCCGCCGGTAAGAACGAAGACGGGTCCCAGAAGCAGCAGGAGTACCTCCACCCCAAGTCCCGCGCCCACAAGATGGCCTCGATTTTGGTTTTCACCACCCTTACGTACATTGCCGCCTGGGCCTGGATGAAGTACGTGGATACGGCCTGCGCGAGAGCCACCCAGTGGCTGGAGAAGAAGGTGTTTGACGATGACAACGAGGAAGGCAAGGCCGGCTTGGCCGAGAAGGGATTCCTGCTCAACGGCAACGGCACAAGCCCAGCCGACGGGGACAGGCCGAAGCAGGCCCAGTCATAAGGGGGCGTTTAATCCAGCATAATAATTTGTTCACTTCTAGAATTTTTGTTTGGATACCATGTGATATTTGTGGGAGGTCATAAAACCGGAGATATCAGGGGGCGAGGGCTCAGAGGAAGAAATAGAGGCCAATTTCGCATCAACACATCATCACGCAGGAATACCCGGGACATATATGTGAGGGTGGGATATTCCGATTTGCAGCCACAGTTGTGCGAAACGTGGTCTGTGTTGCGAACACTCTCCTTTGTCATCAGATCATATCTGCCAACCGATTCTTCTCTTTATGGTCTTGAGTAACCTCTGGCAGTGCACTCGGGCCAGACATCAAACTTGCCTACCATATTTATTTACACTTTGCAAAAGATATGTATATACACGAGCAAACATAATGCAGCTTGGATGATAGATGGCTATATTGGGAGGAGAAGGGATCTTTTGTGTCAAGAGGGGGGGGGGGTCTGGAGTAGAGAATAATGTTGATGCCTATTGCATTCTTCTTCTATCCTTTCTGCCTACCTGTATACACCGTGACAGCCAGCAAAACGACGCAGTGAATACGCCGCGCCCCGAGAGGATGACCTCCTCCCGCCCGGCAACTCGGCATTTGACCTGGTGTGTTTCCGATGCGACCCAAGCAAAAAGAAGGTGTGGCTGTCGATTCCTTCGCTGCAGTTGGTTCGAGCTTTTGAGTCCGAGATCGGATTTTTGTTGCATGTCGACGAGGCCAAAGTTCTTGGAAGTGACGACGATGGCGCAGGAAACCTGTTTACCTTGACCTGGGGGTCTCTTGGCCTTACTCGTCGTGGACGTGAGGCCTTTGTGTCTGCGGTTTTTGGCAACCATTTTTCCATGCAGAGTCCATGTCATGAGCAACGTGGGCAGGTCGGGCAACAAAGCCTATTGCAAGTGGCACAGCACAAACTACGACGAAGGTGGGCAATAGATGTACCTTTGTCTAAAGACCACTCTACACAAGGATAACAACCGACATTGCAACAGCTCTCGTTGATGGTCTAAATCTTCTAGCAAACCCCTCTCACTAGTACGGGTAATCATCATACGGATACTCATCAAACTCGTCAAACTCATCATACTCTGGCGCGTTAGGCCTCGGGCAAGGCTGATACACCGGAACATCCCTCTTTGGCCGCTTCTCCTCCTCCTCGAGCTCGTCACAATCCACCTCAAACACCACCCCCTTCTCCTCAAACGCGAGCTTCACCCCCATAAAGTGCTCATCAGCCTCCACCGCCCCCTCCAGCACCCACGTCCACGGAATCTTGCACACCAGCATCACCTTCTTCAGCCGGTTGGTCGTCACATCAAGCGACTTTGCAAACCTCATCAGCATCTCCACCGCCGCCTGACGATACGCCTTTTCCCGGGTGTAATGCTCCACCTTCTTTTTCGACTTCCACATCTTCATGTCAAAGTACAGCTTCTCATACCGCCACCACCAGTCCTCAATCGTCAGCTCCATCAAATTGGGTGGGAGCAGTGACAGGAGAGGGAGAACAGCCGCGTTTTTCATGTTTCCGTACAGCGTCTCGAGCTGAATGCACAGCTTCTCCAGGTTTTTAAGCTCGGGCAGGCAAATGATCCTCCCTTCTGGGCCGACAAGCTTCTCCATGTTCTTGAGGCTCGTCCACCCGACATCGAGGTTCTTGAGGTGCTTCTTGCCGTATTGTTGCAAGCCCAGGTTGAGCGACTCGTGGTCTTCCTCCTCTGGGCCGTGAACGCGGGGCCACCTTACCGGCCCGTCGTCTTCGATCCGGCGAGGGGTTACGTACAGTGTCTCCAGGTAAGGGGCGAACTTCAACAGGTAGTGAAGATGGTGAGGCATTACCATGCTGTTGTGGAGGTAGATGTGCTTGATGCCGCCGAGGTAAGGGTAGTCTGGAGGGAGGGAGGCCATTGTCTTGTAAAACTGGGTAGAGCCAGGATGTATGGCATGAAGCCTGGCCATGATGTTTTGGTTGAGGTTGACGATGGGGTTGGTCCAGTCGCCGCTGTCGCAGGTGACTTCGACCGTGGCGAGCTTGGGCAGAGCCGCAAACAGGGGAAAGTAGGTGTTGCATTTGACGCCGTAGTTGTCTGGGATGTCGCAGTCACACTCGTCGATCTCGAGGTGCTTGATCATTTCGGTGTCACCCTGCAAGAGGAGGGTATGAATGTGTTGGTAAGGGCGCTCTTCATTTTTCACGCTAGGGTCGCGAGCCAGGTCGAACTCATGTAAGTCGCCGTGCATTTTGTGAAACAGGATGTTGTAATCGCCGTCCTCGTCACAGATGGGGACCTCTAGGAGGAGCGTCTCTACCCTCTTGCAGCTGGCGAGCACCATGGAGAAGATGTTTTGAGGCAGACCGTCATAGTAAGGCTGCATCCAGTGACTGCAAACTGAACCTGCCTGTATGATTGAGTTGCGGACGTACTGGGCAATGACTCCGGGGGCGTCGGATGGCTTGAACCTGCCGAGCTGCTCATGCATCGCTTCTTTCACCCCGCGGATGACATTGTTGCGGGTCAGCGTGATGTGACATGAGAGAAAGCGGGTGTGTAATCCGTAGTGTGGAAACTCAGCCAGGGTGCGGAAAAGAAGGAGCATGGTTCGTGGGTTGGTGATGGCGATGACGCGGTAGAGGAGGGGGTGAGCCATTTCACGAAAGGTCCTCGTGACGAGGCAGAGACTGGCGAGGGCGCGACGGCACAGAATGAACTCATACCATGGCTCGCCTTCAAACATCTGCGCGAGGGCGACAGGGCCTGTCTCGCCGATTTCAGGCGGAGTTGGAATGAGACACTCGACGATGCCCATCAGAATCTCTGGCGGAAGCGTTGCCAAGGTAAGCGGGCTGCGTGCAGCAGCATAGCTAGTAATATCCATGATGCAGTTCGACCGGTATCTTTATGCACCTTTGATACCGATGGGGCGATGAGGTGCTGGAATGTCACGAGGCCGGAGTGAAGTTGTTGAAGTTTCCATGCTTCACCGGGGGACAGCAGGCAGTGGTTGCTGGTGGGGTGTTTTGGTGAATGGGTGGGCATTTCTGATAAGATAAATACCCTAACCCTAGGACCATTTATCGCCGACCACGTCAACTCTGTCTTGCAAACTGCAGAATGTTTTGCGGAATCTCCGAGGAAAAGTGAGAGGTATAAATCGTAGAGAAATATTATGATCAATGTCCAAACACACTGAATCAACATGAACACCACGGTTCTGTTCACTGTGACTCCAAACAGTCGACCCAGTTTATAGGACTTGGAGCGAGATGCTTTCGTCGGCCACACCCACCAAGGAAGTGATACAGCGATATTGTTGATGCAGTTGATGTTCTTGTCGGCATCGCCATGATCAAATACGAAGCCCTTTTAACCAAAAGAGTTGTTCACTGTCACAAACCAGATATTTTCTGCCGATAAACGGTCGAAACGGAAGTTGGTCAGTGTTTTTGGTGACGCCGAGCACCGAGTGATGCTTCCATCCACTGTGACCTGGAGGGATGCTTCGGAAACTGTCGAGGACCCCAGCAACGAGTGTGCTTCCGGCCAGAAGGTTCCATCCATGTTGGGGGTTCTGTGTTGAAGCACATTTTCGGGATGTAGTTGGATGCATTCCACGTGAAGCCTTTTTGCATGAAGTTTTGCAAATCATCAAGATAGCAGGTGTATGTGCCAAAGATACACCAGGGCTGTTAGTTCATGACATTCCTCTGATATGCTGGGTGAAATGGAACCACGCAGTAGAAAATCCTATATCTCGGGCGACCGTTGGAGACCAACGTTTTTTCTTCAATCAGTGGGAAGAAATCTGTCAGTGGGTGGCCGTCCAGGAGCTCCTTCGTTTCAGGATCCATTCTTGTAGCTGGCGGAGTGCATGGAGAAAGAATGAAACTTGCAGAGTGTAACAAAAAAAAACGTTCAGATACAGCCTGGCAGCCAAGAAAGGTGGAGCTAAGGGCTGCAAAACCCGAAACCCTATTTTTCAGAGCCGTTTGTCGGATTATGTTTCCACAACTTGCGCCGTTAGGCACCCTGTCTTGCGTGGACCAGAAGCCCATCTCAGATTGTCACCATCATCAAGTTCTAAGAAGAAACCTAGAAGTTTCTCCACATCCAACCTAAGGTACGACGAATCGACTTCGCGATGCCCCGAGAGATTTATCGAAGAGTATCCTTAACTCATCAACCAGTAGTTGGAACCTCGACTCATCAACGGTTTACTAATCGTCAACACTTTTGACGGTTGACAAGCCGTTGTCAGCTAACCATTGCACTGTTATCTGTAAGCGGCAGCTAGCATCACGACCATCATGAATCCATGATTCAGGAGATTGAACCGGTAGTTATGACTCGAAATTCAGACTTGTTTCGAAGCTATCACTCATTTGCGGCGCGATTTGCAGTGCACGAATCTTGATCACTTATTGGGTACGGCTTCTACTTAAGGGTCAGGCGTCTCCCTCAACCAACAACGTGGGACTATCTGCAGACCGTTTTTCAAATGCTTTTCCTCAGCTATCCGTACTAAAGCACACCGTCGACCTGTAAAGATGTCAAAAATGGCGGCTGAAGCTAGGAACGGCCCGGTTGGCATTGGCAAGAAACGGTCTGACAAGTTCACTGCCCCGTTGCAAGGCTGCTTGTGATGATGATCAGGGGTTTCCTGGACAGTCAACCACATACCTTAAAGTGTATGCGTCAAGTTGTCTTTTTGCTATCTTTTTTCTTCTGTGTACCTGCCTTTTTCTGGCTGGGAAGGCTGGGAAAAGAGGAAGCCCCTGCCACTTTTCAGAGCTTCTCAGTTGGGATCGAATATCAAGATCGCTCACACTCTCTTTACCATGTGGGCTTCACTCCTTTGTTCCGCCCTACTTGCAGCCATTGCCTTTCCGCTCATTGGAAACAGCCTGGCAATCCCTGCCTCATCTCACTCATTTAAGAACCAGCTTGAGGGAAGAGACGATCTTGAGAAGAGAGATGAGCTCGACAAACCTCCGATATACCCGCCATTTTCCGAAGACACGCAAAACAAGCACCTGCGCTTTGACTACCCCTGGATGCATTGGAGATCAAGACCATGGGAAGAGGGCTACTACCCAATTCACTGCGTTCATGAAGCCCAGTTCAACAACCTTTGGATTCTAGACTTTCAAGTCCGAGATGTGTGGTTCGAAGACTGCGGCGTCCCGTGGACGGTGTGTAGACACAAGGATGCAAAGGAAAAGTGGTATAGCATCTTGGATGTCAGTGTTTCCAAACAAAAGCCGAGAGATGATCTGGCGATACATTACTGACATCTCACCAGACCCTTAGCCAAGTCCCCGTAGGCATGCGCCAGTACGTCGCCAACCTGGTCATCCTGCCCGGCCCCATCGATGGCGGACAGGGCTTTACCATCCAAGCTGCGGCCTACACCCGCGGCTCCGTTTTGGTTTTCTCTCCCACTTACTTCAAGCTTGGTGTCTTATTCCATGAGATCACCCACATCATGGACATGGTAGCCCTCGCCCCGTTCCTCGAGAGTCAAGGGTTTCCCGAGGGAACGCCCTTCTCGAGAACAAAGTATTGGAAGTACGCCTACGGAAATGACACCGCCGTGCCAACTCCTTACTCTAGGGCGTCGTGGCAGGAAGACTTTGCCGATGCGGGGAGATGGGCGATGAGTGACATCAGCAGGTACAGAGGGTTGCGGGAGTACAGCAAGGGTTGGGGGGCGTGCAGGACGCAGATTCGGGCCTTCCAGTGGTGGATGATGCCGATGATATTTCCAAAGAAGGGGATATGCACCGGTAAGGTGGAGGGTGGCTACGCGGTGAAGGTGGTGGTGGTAGAGGGACAGAATCCGCTGGTTTCTCTTTTCCAACCAGGGCCTGAGAGTCGGGAGGAAGGCAGGAAAAGGCCAAATACCAAGGTGGCAGGGTCAGGCGTGGCACCCATTGTGCTGCCAGCTGGTGCTGCCAACATGTTCTTTGCTTACCATGGGGCTTGAGGGAGGGTTTCTTTTTGTAAAAAGTTTCACATAGATTGCCGGCTCACAATTAGAGTAGATACATAGATACATTCGTGACCTTTTCGGTTTCATCAGAAAAAGTATATAGAGAAAGTGTAAGTTAAAAGAACACGCAAAAAGTGATCAACAACGTGCCTAATCGCTGGGACATCAAATCGTGAACATGGCTACCGACTCCACCAAGCCCCCCTAGCCCCTGACCGTTGCCCCGCCAACTTCCACACCAGATTTGGGTTGTGGATCAGCGGGTCTGGTCTCAATAACGCATCTCCTCCCCTTTCTATTCCAATACACACTTGTGCATCTTGAATCGCTGGCCACATCGACCCACTGATTTGCATACTTGATCCAGAGGTTGTCCCAATCGGTCCACCAGAAGTCCGTTGAGATGCACCCGTTACCGCCGTGAATCGAGACTACGTAGGGGAGCCCAGGGGCATTTGGAGCAGTTGTCCAAACGTCACCCATGTGTGTGCAGTTGAGATCGAAGTGAACCGAGAAGTTTGGGAGGCGAAGGGTGGTGTAGAGTTTCCAGCCCAGGAAACTACCGTCGCCAAACGTGATAGTGAATGCCCCGCTGGGTTGGACTGGTATCAGTAGGAGCACAGAAAGTGAGTATGGATAAGCTGAAGTCTCTTACCAATCTACTTCACCGAAGGTATCATCCCAAGTACAAGGTTTGTCATCACCAAGTTTAAGGACTTGGGACTGGCTCTGATGGTCCGTTCGATGATCTGCAGATGAAGGAGGTGCAGAGAAGACATTCAAGGCGCAATACGCCAGGTAGATCAGCAGTAGCCTGAGCATTGTTTATCAAAATCTTGGAAAAATTTGTGGGTGAAGTTATGCTCTGCGGTTCTTGGATGCCAGAAAGTCTGACCTGCTCTTATACAGCTCACCAACCCCGATTTGTTGCCACACTCCGGTGACAGCCCGAGACAGTACCTACCCGTGTATTGATGGAGTAGATAGGTACTTGAAGACTGTCTCGCTCAGACTGCCTACCGTGGGCCAAGCTGGGCATTGAAAATCGCCTACCAGGTGCTCAAGTTCAGGTAGGCACACAAAAGCTCTGCATAGTGACTATGGACCATGTTTCGGACAGCTCGGACAGGAGGGAGGGATCCCGTATTAAGGTAAGTTGAACTTTGTTTCAGCCTTGTCAGACAGTGTCTCATTTACCGGCTGCCAAAAGTTCTAGGGTGTAACAGCAATGCCACGTTCACCTTCAGCTCTGCCCGAGTCCCAAACCGAACAATCTATCTGTCCAACTGCTTAGCGCAACCAGAAAACAAGATTGAACAATTTACACAGACAGCACTCGGCCCGATGCCCAAAAGTCCCTCAACCGATCGGTGCCGCCGAGAAACCTTCCTTTCAACACTTTCCATCCACCATGCGAGACAAACAACCTAACTCCCATCAGTCCCTCCACTCCACCCGACCTTCCTCCTCCTCCTCATCCCGACAAACCTTACACCCAACCTTGAAATCAGTATGATCACAAGGTTCCACCAACGGCACCCAAGCCAACCCCCCGCCTCCCCCCTCTCCCCCCCGACCATCCACCCTATCCGCGCAAACCCTCCCCACCGGCGCACCACCCAAACCACCATCCAACGAGTCCTTTCCATCATTCCTCGGCAGCCTACACCACCAAATCCAATCCTTCAACTCGCACTGCCTCGCACACCTCGTCTCTAGTCCCAACTCCTCGCATCGATAATGAGGCTTGATGCTCCCGTATGCACAGCCTTCTTCCCCTTCTGGACCGGGGCAGATGGGGGGGACATAAGGGGACATGTCAAACGCTTGGACTGCCCATAGGGACCAGGTGAGGGTTGTGCTGGTGGGCGGGGAGATGGAGGTTGAGGAGGGGGAGTGGATGATAGTGCGGGAGAGAATTTCGGTTTGGGTGAGGGGGTAGGGGAAGATGGATTCGAAGTCGGGAGAAAGAGGCCAGGGGTCTAGGAGGGTGATGTGGTCGATGGTGGTGGCGGATGGGGTGGAGGGGTTGGTGTAGGTTGTTGTGAGGGTTGTTGTGATGGTGGTGGGGTAGGTGGTTGTGGTTGAGGGAGGTGATTGGGCTGTTGTTGAGCTGATTAGGGCTACGGCGAGCCACAGTTGGTATGTTGGGCCCATGGCCTGCTAAAGACTGCTGATGTTGTCTTTCAAGGTCACAGCTGTCTGTTTCAAGAGCCAGGTCTTCAATGCAAAGACATTGCATCTGCTTGGCATACTGGGTTGTACATATAAGCACCATGAAAGTGCGGAGTTCAGCTACGTGCACCCACAGCTTAGCCGAAGGCTGATGCTCTTTTACCCGCAAAGTTGTGTGCCAGCAGAGTATTTGTCCAGAGTGATAAAGCCGGTAGATAGAAAGCTTCCAAAGAATCTGCAAGGCCACAAAGTGTAAGGCCAATGGTGCCTACACCAAGCACATCAGGGATGCAAGATGGGTAAAAAACGGTTCGAATAACATATGTACACGACGCACATGCTGCCTTGTCGACTGGGTGCCTGAATGTTGTTCCGATAGGCCTAAACCGTAGCTCCTGAGATCTGAACGGTATAGTCAACCCCGGTATTCGTCTCTGCTGTCAACTTGAACGGGTCAAACAGCACCAGATTCGCCGGAGTATTGACCACAACAAGCATGGCCTCCTCTCCATTTCCAACCGAAACATTCCCACTACTATTGACCAACTCAACATATCTCACAGCCCCGCTCGTCTGTCTCACCGCAAGGAAAGACGTCAACTTCCCCGCACCAGAAATCGTCACAGTGACACTGACGTTCACCGCCCCATTGGTCTTGAGCGGGGTGATGTTCGCACCCATATATCTAGGCCGTCTCGCACTTTTGACTCTATACCGCCCATTCCCCTGATTATCCAGATTGCCGTAGTTGATCTGCGACCTCTGGCTCCTCCACATGGCTTGAGCCTTGGGGTGGTTGATGTCCACAAAGGCCATCCGAGCCCAGTATTTTGCCACCACAGTCTGGATCTTCGTGCCACCAGGTGCGATGAGGCGTTCAAGCACGTGAAGCGGTGTCTCATCGCTGTATCGCTTGTACTGTGTCCAGACCCCGGGGAAGATGCTGGTGCCCAGTCCCTGAATCTGATCGGGGTTGCTGTGGAGGTAGGTCAGGAAGGGGAAGGCCTGGTAGTGGTTGGCTGTGTCGACTGTGCCGTCGACGATGACCTGATATGAGTCGCCAATGACCTTTTTGAGTTCAACTATGGTGTTGCCTTCAGGTTGGTTGTACTTTGCCCGTGCTGGGGCGCAGTGAGGAGAGGTGAGGTAGGTATCCGCCACGAAATTGGCGACGGTCTCCCACCAAGCACCGGTGCGGTACTGGTCGATCCACCACCCGGCCGAGTAGGTCAGGGCATGCCCAAACTCGTGAACGACGACACCTGGCTCTGCCATCCATGCTTTGACCACGTTGAGCCATGACAGTCCTCTGTTGAGGTCGAGGGGAGTGTTGGCGGCAGCTCCGGGAAGGGTTTCCACTTGGTAGACATTGAGCTTGTGCCAGGGCCCATTGTCGTGATCTTGTTTGTAGCTGAGTCCAGGGCTGCGCCATCCGAGGTCATTCACGAAGCAGGTGTATGCCGCCTCGAGCATGGCGATGGTCCTGTCGGCTACGGCATTGTCGGTTGCGCCGTAGATGCGGAAATGGGGGGAGTCTTTCCACCTAGTACCACCAGGGCCAACGTTTGGATTGGCTGTAAACTCGGCTGGTGGTGCTCTTGGTGAAACAAGTCCAGCTGAAGGCAGGGCATCAACAAGTGTTGACGCCCCCGATAAGAAGATGGCCTGAGTCAATACCTTCATGATGGTTGGCCAGACTAATGATGGTGGTCTGTATTATTCTACAACAACAGAGCAATGGCCTCATTATGTACAATCATCGACGTGGACAAGTACCGGCATTCATATCGTCTGTATCTCTCTTTGTGACTTCTCATTCGTGGGCTTTTATGGAAAAAATATATTAGCGCGTGGTCATGGACGTGACGGCGTTGAAATGCGGAGAAGAATACTCAACTGGGATAGAACTCCAGCCAAGGTCTTCCGCGCCGAATGTTACATTCCCATCAATTCGCTTTCGTCCTGGCCTGGTCACCTCAAGGCTCCTGTGAAACTTGGCGAACGCTTTTGCAGCTGCAATTGCAGACACCTCGAGCTTTATCTTCTGCAGAGCTGTCGGTATCACACTGTGGGAGGAATTGTAGGTATTTAGCCAATGTGTCGATACCATCACCAGTCAACAGGGCGTGTAGACATACAGTCGAGTCCAAGCAGTGGGCTAGGTCCATGATCAAGAGTTCTTCCCGTAGGTACTTCAAACAGGCGTCACCGCACCACTGGTTGCAATCGCCTCCGTTGCCCTTTAGGAGACCTGAGTTGCAGATGCAGGGAATAGTGTCACCAATTGCTGCAACGATTGTCGAACGGATGACAGCAATGGCAAGGCAAATGTTGAAAGATTTCATTTTCAGAGTTGACATGTGTCAGTTGAAATTAGAAAGGCGGGGTATGGCTGTCAATACAAGGCCACTTAAGAGGTATGAAACTGGGGGACCATGGGACTCTTAAAATGGGAGCAACCCTGAGATTTAGGCTGGAGAGCATCATGGAATGGCGGACAACGCTGTGGTTCCGAAAGTGTCTGAATAAAGAACTTATTCAGCACTGTGAACAGGTGTTATTCTGCCGACAGCTGGCTGGCAGTTGTGTGCCATTCAGGGGCGTCTCTGTTGTGGTCTTCCCCATTGTTGACGAGAGGCCGCTTGCGCACAAGTACCTGGAAAACTTATTTATGGCAGTTGTTCGTCCCTCATATCAAGAAGCCATATCACAGGCTCATTATGTTAAATCTTCTCTTGTTTTTTTTCTTTTATTCTTCAGATTCAGTGTACTCATAGAGTACCTAACCTTAACAAGTTCACCTAGTTACCTAGTTGCAATACGTGCTCGCATCGCCGCCCATACTATTGATTAGCATGTTCCTCATCTCCGCCCTCTGGCAGACCTTTAGCCGTAGTGTCGTTGCTGACCCGTCTTCGACAAGGCCCTTGAACTTCTCATGCTTGAGGGCGACGAAGGCGCGAATCTCCCGATACGTGACAAGCTGGCCCTTTTCAAAGAATCTCCTGGTCGGCTTCCTGGTCGTACTCGTCGAGATTCCCGTTAGTGAGGCGTAAGAAGCGGAAAACGCATTTGCCTCGGGGGAGACCCCTGCGTCCGTCTCTGCTCTGCATACCACGTCGAGGATGTTATCTCCTTAAATCTCCTTCAGAACCTCCTCGGCTGTCTTCACGCCGGCGTCGAGCAGGATCCTGATTATGTGTGTCTGGTTCATCTGGCGGGCCATGTCGAGCGGCGTCGTCGAGATATCCGACAAGGTATTCAGGTCCACTTTCCACTTGAGCAGCTCGCGCACGCAGTCGGCGTGGCCGCTGTTGGCGGCCCAGTGCAGTGGAGCCCAGCCGTAATTGGTAGTGATGGACGGGTTGACACTGTTCTGGAGCAGGAACTTGACGTTCTCGATGTCGCCGCTTGCCGCCGCCTGGTATAACCTCGTAATGCCGGCCGGACCTCTTTCGTTGGGATCGGCGCCGGCGATTCGCAGAAGTTGGACCACTGGTTCCCCCAGCTTGTTGTCAGCTTTTGCGTACGGAACAAAGAGAAATCTCTTATATATGTATATGCTCACCCTCTTTGTGCTCCCTGTCTCCGTTCGCTGTGTATGTTATCTAGCCCTCCGCATCCCGCAGGTCCAGCTTGGCGTTTCGGTCGAGAAGAAGCTTGACGACCTCCACGTAGTTCTGGACCGCAGCGATGTGCAGCGCCGACACCGCTGTCTAGCATATTCTCGACAGCCGACAGGTGGTTCGCCTTGACGGCGAGGAAAAAGCGGCGATGTAAAACATCGACATCTCCGCCGGGAAGGTCGCCTCGCCCGCCGCTAGCAGCTTCTAGATTGCGCCGATATTGCCTAGGCCTGCGGCAAGCATCAGCTGAAGGTAAGTGCTAAGCTGTATCGCCGGGGTAGACGCCTGCGCCTCTGATGCGGCCTGCCCCTCACACGGCCTGTTCCTCACAGTTCTCAGGAATGGCGCCCGGTTTCTCCGCTAGGCCCTCCGCTGGCTTCTCTGGCTGCCAGAGCTTGCCACCGGAGAGCAGCATAAGTAGAGATAATATGTAGTGAACAATGGCAAGAAGGGGCAGCCAAGAAGGGCTAGATTTGAGCATTTCAAGCGAGTGCGCGTCCATCACGACATCCTTCGGCGACGGATCTTTGAGAAAGCGGGCTTGAGGGTAAGGAGCAAGAGCAGGAGCAGGAGCAAGAGCAAGGGTGAGATTTGTGGTGATCAAGCGCTTGATGATGTCGACTTTGTTGCTCTTGGCTGCGTGTCGCAGTATGTTATGGCCTGCCTTGTCGATGAAATTGATGGATCCGCCGTGGCTGAGGATGACGTCCACCACGTTCCAGTTCTCTTCGGCAACCGCTACCGACAGTGGCGTCCTGGAAACCGGATCGAGGATGTTGATGTCGAAGGGCGCGTCGGCTGTCTCAAGTATCTTCAGCACGGCTGGCGGCCAGCCGAGGAAGGCTGCCAGGTGGATGGAATTGGCCTCACAGTCTGGCGCCAGTCTCGGCATATATCCGGACGACTGTGAAGCAAAATCACCGTCGTTGCTAGACTCTTCATCAGATGACCAGTCGAATTGCAAGTCTTCCATCATATCGTGCCAGAGATTATTCGGCCCAGGCTCTTCCTCTTCTTCCACCTCGTCAAACCCATCGCTGGCGTCGCTGCTTCCGCCACCGCCACCGTCACCGCCCCCAAACATAAAGTAGAAACTCGCATAGTAGGACGAATCAATAACTCGGAGAAGAAAGCTCCTTTTGGAGCTGCTCTGCAGGAGCTCGACCAGCGACTGTGCGATCCTCGGCGCTGTCGGAGCATCGCTCAGCTTCCGCAGGTGATAGGCGATGTTCTTCGCTGCGTACTTCGGCGAATGGAAACTTGTTCATTTTGTTCGAGTATGAGAGGCGGTTGTCGGCCGATGCGCCATGGTCCTCGAAGTACCTCTGGAGCTCCTGCGGGCTCCGTGACTCGTCTGTGTCGTCGTCGGCGAACGAGATCTGGCCGTCCCGGTCGTCGGGTTGCTCCAAGACCTTCAGGGATAAGTATTTGGTGCAGGTCTGCACGATGGTAGCGTGGAAGCCGGAGAAGCGGTCCCTGAAGTAGCCCTGGGCGGTGTAGTGCACGCCGCAAACATCCCGTATGTCATCTTCGGGGTATATCATGTTCGAGTCCAGCTCAACGTTGCCGGGAACGACGGAGAGGGCGTGCTAGAGCTCCTTGGTGGCCAGCGGGCGGCTGGCGCACGCGATCCACGCCAGATTGTCGACGGCAAACTTCCTGTCGGCCTCTTCCATGCCGAAGATGCGTGCCATGCTGTGCTCGTACAGGTCGACGATCTTGCGCGGGAGGCTGCATAGGCTGCCGCGGATCCCCCCCTAGCGTCCGCTCAGCCTTGATAGACTGCATCTGGAGAAAGGCGACCAAGAACCTAGGCAAATTACGACCTTTTAGCCCTGTTACCTCTACCGCGCCGATTTTAGCCGTGGCCACTCAAATGCCATCGCACGCGCTCTCGATGCTATTCTTCACTTCTTCCTGGAGCGTGGGGTCTATCTTCAGGAACTTCTTCAGCCGCGGATATGATTTGAACTCGTGGTCGATGAAGAGATCGAGATCGGTCGAGTTTGCCGTGATCTGGATCTGCTCAGAGTCGCTCGAAACTTCGTCGAATTCGTCCAGCAGCCAAGACGTTACCAAAAGCCTGACGTTGCTGGACTCCGGTTGGAGGAGGCTCATGAGCCGGAGCCTGTACTCGGGCTTGCATTCGTCCAAAGCGTCGACGACGATGAAGGCGCGTTGCTCCTGCACCAGGTTGCGGAGCATGGTCGAAAAGTCTTGGATCGTGGCCGCGGCGTTGCCCTGGTTCCGCTTCCTCCATACCTTGACGACACACTCAGGGACCACGTCGTCCACTGCGACCAGATGTTTGATGACACTACCGAGCAGCTCCAGGAGGGTGTACTCCTCCTTGTAGCTTAATAGAGGCACGCTATCCTGGCGCTATTTCTGCTTCTCGTTAGCTGCTCTTGTAGCTCTAGCAGGTGCTGTGATCACGATAGAACTGGGACAATGTTATTCTCCCTGCCGCCGCGGGGTGCTTGCGGAGCACGACATACGCGAGAACCGATTTGCCAGCGCCCACTATATCGGAATAAGTATGCTTCATTAGTCTCCCTGTGTTGGGCTGGTGGCCTAGGAAAACCACTGGCTGCGAAAAGAGGGCCAAAATGGCCAGAAATGGTTGCCAAATTGGTAGTACAGTAAGTTGGTTGTTGGTTTTCAAGTCTTAAAGTAAACAGTAGGAAAGTCCAGCCTTAAGAGCAAACCGGTGTGGGTTTGGTGAAACCTGCGCCCTTTGTCTGGTGACCGACAGCCTGTGGCATGGGGGCGACCTACGCATCCCTAAGCACCATAATTTGAGCAGAGTGCCGGATCTCCGCTTATCGAACCTGTCTGACTCGATGAGCCATCTCCCCGGGTAATTGTCGTTGTCTCCCGAGTCGGCGTGATGCGTGATGTGCGCCTGCTCTGGATGCGGCGTGGCGCCAGCCAGTACAGGATGTCGGCATCGCGCCTATTGAAGGTGGATGCTCGCCTGGTTATGTAGGCGTTGTTGCCGTTGTGGACTCGCGCGTTGCCGTCGACGACCTGACTCTCTATCGAGATCGTGCCTTGCTTCTTTAGGCCCTCTTCATCATGCTCGGCCCAGCCCCTGTCCTTCGGTGCCGCGCTCATCGTCTAGTTGAGCTCAGTGTGGTTCATCTTCTGGCACTGCACTGAAAGACCAAATAGGATAATGGTGTGCGTATCGCCCTGGAAGTAACAACACCCGATTCAAGGCTCCCGCCGCGAGAAAAGGGGGAAAAGAAGGAAGAAAACAGCGGTCCCGGCGGCTGATGCTAATGTATGTCAGATTATATGTAAAGGGGTTGATGACCATGGTAGATAAAGTAGATGTGCCTGGAGGTAACTAGGGTTTCCATAAAACATGCACCTTGTAGACGCCGAAACCTAAGGTACCTAGGTACCCCAGCCACCCATGGAATTGGAAATATCTAGACGTGAATTCAGACTATCTTTTGATCTTTGCGTCCGCCCAGGCTCGGCGCCTTAATGTTGTAGGTGGGAAATGGTGCCGAACCCATGTGTACAGACACCGAGAAGATCAGCGCAGGGCCGCCGGCGGAGCAAAAGGAGACACTGGAGCTGCTCCGCATCCTGGCCGCCCAAGTTGACGGCGCTGTCGGCGCGAAGGCGGTAGAGGCCGCCGCCAGCCATGGTATTTCTATCGGGTATGTCGACGTAACGGACAAGGCCAGGCTGCGGAGCGGCAATTTCGTCAGCACTGCCTGGAAAGAGGAGATGAATCTCCCCCAGACTGACAGCACCGTGGCTATCAGCTCCCTGCGCGCCGGAGGCGAGTCGCGTGTCACGGCTGGCAACACGTACGCCGAGAAAGACAGCTTCTGGGACTGAGGGCGTGCAGGTGCATCGTACCCCAGTTCAAGTTTGCAAGCTTTGCTTTGTAGGTACCTACCTACCTAGGTAGCACCACATTGTATTCCACCTCTCTCCTGCTGAGCGGCAATTTCAAACTATCGGTGGTATTCCTGACCCAATGCGTTGAATGAAATGGTCGCTTCCTGAGTATGTAACGACGGGGTGCTCGTTACCTTGACTTTGTAATTGACAATTGAATGCCCGAGGCTAGCTGTAGCAAATTTATTTAGTCATTCTTCCAGACAGGCAGAGTATTGACCCCCATTCCTAACAGTGAATGCCAAGTCAGCAGGCGGAGGAGGGAACCCGGCGGCAGATTCCGAACCCAAGGGGTCTGTTACTCCCACAGGAGCAATCATTAGAGGTGTGGTAGGAGGTGTTGTTGGTATTGCGATCCTGGCTATTGTCATGTGGCTCCTCCACCGCCGTCGAGCAGAGTATCAGCAATGGGTGTCAACACACCCAAGCTGGACGCCGGGTATCAGTACATGTACTCGGAGTTGCCTGGGTATGCGCAAAGGCACAATGGAGCACCTGTTGCAATCCGCATTTCAAAACGGAGAGCTTAGTCCTCAACATCTCCCTGCGGAGATGCCTAGCCATCAAGTGGCCGTCAGGCCAAGTTAGAGCGCAGGGTCTGGAAGATGGTGGGCAAAAGACGATTGCAAGCTGGGGACAAGTACCTAGTTGGTAATTCAAGTTATTTGTGAGATTGTTTGGAACGTTGTCTGATTTGATCAAATGTGCTTGCTTTGCTGTTTCATCTTTTTCAAAAAGTAAGCATCGCATTGTGTCAGCGGCGCATCCGATCTTGTTTTAGCTAACCGCTGGCTGAAAACCATCGTGCTGTGGCTGAAGCTGATGTTTCTCAAAGCAATTGGTCGCGTCGGACTCTACAACGAGGTCTCAGCCTCAGCTGTACCGCACAATGTCGCGTTTGATCTTCTAAATTCAACAGCCCCCAGATGCGCAAACGTCTCGCATAAAATTGAAGTATAAGCCAGTCCCCATTTAAAGTGTTCCTGAGTTCTGTTGTTTTACTAATTCTCCCATCTTTCTTTGGCCCAAGTCCAGTCTCCTTCATTCACTTTTTACATCTCGCATAAAATACGTTCTTATACATACATCAACCTTTTTCTCCTTTTCTGTCGTCTCTTGTCACAATAATCATGAATTGCAAAGGGGCGTCAATGGCGGCCTTTCTTCTGGTGGCAAATTTTGGAGCAGTTCTTGTCGAGGCGGGAGTGCTCTATGTGCCCTCTACGGGTAATCATTGGCAGAGAACAGGTACCGACTCACAAGTTTTACATTTAGTCTAGGCACCCTAGAAGGCTACTGACATCTTCCGTGCCAGTAACTGCAAGATCGGAAGATGGGGGAAAAGATTCCAATGGAGCAATCACTGGCGGCGTAGTAGGAGGAGTTGTCGGTCTTCTGGCCCTCAGTGTCCTCTTATGGTCCTTCTACGCTCGACAAACCAGAAACACACCTGTGGCAAACACAAAAACCTCTGCTACCACGGACTCTGAGTTGGAGCAATTACCTAAATACCAACAGTTTGATCCGAATCAGGCTAGCAAAGACAATTATTCAGGACCCAGCGCACCCGAGATGAAGGTTGGGGACGGGTCTCCCGACCTGCCCGAGTATACTCGAGACCCTCCCCAACGATCAGAAGAATCTGTGGTGCCACCGACAGATTCCGTTCCCGAACCGAAGACGCCCGTTGGTAACGCTTCAACGGCACAGGTCAATCATGCATAGTTGAGGTTATGGAAATGGATCAATTACACGGGGCTTGGGGCGTTCAATGGTTACATATTCGCACTAAAATATCAGCGAGGGTTACGTGGTGATATGTGGGCTAGATAAATGTTCATTACTTTGACATCGGTTAATCTATTAGTATGTATTTATAGATTTCTTCTTGCAACCTCGAGAGAATCCCTGCAGTCCAACAGTCTTGAGGTAATATCAACATGCATACCCGCGGGATAACCCTCTATGAGAAGTCTCTCTGGAGGATTTCCAGACATTTATATCATAACACCATTGAGATGACAGGCTTCAGGGACATGCACAGATAGGGTACCTTGATCTTGTTTTCAAGATACCCAGCTTCGCTTCATATGCGCTATTCAGCTTCACGGCGCTTGTGTGGTTGGCTAGTGCTTCAGAAGAACTCACACCTGATGCATGCCGACCTATTATTGCCGACTATGTGGACGGGGGTGCGTACTTTTCAATGGAAGTTCACCGCAGAATTTCACGGTTGTGGAAGTGTTTCCAGCTGAGCAACATAGCAGCCGGAGCGCCCCGGGAAGAGCCAATCCAATACCTAAACAGATGATTGTCCCATTGGGTTCAAGGTCATCCCAACCGTGGCCCAGTCTGGAAAGAAGGACACCCGATATGTTTGCAACAGCGTTGGCTTCACGTTAAATAGGCGGGGATCAACTTGGCTCTCTGAATGACACGCAGTGCACAGTTCTACAGGCTACCTATCATGTCACCCCTCCCTAACCAGTCTTCTAGTCCCTTGCCGCTGAGTCAAATCACGTCGGAAGTCCTTCGATCCCAATACTAGCAACTGCAACCAGAACCACAACAGCAATGATGACATATACCCGTTATACTTTTACGTCACCTGCCTACAATACAAGCATATACCCTACAAGCACCTGCGCTATAATACTAGTCGTGACAACAATGATCAATCTTGGTACCAGAATCTCAACAGGTGATCCAACAGGGTGGGACTATGGTCGCGTCGATGTTATCAAAACAGTGAGTTCAGAGTTTTTAATAACGGAAAGATTTGCACCACCCTGCCAGCAAACTGCCACCCCAGATATCACGCCGAGCGGGACGAGAACGGTGATGGTGACCGTCACGGCAAGTAAGTCAGCGATCCTGGGTTGAAATTACGAATGTACATGTATGCTGAGATGGACCAAGCTGTGACAACTGTGGTGACGAGAACGCAAGTATGATGTGCTATTAATCAATAAATAAAAGCTAAACGTACTGGTTAACCCGGTGTTTAAGGAGAATTTTGTTTGGGACCCCTTCGATCTGGTGTGGACACCCTTCCCCATTTCCATGCTTTTAACATTACGACATACGTTAACTGTGACGGCTGTGGCGGCGTCACCATATATATACCACTGGAGCGAGCCAAGCCAGGAAGCTTGGCTCACTTGTAGCTTTTGATAGCAATCACAACAGGTTTGGCGCAGTGGTCTGCCCTGCCGTGACATTTGAGCCAAGCTTGCACGGGAGCGTGGGTTCGAGCCACGCTCTTGGAAAGTCTGAGCCCGCTTTGCATGTACTCTGGAGCTTGCTGCCGGGAAGACCGCGCTCGGGTATATGGAGTGGTAGGACTTTCAGTTACCATATATATGCCCTCTTCTCGATGATAAATGGCACTCGAAGGCCTCGCTGGAGCAGCAGCTCGCGGGGGCTCTCGTCGAGGGGGGGGAGATGTGACGGCTGTGGCGGCGTCACCATTGTCACGGCGCTGGTTGGTTCCATACTGCCACGTGCCCCACCTACCCGGTCTGGCAAGATGGGTTGCTCCTGTGGGTGCTTATTGCTGAGTGCAAGGCCACAGGATTGTAATTCCTTTCTTTCTTTCTTTCTTTCTTTCTTTCTTCTTTAGATCAAAATCCTATGAATAAGCAATTTCTTACTTGTGCCTTTGCCTCGGGAAACGCTGCCCCCTCACATCATTTTGATCTCTCCCAACCTGTCCTGGAAGACGTTAAATTCCACCCGAATTGATACCAGAAAAGACAAGGTTTGCGCGAGCTGCAGCTAAGCGACACGCGACGCCACCTCCCGGACAAGTCGCCAATAACGCGACGAGCCAAGAACAGAATCCCTGAACGAGACCGCCACCATGCCGATTGATCCGGCCAAGGCGAACAAGCGCGCTGAGGTAGCGCGTAACCAGGCCGACTTTGACGTCATCCTGTTTGAACAAGACCTCCCGAAAGAAGACAAGATCGGTCGCGACTCCCTGCTCTACACTCAAGCCGAGAAGCTCGCGATCCTCCGCCAGAGTGCCGCGCGCACAGCTACCGCGCGTGACAATGTTGACGACACCGAAGCCGACGACGAAGGCATCGACCTGAGCCGCGTGGGCCAACCGGGCTTCACCGACGAGATCCTCGACTCCTTCCGAGAAGATATCACTGATCAGCTCCCCTGCCGAGCGCAACATGGTCCCCAGTCGAGTGGACCTCCGCAACGATTTGGTGAAGAATACACAAGATGCCGCCGACTACTATGGTCGCCGCGCCGGCGTCGAGGGGCCAGGTTTTCCTTCCGTGTCCTCAACACCGAGAACAAGGCCCTCAATGTCAGAGGGGTGGTCGACTTCGCCCTGTTCAAGAAGATGTACGACACCGATCCCGAAGCCCTATTCCGCGAAATGAAAATCCGCGTCTTGACGGGAATCGCCCTGGCACAACAGACTCGCGAGCTTCATACCATCGTCACGAAGCTCGACCAGAACCAGTACGCCATCAACACCTGGGCTGAGACCTTGTGCCAGGTTATTCAGTCTCAGGACAAGCTGGTACTGTCCAAGCCAGCCCTCGACCAAGAAAATGCCACCGAGGCCGCCATAGCCCTTGCCGAGTTGGAGGACAGTCTCGACCAAGCTCGTGAGAGCTTCCGCAAGGCCAATGCCGACATGATACAGCTCAAGAATGACAAGGTGCGCCTGGAGGTCCAATTGGCAGAAGCCCAGGCCGACCTGGATGAGGCTCAGGCGGCCGTCGCTGCTCAACAGACTGCTGCATCTGCCACCGCCGAGTTGTCAGAACTTCGCCGACAGCTCAGCGAGCGAGACGAAAACATTACCCGCCTTCAACGTACCGTGGCCGAGATGGTGATGTCGAGCCGGGGTGGCACCCCTACTCCTTCGGAGACGCCTACCGCCACTACCCACGGCAAAAGTACCAAGGTCGATCCCCCGCCCCTGTGGCACGCCAAGAGGTCCGATGACACCGTCAAGTTTCACGTATGGTACCGGCAGATGAAGAACAAGATGGAGATTAACGCCGATCACTTCACCAACGATCGTGCTAAATGCGTGTATGTCCAGAGCCGTCTGGCTGGCGATGCCGCGGACGCCTTGGAGCCGTATCTCCGTGAGGACCACCCCGACTGTCTGACTACGTACGAGGACTTGATGACTCACCTGTACAACGAGTACAACGACCCCAACCGCGTCGAGGACGCTAAGAAAGAGTTCAGAAGCTTGTCTACAAACCTGGCGACAGCTTCGCCATCTTCAAGAATAACTTCGTCCGCCTTGCCGGTGAGATTCGCAAGCCCAAGTCCGAATGGAAGTACGAGTTTAAGGAGAGGCTGTCAGCTTCTCTCCAGATAGGCGCCAACTATGCCTACATGAACCCCGACATCGAGTTCAATGGCTACGTCCTGCACTGCGCCGAGATGGCCCGCAACCTCGACAATGTTCGCAAGAACAAGGAACAGAAGGCCAAGGAGAAGGAGACCTCCTCTAACTCTTCGGGCACTGGTGGTGGGAAGAGTAATGGTCGTCGTGGTAAGGAGAAAGGCAATGGCTCCGGCAAGGCCTCGACTCCCAGCACGTCCACTTCCTTGGGCAGCACTGGAGGTTCCAAGCTCCCTGGTCGTGCCTCTCCTGAGGAGCTCCGCAAGCTCATCGCTGAAGGGCGCTGCTTCACCTGCCGTGAGCAAGGCCATGTGACCATCGAATGCCCTCGCAAGGCGGAAAAGGAGAAAGAGAAAGAGACCCGCATTCAGGCCATCATCGATCGCCACTCGCCTACCGAGTCTTCCTCCAACAAGGACTTGGTGAACGAGAGCTCTGACGACGATCAGTCAAAACAACTAGCCCTGGGTAATGAGGTCTCCCCAGGGGAAGTGTCGACAGTGCTGGTGCGGCAGGCTATCGCGGCGATCGCGGAACAAAAGGGATTCCCCATATCTGATTATGTGGGAGGAGAGTCCTTTCTCCATAGGTGCTCCATAGAGAATAATGGTACCGAGATTACTACACAAGCATTGATTGACACGGGAGCTAACGGTAATACGTTTATAAGTGTGAAGTTCGCAAGGCACTTGAGAAAGAGGCTGGGCCTGAAACAGAGAGATGATTTCGAGCCAGTCCCCATCGGCGGGTACGATGGAAAGAGCTCCCAGAGCATTGATTTGGCTATGAAGGGAACGTTGAGAATCGCTGGACGAGTGTTCCCGGCAGACTGGATGCTGGTCATCAACATGCCACAAGACATGATAATAGGCAGGAAGTGGCTATCCCGTCACAACGCGTGGGTCAACACGAAGACACGCACCCTGCTGTTCCCGGATGAGTTGAACGCCCTGACGGGATGCGACCCCTGGAGGAAACCCGAGAACAGGTCCAGAGCAGAATCAAGGAGCTAGAGTTGCGGGAACAGCTCGATAGGCAGCGCGAGAAGCAGCTTGAGAAGGAGGTGCAACTAATCCCACATCGCCACATTACGCTGGCCAGTCTGGATTGGAGCCTCCCAACAAACCCAGGACATCTGAGTGCAAGAGAACGCCCTGTGGCGCGCATGTATCGCGAACTATGCGCGGTACACATCAAGAAGCCGCCGCCCCCGACCCAAAAAGCCGAAGCTTGCGGCTTTCAAGCTGGACATCATGACGCTCGACGCAGCTCCATTTACGCTGGCCTCGAGAGCCACCGGATCCGAGACCTTCATCACCAGTCTCGCCGAGATCGATGCGTACATACAAGATAAGAAGGCCGCAGAGGAGGCCCTGCCAGATGACGAAGAATCCCTCAAGGAGGCTGTGGCCCGATGCGTTCCCGCAGTGTACAGGGACTACTATGATGTTTTCAGCAAGAAGGAGTCTGACGAAATCGCACCCCACAGGCCAGGGCGCGATCACAAGATTGAGTTGGAGCCGAATCGGTCAGCCTCAGAACTGGGGGCCTGTCCCTTATACAAAATGTCCCTGGAAGAATTGGAAGAATGTCGGAAGTACATCACCGAGCAGCTACAGAAGGGCTGGATTGTACCCAGCAACACCCCGTGGGCGGCCCCTGTGCTGTTCGTGAGAAAGGCCAACGGTACATTGCGACTTTGCGTCGATTACCGCAAGCTCAACGCCCTCACGAAGAAGGACCGTTACCCCCTTCCGCTGATTGACGAGACCATCAGCCGGCTGTCGAAGGCCAAGATATTCACGAAGATAGATGTTCGGTCAGCGTTCAACCGGATACGCATGGCTCCGGAGAGCGAGGACCTGACGTCGTTCCGCACTCGATACGGCTCGTACAAGTACAAGGTGCTACCGTTTGGGTTGACCAACGGTCCCGCCACCTTCCAGAGATATATCAACGAGACACTCATAGACTGCCTCGATCGATTCTGTTCGGCATACATGGACGACATCATCATCTATTCAGAATCAGAAGCCGAACACGAGATACATGTCAAGACAGTGCTGGGAAGCTGCGGGACGCCGGCCTCCAAGCAGATATCAAGAAATGCGAGTTCCACACCAAGAGCACAAAGTTCTTGGGCTTCATTATTGGAGTTGACGGTGTGGCAGTGGACCCTGAGAAGGTCGCCGCGGTAGCAGACTGGCAGGTGCCTACGTCTGTGAAGGGAGTGCAAGCTTTCCTAGGCTTTTGCAACTTCTACCGCAAGTTTGTGTTTGAATACAGTCGTGTGGCCCGACACCTCACGAGGCTCACCAGAAAGGATCAGCCATGGTTATGGGGATCGGCACAACAGGAGGCTTTCGATACTCTGAAAAACGACTGTTGAGCGCACCGGTGTTGCGGTACTTCGATCACTCTTTGCCAACGCGAGTTGAGACGGATTCCTCCGACGGGGTGGTGGCCGGAGTGCTCTCGCAGCTGTGCCCTGCCGATAAGCAGTGGCACCCGGTAGCTTTCTTCTCGAGACCATGAAAGGAGCCGAGCACAATTACCCGATCCATGATAAAGAGCTGCTAGCGGTTGTCCGCGCGCTAGAGAATTGGAGATCAGAGCTGGTGGGCCTGCGGGAGCAGCCTTTCACCATCATCACAGACCACCAGGCATTGGAGTACTTCAGCACCAAGCGACTCCTTAACGTCAGACAGGCTGGCTGGGCGACTACCATGTCTCAGTACAACTTCATCATCACGTATCGCCCGGGCACCGAGAATGCCGCCGCCGACGCCTTGTCACGAAAATCCGAGGATGTGAGAACTCAAAAGGAACGGAAAGATGTTGAGCGCACGATGAGGATCTTCCGCAAGGCTGGCACAGAGGAGCTCGCCGACATTCATCTCATCGACCTCTGCGCAGAAGATGCCATTGACCTTATGGCTCTCGATGAGGATGTGCCCGCCCCGGACGACTCAGGCATGGTCCTCCTTGACCAACTGTTGGAAGCCAACAAAACCGATGAGAGCCTCTCCGTCTGGCGCGCGAAGGCTGGGGGGATAGCGACGACGAGTCAGACTCCCTTTTCGATCCGAAACCAGCTTTTGATGCACGATGGGCGCCTCGTCGTCCCCGAAACGAATAACCTGAGAACGTTTGTCATACGAGAGGTCCACAGTAGACTGCTGTCGGCACACCCGGGCCGCAACAAGACCAGGAAGATGGTGAGCCAACGCTACTGGTGGCCAGGCCTGATAGCAGACTGTGACAGGTACGTCGCCAACTGCGAATGTAGGCCCTCGAAAAAGCCAAAAGACAAGACACCGGGATTGCTGCACCCAATCCCCCGCCCGACCGGTCATGGCAACACCTCGTGGTTGACTTCAAGAGCATGCCTAAAGACAAGAAGGGCTACGATAACGCCTTGGTGATGATCGATCGGCTGAGCAAGATCGTGTGGACAGTCCCATGTACCACCAGCGCCACAGCAAAGGATGCGGCTCTCTTCTACTACGAAGGTCCTTTTAGGATCTTTGGTATGCCACTCCAGATTACCAGCGATCGAGGACCGCAGTTTGTCGCCGACTTTATGGACGAGATATCCAAGATCACGGGCATCAAGTGGAAACTGTCCAGCTCCGGTCACTCCCAGACTGCCGGGCAGGCGGAGATCATGAACCAGTACCTCGACCAGAGATTGCGACCGTTCGTCAACCACAACCAAGACAACTGGTCGATGGCACTACCTGCCATGGACATGGTGCAGAACTCAACACCGCAAGACAGCACCGGGTTGGAGCCCCACGAAGTCATCATGGGCTTCCCTATGCCGGTCCATTGGGACTGGTCACGAAGGACTGACTTGACAAAGAAGATGACCGTACGTGAAAGGATGAACCGAGAAGACGCCCAAGAACATTTCTTGCGTCTTAAGACGTATGCCGACTCGGCGCGCGAGAGCATCGCTAAGGCCCAAGAGAAGCAGGCCCAACAAGCAAACAAGCACCGCCGCGAGCCCGACTTCAAGCCTAAGGACCGCGTGTATATCATCAAGAAGGCCTGGTCTACCGACAGACCCAGTGACAAATTGGATTACCCACTCACCCGTCAACATTACGAAATCGAGAAAATGGTCGGCCACTCATACCAACTGAAGCTGCCGGACAGTTGGCGCGCCTCTCGCGTGTTCCATGCGGATCGCCTGCGCAAGTATCCCAACAACCCATTGCCAGGGCAAGAGAATGAGAATCCGGGACCAGAGGAGGTCGGTGGAGAGGAGGAATGGGAGGTGGATAAGGTGTTGACGTCGAGGGAGTACTATGGCAAGTTGCAGTACCAGGTGCAGTGGAGAGGATGGGATCCTGACCCGACGTGGTACGATGCCAGTGGGTTCAAGAACGCTGCGGCAAAGCTGAAGGAGTATCACGAGCAGTACCCGGAGAAGGCGGGGCCACCGTTGAGGTTGGATGTATGGGAGAGGGCAGCGTTGGAGGATAAGCTGGATGAGGATCACGAGATGGATAACGTGCCGGTGGAGAAGAAGCCGAGTTTGAGGAGGTCACGTCGAAAAAAGGGGGGAAATGGACAGGAAATAGACCGTGGAAAACGGCACAGGTTCGAACCGTCGACGGAGAAATTTTCTTTTTAAAAAGCTCCGCGGTCGAAGCTCGCTCGTTGGGGGGGGTGATGTCACGGCGCTGGTTGGTTCCATACTGTCAGACAGAAAAGGGTTCTGGTCAACCAAGCTGAATAGGAGCTCATGGAAGCTGAAACTGACGTAACCAGTTCAGCTGGACATGGTACCATTTGCCACCAATGCTGTCACCATGTATAGATATAATTGAGGTTCTCAGGCTTTGAAGGAACAGGAGCACACACAAGGACAAGCAATACAATCACACTGTTGCAACCCCCATGATATTCACCCTCAAGAGTGCATCGTGTTATCTGACAATTAAGAGTCTCATCCGCTCATCGCATCGCCTGCGCGCCGATTAGTCAGCCAACCCCAACAAGAAGCACATTCGACTCGCACTCTTGGATTCAATTCCAGTTCACCAAAACTCAACACAATGAACACAAACAACGAAAAGTCTGTTTTTCTGGCCAGCTCCGAAGACTGGGAGTCGTGGAACCTGCAGTTCCAAGCCCAGGCTGTGGCCGGAGGCCTATGGAGTCACATTCAAGGGCTTACCCCGTTCCTCAATGAGCCTGTGGCTCCAGATCTTGCACACCACAAGCACAAGACCCTAGTCAATCGACTATTACAGCCAGGGCTCGTACGGAATCTGTAGCCAGCGACGATGAGGCTAGCCAAAGCAACCCTCCGATCACCATTGCAGACCTGACACCCGATGGCTTCCGCACCTACCAGATGGATTGGACGATTTACCAGGCCAACAAAAGGAATACAGCCAACAATTCGAAATCGTCAAGCAACTGAAGCAGTGGATGTTGAAGACCATCAGCCCACACTTTCAACTCACATCCTGTGATCCGATCGAGCCAGTTACGAAATGGTATTCGGCCCTGAAAGCACAAGCCGGAGTCAGTGACGACGAAGCTCTACGAAACGCTCGAGAAGCCTACCGATTGGCCACAAAGCCACTGCTCCGAGCCCCCAGAGACCTGATCAACTGGTCTGAATCCTGGGAGCAAGCCATAGCTACAGCACAGCGAAAAGGGGTCCCTGAGGCCCTACACACAAAGACGTGGTTCTACGATTTTTCTAGATGCAGTGAAGCCTGTTCTCGGCCACTGGGTTACATCTTACAAACTATCCAAAGCATCGCAGTTAACCCTGACCTACCGAATGGTAGCCAACGACTTTCGGGAGGAGGTGCGGCAATCGACGAAAGCCCGCATACCGGTTGGCAGCCGGATAGCAAAAGGCTCGTTCGGCCCCTCCTTTGCAGGCAAAGAAGCCAAAGATGCCAATCAGGAGGACGCTCTTGATAGCGAAGTCGAGCCT
Organism: Podospora pseudocomata; assembly: GCF_035222375.1. Taxonomy (NCBI): domain Eukaryota; kingdom Fungi; phylum Ascomycota; class Sordariomycetes; order Sordariales; family Podosporaceae; genus Podospora; species Podospora pseudocomata. The sequence continues at coordinate 375,701 of NC_085891.1, read as the reverse complement.
GGTAGTGATGGGGGGGGACAAAACAATGGCCAAAAACGACAGCGTGGCTCTGGGTCGAAGAACGGCGAAAGACTCAGAAAGAGGCGAAAAGCCTTGGGCACAGCCAACTCCCCAGAGGGCAGAAGACCTACAACCACATGCCCCTGTTGTGGCCAGTTCCACCATCTGGAAAAATGCTTCTACGCTTTCCCTGAACTAGCCCCTGAAGGCTTTGTTGAAAGGGAACACGTACGGATGAGGGTGAAAGAGGCCCTCTTAGATCCAGATCTTCAAAAGGAAGTTGAAAATCTGAAGAAAAGAAGTCAAATTGACTAGGCCGGAATGTCGGCCGCTGCCCTGGCAGTTTTGTTGTATCAAAGGGAGCCTTCCACACAGCTGAGTACCCTTTGAAAATTCTGCTATCCTTGATTCTGGAACCACAATCCATGTCTTTAACCATATATCTAGATTTGCCAATTACATCAAGGCCCCAGCCGGCGATTTCCTCTGGGCTGGCGAACACCCAGTTCAAATTCATGGATACGGAGATGTGGATATCCAGATTCAGGGATCACAACAACAAAGGCGGCCACGACAGCAAATACAACAACACTTTCTACGGCTTCGGAATACGGCCTACTGCCCTGGATTCGCTTGCAACCTTGTATCTCTACGACAATTACGAAAACAAGGCTTGTGGTGGGATAACAGTCCTGGCAATAACTGTGTTCGGAAGGCCAACAACTCTATCCTTTGCTATCTGACGGATCGATACGGCCAGTATGTTCTGGAAGACCTACCATCCACTGTCTCCAATGCAGCCTTCTTCTGCACCCGGCGCAATCGATTCAGCAGCTACACCCAGAAGCCACCAAACAAAGCCATTGCCAACCTCTGGCACCTACGGCTTGGCCACCCTGGCCCTCAGGCACTAGAACAACTCGTCCATCACGCGAGGAGTTCGAATCAAGGGGCCCACCACTGTCCAGTGCGATGCATGCGGAGTATCGAAGGCCAAGCGGCAAATCCAACGACGACCGAGAGAGCACAACGAAGGCCCCGGTCTACGGCTTGCAATCGACTTCCATGACTTTGAGGAAGGTCTCAAGGGATACAGATACCTACTCCTAGTCACAGACAGGTGGTCTGGCCTAGCCTGGGACTATTACCTCAAGGACAGAACCACAGAGTCCATCACAACAGCAATCTCCCACCTCTTTGGCTTTCTTCAACACCAGTACCAACTGAAACACCACCCATTCGGCCCTCAATTTTTGCAAGCTGAAAAAAAGAGCACCTCCAAAGCCACGCACAGAAGCAATCTTGGTGCGAAGTGGATAGGTCGGATCCACAGGCACAAGGCCATCAAACCCTAGACTGTATGTGGGTTTATACCTACAAATTCAACCAGGACGGCACTTTCAAGAACTGCAAGGCTAGATTGGTAGTCAGAGGCGATCAGCAGAAGCCCACCGCACAAGAAACCTACGCAGCCACGCTGGCAGCCCGATCGTTCCGCACAATGATGGCTATTGCGGCCAGATTCGATCTTGAATTAGTTCAATACGACGCAGTCAACGCTTTCGTCAATGCCAACCTTGAAGACACCATCTACATGCGAATGCCTCCTGGCTACCGAACCCCTGGAAAGATCCTAAGGCTAAAGAAGGCCTTGTATGGACTGCGCCAGTCTCCACTGCTTTGGCAAAAGGAACTCACCACGACCTTACAAACCTTGGGATTTCAGAGTGTTCCGCACGAACCATGCATTCTAATTCGGAATGGAATTCTGGTGTTCTTCTATGTTGACGACATTGTGTTTGCCTATCGAAAGAAGGATACAGCTGCAGCTCGAACCTTAGCATCACAACTGCGGCAAAGATACCAATTAACGGGTGGAAACGACCTCCAATGGTTCCTAGGGATTGAGGTTCTCAGAGATAGAACCAAAGGCCTGATTTGGCTTTCTCAGACAGCCTACTTCGACAAAATCGTCACCCTGGCTAGCAAAGAAACCAACAGTACAAAGGTCAAGATCCCAATGGCTACAACAGAATTGCTGCCATACGAGGGCAAGGCCGAGCCTCGGTCGATCACGGCTTTCCAGCAAAAGACTGGATCCATCTTATACGCCGCAGTGGTTACCAGACCAGATATAGCATTTGCGGCATCACGGCTGGTTAGATTCAACACCAATCCTGGACCACAACACCATAAAGCAGCCGATCAAGTGCTGCATTATCTCTATAACACTCGAACACTGGCGTTGAGGTTAGGGGGGTGAAGACGAATTTGTTGTTGCCAGCGATGCCTCATTTGCTGATAATTCGCTCGACCGGAAAAGCTCGCAAGCCTACACGATGAAGCTGTTTGGCGGCCTAATTGGATGGAGAGCCAATAAGCAAGACACAGTCACCACCTCAACCACCGAAGCTGAGCTCCTCGCCCTCGCACAAGCTACGAAAGAAGGGTTATTTATAAATCGTCTGCTTGACGAACTGAAAGTTCAACTAGATCAACACCACATCACCATTCAGTGTGATAACAAGCAAACCATTAGGCTGGTGACTGCAGAAATGGCTACTTTGCAAACCAAGCTCCGGCATGTGGATATTCACAACCATTGGCTTCGACAGGAGGTCAACCGCAAAACGATAAAAATCGAATACACACCCTCAAACAGTATGACAGCTGACGGCTTGACTAAAGCTCTGAGCAGTCCACTCCACCAGCGTTTCCTCCAGCAAATAGGGGTCACAGAACCAAAGACCTAGATTCTAAATGGTATGGTCCAGATCCAGGCTCGGCTAGATCTGAGGGGTGTGTCAGACAGAAAAGGGTTCTGGTCAACCAAGCTGAATAGGAGCTCATGGAAGCTGAAACTGACGTAACCAGTTCAGCTGGACATGGTACCATTTGCCACCAATGCTGTCACCATGTATAGATATAATTGAGGTTCTCAGGCTTTGAAGGAACAGGAGCACACACAAGGACAAGCAATACAATCACACTGTTGCAACCCCCATGATATTCACCCTCAAGAGTGCATCGTGTTATCTGACACATACTGCCACGTGCCCCACCTACCCGGTCTGGCAAGATGGGTTGCTCCTGTGGGTGCTTATTGCTGAGTGCAAGGCCACAGGATTGTAATTCCTTTCTTTCTTTCTTTCTTTCTTTCTTTCTTCTTTAGATCAAAATCCTATGAATAAGCAATTTCTTACTTGTGCCTTTGCCTCGGGAAACGCTGCCCTCACAACCATATATATACCACTGGAGCGAGCCAAGCCAGGAAGCTTGGCTCACTTGTAGCTTTTGATAGCAATCACAACAAGTTTGGCGCAGTGGTCTGCCCTGCCGTGACATTAACCTAATTTTAAGGATATATAACTTTTACTACTGTTTTATAAAAAGATAAAAAAAATATTTAACGTTAGTATGAAATAGCCCAAAAATAAATATTACCGATATTTTTTACTTTTGTTTCTTTTTAAAAAAAAGGTAACTATTTAAAATATATATGCAAAGCTTTCGGAAAAGCAGTGTAAGTAACATCGAATCTATCTTGGAAGTCGGATGTTACGTCCCAAGCGTAATACCCTTGTACAGGAACCACTGGGTGGTACCCGAGGTGCTGGGCACCTCAGCCAATCATTGGGCCAGGGATGGAAAGACCCATAAGCCCCCATACGACCAATCAGGAGGTGCTCAGTCTGATCAGTGGCCAAGACCACTGAGCACACTGAGCACATTGATCATGAAAGGTTGCTCAGTCTGCTCAGCCGCCAAGACCACTGAGCACACTGAGCAAGGTACAAAGATACTTCAGAAATATATGTAGATAGCTTGACATAAATAGGGGGGAGCGCCGGGCGCTCCCCGTGTCGAGGAATCTGATTCCTCATGCAAGCAATTCAAGTTCATTTGTCTACAATCTACTTTCAGTAGCTCTTTGTTAGAACAACCTGTTGTTGACAGTGAACCCGTGTCTGAGACGCTTGTCACAACCTTCGATCATCCTGTCATATTCACCTTCGGCGTACTGCCTTGCAGTCTGTATCCATTCCTGGTGCACGTTGTAACATCGGAGTAAGTGGGAAGTAAGTGCTGGATTCTTGGATTTTCTTCTCAGGGTTAGGGATTTAGGTGGCTAGAGGGGTCCCAAACAAAATTCTCTAAGACCCCCCGGCCTCGTTGGCTCACCGGCGAGATGTGTGCCGTATTATCCAACTTCATCTGCTGCCACAACCACGACGAGTCATTAACCTCACAAGCGTGATTCGGGTAATACCACTCGTTCCTTGCGAACAGCAACAACTGTACACTATTCGACGTAGGTTCGCCCATCTTGGTTGTACGCAAAACCGCTGCAAATTACTAATAACATCACAGGAAAACAGTTTCGACGATTGCCAGCGACAAGACAGTGGAAGGGCATTGCACTTGACGTAGGAGGTCTAGATTGTAATAGTCAGATTGTTTGAGTGTAGCATACTCGAGGCAACACATTGTGTTGGGCTGGTGACCTAGGAAAGTCACTGGCTGCGAAAATGAGGCCAAAATTGGCCAGAAAATGGTAAACAAATTAGTATTACAGTAGTTGGTTGTTTGTTTTAAAAGGAAAACAGTAAGAAAATCCAGCCCCAGAGCAAACCGGTGTGGGTCTGGGAAAACCCAGGCCCTTCAGTGTCCCACACATTGTCAGTTTTAGTCACGATACTTCCATGTCACTAGGTAGAAGCAGAATAGGTGCAAGTGCAAAAATGTTTATGAAAATCACTTCTATTCCATGTTGTTACAAGTCCACCCAAACCCTGAGATCAGTTCATCCATTACACTATTTGCACTGAAGCCTTCAAAATCCCAATTCCAGAACGCCAAATTCCCTTCCTGATAGTACATGTTCTAGGTGCTATTCATCGCAACCCTCCGCTTAGAGAATGGTGATCCGTCTCCTCTCATAAGCCTTGGCCTTGGGAACCCGGATTCTAAGAATGCCGTGCTCAAGGGCGGCGGTGACCTCGTCGGTGTTGATGCGGCCAGGGAATTGGAATGTCCTGGAAAACTCGCCAAAGTTTCTCTCCTGGAGCCAGTACTTGGCAGGTGTTGGTGTCTGCTGGGTTTGTTGCTGGGCAGGCTGCTTGACAATGGCAGTGGGGGTGGTAGGGGAGGCAGGGCGGCTGGTCACAGGAGTGACGGCGTCGTACTCCTCATCCTCGGTGTCGTCCTCGACAGTCGCCTGGTAAGGGCTTCTTGGTCTTGGCTGCTCCTCGGGGTTCTCAGAGATGGTCTCTTGGGATGGCGCGAACAGCTGCTCGTAGTTGCGCTCGACTTTGCCAGAGATGGTGATTGTCTGGTCTTCGGGGAACTCAATGGTGATGTTTTCCTTTGCAACACCAGGAAGGTCGGCGTAGAGCTCATACGCATCCTCTACCTCCCGCACATCAAAGGCTGGCTGGAAGCGCTTAGGCCGAGCCTGGGGAAGAGCCCTCTGTCGTGGCTGCTGCTGAAGGTGAGGCTGCTGGGGCTGCTGCGTCTTGGGGCGCTGTTGCTGCTGGTGCTTGCGCTCAGGCTGTTGCTGTTGCTGGGCTTGTTCCCACTCATCAAGGAAGCGGAAGAGAGGCATGAAGTTGGGCTCCTCGGGAGCGCAGAAAGCGGGGGCAAAGAACATCGACATGTTGACTGTTGGAGTGTTCTTGTTGATGCGGGTGATAGATTGTATTTTTGAAGTTGTTGTAGCTGAGTGATGTTCTTTGAGCGTGGTTGGAAGGCTTGGGTTGTTGTGTTGAGGCTAGCGATTAAGTGTTTGTTTGTTGATGCTGATGCTGATTCCGATGAGAACGTTTGGACAAAGAAAGCGCAAAACTGGCAACTTAAGTATTCATTTGAGCTGTATCTAGACTACACTAACATTGCGAAGCTTTGAAGGTGTTGCGAATGCTCCAGAATCGTCTTGTTAAAACGCGACACTCGGATGCCTGGAAACAGCATTACCAAAGCAGACCAGCAAGTGCTGGAAACCACTGGAAGTCACTGCACCCACAGCTGTTTGGGAGTGCTGGAAATTTCCAGAAACTGTCGCTGCTTGAACTTGGTAAGCTGATCCGAAGCTGCTTATCGATAAGGTAAAGCTTTTATCTTATCGTAGCTAAAAGACTTGGCGCATACACTCGCTGGGTTAGGGTTGGACAAGGCTGTGCAGGAGATGCTACCCCCTTTATTTGGACCCAGTTGCCACTGAGAAGCAATTGCACAGGCCTTATCCCTTCTGACCAGGATCCCAATCCCATCGGATTACTAAGAAAAGGAAAACAGTCTTAGCCCCTGTGCTAGTAGACGTGTCGGGGTGATTTGTTTCTTTGGCCTAACATTGTCTTTCACTGACGTTGACCACCAACTATAGTCACTCTTTCAGCAGCACCAACGCGCGCATACAAGATGCATCTTCCTATGCAATTTCTCCTCGCTTCGGCTCTTCTTACCGGCCTTGGCGTTTTCGCCCGCGGCCCGCCCCCCCCTCAGCAGAGGATGGACCCGACAAGCGACAAGCTGGAAAAGTGTGGTTGCACCAAGATTGCAAACGCCATCATGAAGTGCCAGGGAATCGACTGGAAGAACACAAGGTCCGACAAAGAATCCCGCGACTGCGTGTGTATTTCCAATGAAGACCGCGAAAACGCGTGGTATGGTTACATCCACAACTGCCGTGCTTGCCTCAGCCCAGGCAGCTACGACATCAACGATTTTTTCGACAACTTCTCACGCACATTCTCGCAACTGTTGGTTTCCTGTACCAATGCTGGCGGAGGTGTCACTGCAGATGGGAGCAGCATTTGCGCTAGCAATTACTACTTTGAAGGCTGTGTTTCACTTAAACCTAACGGCAACAGCTGGGCCAGTTATGAGGTTTTTGGTCGGAATGGCGATGAGGCTCAGAAAGGGAACGGAACGAGGGCCCTCAATTTGGTGAACTCCAATGGAGATGACTCGGACTCGGACTCGGACGACGAAGGAACCAGCACGACCCTCACCCTGACTACTTCTACCAGCTCGGTCACTGCCCCGACTACGGATGGCCAGGATGTCACGACCACCCAAACTGAAGAGTCTGCAACTCAGGATCCCACAACCAGTACCGAGACTACTCCTGCTGGTACTACCGCCCCTGCTGGGTCTTCTGCTATGAGCGGCGCTGTCGTCCCTGGGTTTATTATGGCTGTTGCTTTGGGAGTGGGATCCATGTTGATTTAGAGGGTACATGGCACTTAACACGAACGATGATGATGAAAATGTTGAAATAACAGGGGTAAATAGGGGTTTATAAACATTGAGCTTCTCTTGTGGACGGGTGTATTACATGTGTAATCAGAAGGAAGGAGACATCGGTCCCTACTTCTTTGGATCTTAAACCATGCAAAGATTATCCGAAATAATGTAAATTCACTCTTCTCCAGACTCCGACGCTGCCAAAAAACCTCTAGCTTTCCTTCCACTTTCAGGCGAACTTCTCTTGATTCTTCGGCGTATAATATCTCTTGGTTGGTTTCTCCGGTGGTCCGTCGATGTTCTTTTTCTGCTCCTCAATGTCCCACTCCAACGGATCGTCCTTGATCTCCTCCTGATTGAGAAGCGCATGCAACTTGTCATTCGTCTCGACAATGGTGCGACGAGCCTGTTCGATCTCCCACTTCAGCTCTTGGACGTTGAAGACGAGGTCGGAGACTCTCTGCCGGGCTTTGTTGACAATGTCGGGGATCCTGCCGGAGAACTCGTCGGCAATGTCCTTGGTGGCCGGATAAGCAACGCTGAGGGCCTTTTTGTAAGCTTCGGTGATGGATGTGAGGCTGAAAAAGCCTCCCTCTGGCTTGGTGTACACCTCGAGCTGTTGATTTGAGTTGGTTTCAGACATCTTTGAATGGGAGTGTCTGGAAATGTCAGATAACTCTGTGCTGTTACGGTTGTGAGTAGATGGAGCTCAAGTTCAACTCACGTGAAGCTCTGCTAGATATGAGCAAGAGAGATTGGGCTACCACTGAGCGTCCGGTCAGTAGGGGATTGGTGTGAGGTGTGGTCTGTGAGGTATGTAGTAATGACTTCTGGTAAGTGATATTCTATCGAGCTCTGTGCTACTCTATTTTCCCTTGAAGGAAACTAGACGATTTATACATCCTCGCGCCTTTGTTGATCCCGAATGTCTCCGTCGTCGAAGTCATAGGAGACGATGAAACTAGCGGCTGTGAATGCCCTCAGACGGCGATGTCGACGCCAATCCAAGACTGACTGCACTCATGCCTAACTTCATAGCCTGGAAATGCTTCCCCAATTTTCTTTGTCCTCAATTTTGAGGATCTCGGTCGGAAGGCTGGGACAGCTGGCACCGTCTAAGCTCATTCTAAGACTGTGGCCGGGTTCCAAGGCGTAAAGGATTGGTCGCCTGATGAAGTTAGGCTTGGGATAGACGGTATTGCCGTTCTGCTCAACATGGCAGAGCCCTGCTTGCATGCATAAGACACGTTGGGTTCGTGCCTAGTAAGGCAGTTATCAACACCGGCATCTCACAGAGCACACCATTTGCCCCCCACCTTGAACTACTTGTCGGCACCTTGTTGCGGAACCAGATACATTCCCTGTATTTTCGGGGTCGGCAAGGTCGGTTTGAACCTCTTTTTTATGCTACTGCATGCCATGCGCAATGTCGGGTGGTGTACAGCTGCCCGACAACAAACCTGCATGCAGATGACAGAAGGCTTGGCAATTAGCGAACTATCGTTCGCCAACAAATGCGGCTTTATGCATAGTTATGATCACAAGGACAGTCTTGTATGACGAGAGTGTAGCTATTCTAACATGATGTGATGCGCTAGGTAATTACCAAACACCGTGACATCCCAGACGACATATGGTGGACGCTGACAACACCGACAACCAGACAATCAGAACGACTTTGATCGGGTTCGGCCTGTCCGGTACCTTATCCCACCCTCCAATTCCCGGATTCTCTCCTCCAGTAGCTTTTCCAAGGCTGTCGGGGATGATAAGAAGGTGAACTCAGTGTCATCCACCTGGATGTACTTCCTCAACTGATTCCGCAGCCGCGATATCTCCTCCTTTTGATCCTCGCATTGATATGTCAACTCCCAGTTTTGAGATATCTCCGCGCCAAGTCGCTGCTCCACCTTCTTGACTTTGCTTCCAAGTTCTGCAATCTTGTGTTGCAGGCTAACCTCCAATGCTGTTGCGGGTATCATGGCTGGGTTCATGTTGTTGGGATCGCTAAGAGGTATACTATCCCGAAGTTGTGCCTCCAATCTGCGGACTTTGTCTTTCAGGTCGTTACATTGGTACTCTAGCTCCCACTTTCTCGAGGTATTTTCCTTTGTTATTACTTCCAGCCGCGATACTCGCTCTAGTGCCAGCCGGGCCTGAGGGTTGAGTTGGGCGTTTGCGTCCATAGGCGATGTGGAACTGATCAGTAGCGTGATGGGTCCTGGAGATGTTTCCAGGTTGCTGGTGGAGTGGAAGTCCGATGATCTGGTGTGTGTGGACGCGTACCTCGAGGCTTGGTGACGTCGTTTCCAACTACATCCAAATTTTTCATGTGCTACGTGAAGATTGAACTGTCAATCTTTCTCCCTTATCCCGGTCATGTGAAAGGCAGGTGGTGCAGCAAGGCAGGAAGGACTGGCTTCAACTTTGAGGGTCAGGTTGGGCACCAGCCAAGACGAGCAACCCAATCACCCACGCCAAGTCCCTGACAAGGACCCCCACACAAGGTGCCCTTCCACACCAAGGTTCGGAGCGTCCCGGTATCCAGTAAGAAGCCGTCCCATGAGCCTCATTGTGATGAATCGATGCGTAGAAGTGACAGGTTCACTTAACCCCCCCCCCGGACTGATGCAGAGAAATGGGTTCGCCATGTCCACCAAGCTGTTGGTACCCCTGAAACCAGCCCCACTAACTCCAAACCACACAATCCCAAGTTCACGATGACGACTTCCATTTACAGACCAAGACAAGAAGAGAAAGCTTTTGATGACAGCGGTGGCTCTGCTATTAAAGTCCTTCATCCAAAGAACGAGCCCACAGCTAGGGTACAGGCCGAGTAAGTTCACATCCTGTAGGTTTGCAATGAGCCTATCAGATCAGTGCTAAATACTCCCAAATAACAGTGTTGTCCTTGTGCCCGGACTTGGGGGACACTTCATCAAGACCTGGCAGGCGAAAGACGACTTGAAAACCGTCTGGCCATCAGATCTCTTGCCTGACTACGTTACGGAGATCAGAGTTCTTTCGTTCCAGTACAACACCTCGCTCAATGGCACCATGAGCATGCTTGGTATAACAGAGCATGCAAATGACTTGCTGAATTGGTTGTATAACAATCGAGAAGATGATGAACCCGCTACCTTGCGGCCAATAATATTTGTCGGCCATAGCCTGGGAGGGATGATCATCAAGAGGGCATTGTACGTGGCTCGCTTTGTCCAGCAAAGATATAGGGGGATTTGGGAGGCTTCCCGCGGCGTTGTAAGTTTCAACCGGCAACAGTCATCGGGGTGCTAACACTGAGAAGCTGACGCTAATGAAATCTCAGATGTTCTTTGCAACTCCTCACCATGGGCTGGATAGGAACACTTGGAGGGACTTTGCTCGATTTGTGCTTCAACACGACGCTCCAGTAAAGGGAGCAATGCCCACCCGCACCATGGTCCGACAACTTGAGCAAAACTGTGATAATCTCCGAGACATCACAGAAGATTTCAAGCCCTTGTATGACAGCCTAGCATTTGTTACATTTGTTGAAGAAGAACCAATGCCGGGTCTGAAACATGTTGTATGTACTTGCTTCACTACCTCTCTTTTGCAGTATCCTAGAGTATTCCCCATCTTGTCCAGTTATGCACCATAAAAGCAAAGCTTGAAATGCAGCTGCTGACAGGCTCCATTATTACTTAGCTTGTGAATGGTCTTTATGGGAAAATGCATCATGGTCATGAGAGGCACGACATGCTCGCAGGTAACCATCTCACAATCTGCCAATTTACCAGAGAGGAAACTGGTGCGTTTCGGCTCGTTTGGGACGGAGTCGAGTTTCTCAAGAAAGACAAACCAAATGCACTGGGTACGTATGCAGATATTCCGTGTCCAGTCTATTTATGTGGATGTTGACTAAGACTTTTACATGCCTACAGACATGGCTGGTTACTTCGCCAAGAGAGCCCTGTATTCACTCTCTTCTGACAAATTCCACGCCTACTTTCTCGGGAGACCGCACACTCCTGGAACTGGCGACTGGATAAAAGAGCGTCCCGAGTTTCAATATTGGTGCAGAGGGGAGGCTGGGAATGGCAAGCTGTGGATACATGGCCCGGCAGGCAGCGGTAAAAGCTTCTTGACCAAGCACATCATTACACACATCCTACAACCTAACGACATTGTCCGATCTGACAGCACGGTTCCACACGAAAGGCAGGAGGTCATTCATTGTTTTCTCAGCAACATGTATGCATCAAGAAACAACATCGATGCTCTTCTACAATCTACTTTGCACCAGGCCTTGCGACTTCAGCCTCAAATCATCAAGGAGTTCCTCCTGCCCACCTTTGAGGATGCTCAATCACGAGAAAGATCAAAAGGATCGGTGTGGACGGCAGAAAGGCTAGTGAAGCTGTGGCCCATAGCAATGGCAAGAGTGATCATGGGATATCAACACACCATGACGCTTGTCGTTGACGGGCTAGATGAAATCCCTTCTGATGACCAAACGGCCTTTTTACAATGTATCAAAAAGCTAGACCAAGGCCTCGGTCAGTCCAAGCAGTTGAGATTGTTGGTGGTCTCCCAACACAACTCAACGATCCAGAAGCACATTCAAAGCCTGGGAATCAACGAATGCCCCATTCAACAAGGAGACAATGAGGTGGACATTATGAGAAGCATCAGCGGCCTTTTGACACGTCTGTTGGAGAAGGTAGCACCTGGTGACGAAGATTTCAGAACGAGGGTGCTGGGTGACATCAAGGGCAACAGGGTCGATGACTCGTATCTGCGGTCAATTCTAAGAAGCGAAGAGCTGAAACGCACATGCGTGAAGGACAAAGACGACATTCTAAAGGCTCTGAAAGAGATTCCAGATGATACACAGCATCTCTGTGATCGCCACTCAGACCGCCTGCTAAACTGTTACGATCCAGACACATCCCGGTTCATCAAAAATGTCCTCACCTGGGCCGCCTTTCAGGAAGATGCGCTCAACATCACGGAACTTAACACCGCTTTGGCAGTGGCCAAAGCCATGCGCAAGTTCCCAGGAGCCGTCATCACAGAGAAACAGCTAGCCGATTGCCTCGACGAGAACCTCAAGGCCAAAGTCGATTTCTATTGCGGACCGCTTGTCAACTTCGCTGATGGACGCCTTTCGTCTCTTCACCGAACCACCAAGAGCCATATTGCAACCAAGCTCGAAACTATTGAGAACAACCCAGAGGAGCCCACCCCTCAAGGCCTACTCGCAAGCAGTTGCACAATGTACCTCAGCATGCAAGAGGCAGAACGACCGGCTGGAGAAAGCTCCGAAACCAGTTGGGAGTCTCGAATCCGGAAGACATTGAGGGACCGCCCGTTCATGCGTTATGCTTCGCTATACTGGCACAAACACTATCATCAAGCAGGGGAAGACGTTGACGCAGATACCCAGAGACAGAAAGAATTGCTGACGCAAGAAGGGGATAGTCGTGCCAAGTCTTGGACCGAAGTGTGGTGGTTCATGAGAAGGGGGTCGGAGCAAGCCTTCCCCGAGGAGGACCTTCGTCTGGCGGACAAGATTGTCAATAGCCCGCCTGACAACCCAGGAGGCGGTGACACTCAGGTTTCTGGATCATTGCCTCTACGACACCAGACAACCCGACGCCAAGCCGATACATCGGGTTGCACCCTTCCTCCGCACGAGAGATCCAGACACGTCAAGAGGGCCAGCTGGAAGGAAGATAAGATACGATTGCAATCCTCGCAACCGATGATCATCATTGAGAGGGAGATTATTGAGGTGGAGAGAGAGGTCCTAAAGGAGGTTCCAGTCGAGAAACAAGTTGTCAGAGAGGTCGTGAAAGAAGTCAAAGTAGACGTTGTAAGAGAGGTCAAAGTGGACGTCGTGAGAGAAGTTCCGAGGGACGTTGTCAAAGTAGTGACCAAACCAGAGGTGCAGCAGATCGACAGGATACAATACATCGAGAAGAAGAACAGGAAGCAAAGGGGCTATTTCGGGAATCTCAAGAAAGCAGTCAGTAGTGTTGGTACGTCGCACCACAGTTCGGATGATTTCGTCTGGCCTAAGCTAACGAGAATATCACAGGCAAGGCAGTCCGGGGCAAGGATTTTGACTCTGACTGAGATTCGGCTACTGTTGATGACTTATATACCTACTGATATCCGCAACGCGACAGACATGAGTTAGAGAATATAAAAGTATGAACATCGCTGCTGACACAAAGCCACCGTTTTTATATGTCTAAAAGATAGCAAAATGGTCTATCTGATCAAGGTCTGCTTCGAACGCAGACGGCCGGCAAAACGCTTCAGGAAGTTCGGCCTCCGCAAGTCCCGGCCGGAGTCAGAAGCATCAAGTTTTGCTCCCCAAGGCATTTCCTCTGCCTCTGAGACGGGAGGAGCCTCGATTTGACTTGGAGATTGAGCATGATTGGCTCTATTAGAGTCATCATCCTCGACCTCCTCAACAGGGCCAAGCGTCATTGCCTCAGAAGCACCACTCTCCACAGTCACACTCCTCTGCTGGCTGTGCACCTGGCCAGTGAGGTCAGCGCCAATCATGATGTGTCTCTCCCTCACTGTTTCCGTGAAAATGGTGTAGGGCTGCCGAATCGTAGTCCTGGCGGTGCGTCCCTGAGTGCCGGATACCTCGCCACTCGGTATTTGTCCTAAAGGCACCATTCTCTCCTCTTTCCCAAGGGCTCTCTGAACAAACATTAGCAGCTCCTGCAGCGTTGGATCATCTCCCCCTGAAAAGCGGCACATATTGACATGATCAGCCTCCACTGGCATAGCCTCTTCGTTGCCACCTGCCATCATTCTAGCGCTGGTTTGGTCGACGATACACTTCTTTGTCCCAGGCCAAAACACAGTTTCATACCATGTCACAATGAGATAGCGATCTGTAAGCTCAACAAAGTCGTCGCAAAGTTTGCCTAGTCTGGGAGCAGAGGTGGTAATGGCATTGACAATGGGTGCCACAGAGCCCCTGCGGGGAGAAAGGACGGAATAACTTTCAGCGATGCGCTTCCAGTCTTGTTTCTTTGCTCCGGAGTGAGGGGTGCCAAAGAAAAACTTGACATGTCAGCAGACGATGTGATGTATGCAAGCAAGACGTAAAACTTACCACAGCCTTTGTAGCATCGCCAATGTTGTGAAACCGGCGCTCAGCGCGGGCAAAGCACAATGCTTGTTTGATGATCAAACCTCCCAGACAGTGGGCGACAAAGATGATGGGACGATGAGGGTCAGATCTCCGGCCGGCATCAAGGTTGGAAAGAACTGATCTGGCCATGTCTCGAATATTGGCGGCAGAGTTGTTGAGGTAGATATCACCATTGTAGCCATAAGACAGCACTCTGGTCTTGGGTCGAGCGTCAGGCAACAGCGCCTGGGGCCAGACCTGTTTGGTGTCCTGATGTCGCCATGTCTCGATTGGATCACCGTTGAGGCCGTGAATGAGGACAAGACTGGTACAGCGAGTTTAGCACATCTGACATACTTACAGAGACGAGAAGAAGCAAGGCACTTACTCGAGGTCGGATGAGTCGGGTGTGTGGAGCTCTTTGATGAGCATTCTCTTGGGCTGGGCCATGGCTTCAAAGGCTTGATATCTGCGTCGTAGTGTCGATATAGCCCGAGTTCAATGTTGAATGGCGGCTGGGTAGCGAGGGTCAGGTCACGTGTGGAGGTGTGGCCTGTGAATGGGACCGAAAGCTGTTAAGGCTATGTGTAGGCTGGAGTCGGCGGTTGTTATAAACTCCTGCTGACCTTTATCCAATCGATAAATCAAGGTGATTTGCTGTTGACTTTTGGGTCAGGTAGTCAACCTTGACAACCTGTAAGACTGCAAGCAAGAAATGGAGCAAATTCCCAACCCAACGCACCCAGGTAACTTGATGCGGCAAGTCCGGCTCGAGGGAGACTAAGGTATGCCCCCACTACCTTATGTTGACTTGTTCTCTTTTGTGCAATAACCAAGACAACAAAAATGGTGGAATGGCCATCAAAGGTCCTATGCCAAGCAAACACTAGATCCAGGGGTTATTGGTCGAATCAGACCCGAGGCCTGTGCCTGCTGCAACCAACACTGCCTGATACCTGCCCGACTTACCAGCTCACGCCCGCAAAGGTGGCGATGCATATGGTGCTTCCAAGTGGTCCAGGTCAGAGGTACAGACTCTGCAAGGGACTAATCTGAGTCATTTTGTCCTTGCCAACTCACTCTGTCTGTGCTAGGAGAAGCTGAAAGTTCGCTGTACCGAAGTGCCAACGGGTGCCCAACTTGATATGGAAGCAGGAAATAGGAAGGGAACCTATAATGTTAAGACGCATGATAGCCGAAACGTATAATACTCTACACGCATTCCAGAGCTCCCCAGTCAGTCAAGCTAAACATCAAAAGTTGAACAAGAGACATCACCTTAATTCACTGCCACGTCATAAGTCCCAATCATGGCCGGCGACTCCCAACAATCTGGATCTATACACCTTCTACATGCCCCCAAAGAGGGCCTCATCGAGCTTGAGTAGTGCTCACCTACCTTTGAAATACCTATCAGTCTCAAATACGCTGACCACCTTGACCATAAGCATCATCGCTGTACATGGCCTCAACGGACATTACCTTCACACCTGGACTCACACGGATGCTCCGGCCAAGCCGGTTCACCGTTGGAGTAGGTTACTACGGAAGGGTGCTGCCAAAATCGACACAGACACAGTATGGCTGCGTGACCTTTTGCCCGAAAAGTTGCCAAACGCTCGCATCATGACCTTTGAGTATGATTCATCCATATTTGGCAACAGGTCAACATTCGGGATAGAAGAGAATGCCGCAAAACTTTTGGAAGAGTTGTGGAATGTGCGGGAAGACGTAGGTGACCGTGATATGCAAACGTCTTCACGCAGGCTCGCTGACATTGGAATCTAGGAAGCAGAAGGCCGCTCAATTGTCTTTATTGGGCATAGTCTTGGTGGTATTGTCATTAAACAGGCCATATCTACAGCTAATCAGAACCGACGGCGACTCTCACAACCCTGGTACGCTGACATAGCGGACTGCACTAGAGGCATAGTAAGTCATTTGAGTACCTCCCTATCGTACAAACTCCTCCCAGTCAGTGCTGACAGAAGATAGGTCTTTTTTGGAACCCCTCACCGAGGTGCTGACAAAACAAAGTGGCTCGGTCTTGTCTCACGCATTGTGCAAACAGCCACCAACCAGCCCAAGTCGAGATTCATCAATGTGCTCGAAACCCATTCAGCACATCTACTAGAGTTCTCCGAGGACTTCAAGCCTTATGTCAATCAGTACGCCATTGCCAGCTTTTACGAAGAGCAACCGCATCGTCTCTTGGGCAGCCTGGTGGTGGAGAAAATGTCGGCCGTCTTGTGGCTAGCACATGAGGAGGCGGTCATGATGGGAGGTGATCATTCGAGCATGTGCAAATTTGGGAAGAACGACAAGAGGTTTGATCTTGCCTGGCGGGCAATTCGACGAGCGTCAAAGGGGAGGCCGGATAACAATAGTGCAGTCGTGATGTGACAAGGGCTGTAATATCAGGGCTTGGAACTTCATGGTTCAATTCAGGCTTATAATCTTCAATGGCCTCGAAGGTCTGTGATACCGAGAAGAAGAAGGAAATACAGTCTTGATGATCCTGAACGCGTATTTTATCCTCCCTTGCCTGGCCCGTGCCCTTGTTGGCATCAGGCCGCTGCCAAGTCCTCCGATATCTTACAGAGCCAGTGGGCTTCCTTTGATAACCATCATGCCTTCTGATTGTCTGCCTCACTTTGACGACTGGTTCACAACGTGTAGTTACCCCTCCTTGCGGTGGTATCGACAGTGTTGTTGGTGGTGGTTGCGAGTGGTTGGCTTTTGCCGTGTGACACGTGATGATGAGCTAAGGCTGTTGACTCATATCCAGGAATGAGTCAGGTCTTTTGTGAAGTCACTTTGGTAAACAGACATCTTCAGTCTATCTGCTTACTATAAAATTCTTGGATATGGAAGACGGCGGACTTCAGATGTCATTAGGTAAGCCCAGACGCGTTAGCAGCTCGACGGGGCCTTGGTCTGTCCACTTCCTCATCCTGCCTTCATCCGATACCCAGACCATGCCCAAATACCCTGCAGCATTAGCATCAGCTCCGTTCATTCCAGCCTGGGTTCTCGGGATCACCAGGAGCCACTCCCGCGTAAGAATAATGTTGTGTGGAACTATCTCGGTAGCATCAACCCCATCCGGCGCGTTTGGGATATAACCTGCCTTCATCAATGCTTCTTGAGCAGCAGCTGTAAACTCAAAGTACCTTTCCCAGGCCTCTTTTTCTTTGGAGAGCTCATCCAAACGTCCATCAATATCATGTTTGTAGTACTTGAACGGAATGCACTTTGGTTCCTCGTACTTTGAAGCCGAGTCCGGCCACAGTTCAAACTCGGCCTCATCTGGAACTGCAAGTACTTGCATGTGCTTGTGCAACCTGCTGCACCCGCTATTGATTCCACAGTTGAACATTCCCATGTACCGCCTGGCGCCAGGCTTCTTCGCTTCCCAGTCTTTGTTCAACACCGACAATACCCCCCACAAAGTACCAAAGTCGTCGAAAGTCAGGCTCTCGTGCTGTCGTCTGTGTCCATTTTGCGTCAGGAGCAAGTAATGAGGCCGGGCGGCGCAAAACTTGTTGAAGATCATGTAGTGCCCGAGACCGACATCGGCATTGGAGTTGCGGACCTCAAAACCAGTGAGACTGATGTCGCTTCCAGGCAAGTATTCGGGGGTTTTTGGCCGGTGGGCTGTCCACCCATTGCTCGAGATAGTGGCTGAGGAAGCCGAGGGGGTACTGCCAGAACTGGAGACTTCGGGTTTGGAAGCGTGGCCTTTGAGGATTCGGAACTCGAACTGAAGTCAGAGTGTTAACCGTGAGTGAACAGCATGGCGTTCAGGAACAAACCTGGGAACTTACTGGAAAGCCGTTGTACGTTTCTCTGATGACTTGATGGTCACCTTCGTATATGACGACGCCTTCTTTTACTCGTTCATCGAATTCCTCCAGTAGCGCGTGCTCGTCGAGCTCCATATGAAAGTGTTTGGGATGCACCATTGTGGTACCGAATGCGGAGGAACTTTACATGTGTAACCTGGTAGCCTTGTGATGATGGTTGAAGTCTCGAGCGGACTTGGTTTCGGCAGGTGGTTGGTTCAACAAAGTTGGCAACTCGAGCCATGTCGTCAGATTTCAAGAAACTGCCCAAGTGGGTCAGTTGGCTGCTGGTTCAACCAATCGCTGCTCGATTAATGCATCGGGGCGATGTCCGGCAGTCTTTTTGAACCAATCACTTTTGTAAACTTCATGTGCAAATGCTTATGATCATTTTCCGATACTGGGCACCTTATCTTTCATTGAACCTTTCTCATTGAAGGTTATCGAACGATCATTTCAACAACATGTTGAAATAAGTTACCATGTTCGACGGGAACGAATGGCCAGGTGAAGGGCCCAGGTGATCCACCGTTCTTGGTCGAGGCAGGACACAAGTTTCAAGATGACAATGGCCCATGTCACGAGTCTTAGTGCGGCGCAGATGTACATCCAGATATCCACAGACATGGAACTTGGCTGTATGGAGATGGGTCAGCGGTGGTGGCGGCACAGCATGTGCTTCAGCTACCCGATGGAAGCCAGCTACGAGCAAGAAAGTGCCTCGTCAGCTCCAACCAGATATTATGAGCCAGGTAGGTGGTGAAGTCTAGGTAAGAAAAATGAAGCCTTAGATCTAGTTGATAAATAGAAAGCTTCAGGAGCCAACTTACCGAATATATAGCTGGTATTGCCACACTAGACACAAGGCTGTGAATGCTTCTTAACCGACATATATCGACAACTCAGTCATGCAGCTCTTCGATAATTGTGGGTCAAGCTACCACGATGGGATTTAGCTAAATCAGGACCTGATCCAACTCAGCAGAACACCATATCTTACTTCATTTTGTGTCCGTGCCGAGTACCGAGTTGGTGGTGGATAGGTGGCTGTGCCGCCATCAAACGTAATGGGATCTTCGATCTTCGGCTACCCTAGTAAGGCACGGCGCGGCGGGTCGGTCAAAGGTGGGCTCGCTAACCGTATATCCGGGCTGGTCCAATAGTCAAAATCCTACAGAAACACATATGTTGGTCAAGGTAGGGAGACTGTGACCTCCCAGAGGCCCATCAGCCCTTCTGCGATTAGCTTCTTCTCCACTACAGCTCGAACTTCATGATAGAACGGTGGCGTCGTATAGCGAAAAAGATGGGCCACCTAAACCTGGGCATGGCCACGGCTGTTAATGCTACGTTGACGATATATTTGGGTTGAATGTGGAAGAACTATGAGATCATAGGGCGTGATAGAAAATGTATATCAACCCGACTTGTGTCACCACTCTTCCCCTTTCATTACCTCGTCAGCATCAGCTCGATCACTTCTGTCATTCTCGTCTTTCTTTCCCATCTCGCCGGTCGAGATCTTCAACTCACACTATCCATTCCTTATCTTATTTGTTAATATTTGAACAGGGTTCAATCTCAGTTTCTCTTGTCTTGCAAAATTCCTGCTGAAAATGTCCAGGCAATCCCGCACCCCTTCTCCCCCTCCCTTGATGGTCACTCATGTTGATGAGAGACTTGAGGGTACTGACCGCGTCAGCGCTGCAACTTGGACGAGGGAGATCATGTGGGATGATCCTTACCCTCCTACTGATGAGCAGCTGGAAGCATTCGGACGACAGTCATATGACTGGCTCGATAACAAGTACGGATCCAGAGCCTTTATCGGACAAAGCAGAAGAACTGGATCTCTCCTGGTTGCGACCATGTACATCCCATTTGGACTTGACGGCGGTGTTATTTACCAGAGCACCATTCCCCGAGGTGTCTTCCGACAGGAAATCTCACAGTACGGCTCCACCTACGCAGTGAACTGGTGGCATGCTGCTTCGTCCTTCGTCACAGTCACCAACCCTACCACACGCCAGCGGGAGGTCAGAAGCAACAGAGACGGGCCCCACCCCGACCACATCCACGCGGAGGATGTCCTTTACTACCTCGTCGAGCGAAACTACCGCGATAGGTTCATCCGTGGAGGAAAGTTCTACGCGCGCGATGGTCCTATCCGTATCATCGTGTATGGATTCAGACCCGGATACGACTACCGTCCTCGCGAGCAGCAGACTAGGGACCCTTACATCGGAGTCCAGGAGCTTTGCGCCCCGGGTCATCAAAAGAATGCCTGCTGTCAGGATATCTGCGCCCGCCTTGGCTGCACTTGGATCAAGCCGCGCATTCTCCGGGTAGCAACGAGCTCTACCAGCGCTGGTGGTGGCGGTGGCGGCGGTGCTGGAAGCAGCCGTGCACCACCTCCAGCCGGCGGTGATGGAAGCCGCCGCTCGGGTCCCAGCAGTGGTCGGCCTGGTGCTGGAGGAGGGGACCCTTATGGAGACAGCTCCCGCCGATCCGATTCAACACGGCCTGGACATCCTGGTGGTATGACGGAATTAACCATGAAGATGTCCGGAATGAGCGTCAAGAGTTCCAGGCGGGATGATACCAAGGTACGCACGGATGGCCGTCACTCGAGCCGCAAAGAAGAGGTCCGTTCTTCTTCTCGGAGGGAGGATGTTTATCGCGATGATGGCCGTTCGAGCACCAGGCGCTCTGAAAGGGATCCCTATCGCGATGACGGAAGAAGCAGCAGGCGTACAACAGAGGCTGTCTATCGTGATGAGCGGGACCGATATGGAGAGGTTCGTCGTGTGATCAGAGGTTGAGCTAGAGGGGCTTTAGATAAATGGCATATGACGGTGTTTAGGGAGGCAAGGTAACAATCATGGCGTCAGGCGTGTTGGTTCAGGGGCAAGAAGTATGTAGCTGGTCTCATACAAATGTCGTATCCTTCTTTGCTCCGCGTGCTCCATTATGCTTGTCTCAAATTGTAAAGGTACCTTATAGCCTGAATGGAACAGTCAAAGCGTCAAGGCATTCCATTCTCTGCTCAACTTTGTCAGCAAATCCTCCTTTGAGCCCGTAAACTAGACGATAAGAAACGAAGAGATAGGTGGTAGTCAAATAGAATCCTTCGCTCTCGCAACAACGCAAAATCTGTTACTATCTCCCACCAATCACCTCCCCCACAAGTTTCAGGAGCAAGCCATGAATCTTTTTGATCTTGACCCATGCCCCACAGTTCTAATTCTCATCACACTCCACTCTACAATCTACAGCTCCGCCAGCAGCACCGCACGCACATCGTTCAACCCAACTTGCGAAGGTCATACTACTTTCAAACAGCCGATGTCCAAAGCAACCACCTTCGCCCACTCCTTGAAAACAATCACACCATCTATCGCTCATTTTCTCCGGTCTCTAGATGCGATTTGCCTCAATCACATCTTTTTCTCATCTCCAGAAATCTTCCAAGACCCGGAGACTGTTATCAGATCCTACCAGTCCACTTCATCTATCATTTGGAACTCTCCAACTCTCATACCTGGAAAAAGTGACGGGGAAGGGCGCTTAGAAATTCACTCGATACCTTCTCCATCAAGTCTCTCAGAGCAGCTGGAGATGATCAGGCTCCGAGGACATGTCGACACGATTCTAGTGGAAATGGCTGTCGAAGTTGAGGAACGTTGTCGCGAAGTCGTCTTACCCCGCTCAGCCAACGAGTGTGAAGAATACCCAAAAATGACACATGGAAGACGTGACGTAGAGCAAGACAAAGACGTCGGGGCTTGTGGTCTTCAAGGAGACTTCAAGGGATTAGCTACGGAATGTTTACGTGTGTTGGAGAGGATGGGGGGAGTATCCGAGAAAGAAGGATGTAGGGAGAGCTAAACCTGTCATGTTGATTGCCATCCATCGCAACATGGAAAACATGAGACAGAAATTTTGGATATTTACTGTGAAGTCTTTTTGTGTGCGCAATGAATTGCGGGTAAGGACGGTTGTCTGAAGGTGGGGTAAGTAAAAGGGGCCAGAAAAAGGGGTAGGAAAAGGGGTGGCATAACCGTGCACAAAAGGCAGGTATGAAGTTATGAGTTATGCAAAGTTGAGATTCAGATGCATGTGCAATGACCCTTTTGATGTCTGAGCGGGCGTCAAAGCAGAAGGAATCTGCAAATAAGTCTGGATGACAGTAATTCCGAGCCGTCGACAAAGCGATCAGTGACACCCTGCAGGCAAAAAGTTCGCTTGCCAATGTCCCAAAGCTCCCTGACTGGTTGGACGACTGGTCCATGCATGGCACCATCGATGCAGCTCGATAGAGGCTGCATGCGTTAGCTTTGCATGGCTGGCCAGCAGTCAAAGAAAGGAGGGTTTTCTGGAGAAAGATAGCTGCCGCTGTTCATAGCTAGGCACCAGGGAGACGTGGTCTAAAACACAATCAGTAGCACTTTATGTCTGTTGATTTGGATTCGGAGTATATCTCGTCGATTGGACTACCTACCTAGGTACATTAGGTAGGTCCCTACTATAGCCGGGGATTAACTCTACAAAAGTCATCACATGCTACTCCAAGATAGCTTCAGGTGCAAGCCTCAACCCGTTGGAGAATATCTCCGAACCTGCAACATCAGCTCCACCAGGTCTCATTTTCGGTGAAAGTCTGGCCTCTCGTTCGTCCATGCAGGATACTCTAGAGCCACACCCTCACTTATGCGGCACGTCATGCAGCAGCAGCGGCCTCCGGACCCGCTTTCATTCGCCCGAAGATCCATTTTGCGAAAAGTCCAGGTCGATTTCTTCGACAGAGATATTCGCCCAGTCTGCCTGATGGATCCGATCTGCGCAGATGGGGAGGATTACCTCATCAGTGCGGCTCGAGCCATGCGAGCTGCTTTCTCTTGTCGGTATATGTTGCTTGGCCAGCTCAGAAACTCTCCAGCTTCTTTCAGGATGCGAGCTCAGCAGTAGGGAGAGGTCGGCAAGTGATTCTGAACGCTACAGGATCTTTCGTCCGTGTGAAATACCGGAGTAGCGATTCCAAGCCAAAGCAATGTCAAGACCACGAAGCCTTCAGCCCCCAACCAGAAGTGGAGAACCTCCGTTAATAGAGGAACCCGGATCTTCCAGGGGCTGGATTACCGACGACCAAATCAGCTATCACGGGGCCTCGTCACATGCGCCACAGCCGACTATTTCGCAAGAGCCAAGCTGGCAGTACTCCTTGCAGTCGATAATGGCGCCTCCAGTCACTTCATATGATGGGATACCATTGCCAGCGCCGAGGACGTCTAGCGAGAACGAAAGCTCCAGAGCCACTGCAGGATACAAGGACAAAAACAGAGATATAGAGGGGGAAGGGGAACTGCCCCCAGAAGATGATGTTGTTGTTCCAGAGTACTCTCACTCAGCCTACAACTACGGAACTTGGAGTGCGGCGGATGATAGAACGCTTGTACTGGCGCGGTCTCGTGGCAAGCACTGGGTGGAATTGCAACGAACCTACTTTCCGACCAAGACGGCTAATGCGTGCCGCAAACGATACGAACGGCTTATGGAGAGACGAGGCGCACTTGAACAAGACAGTCAAAGGCTAGAGCGCATTTCTCACGAGTACATGGCCCTGCGTAAGCAGATGTGGACTCCGCTGGCGGATCGGGTGGGGGAGAAATGGGAGGTGGTTGAGGCGGCGTGTATGTCGGCTGGCATCCGCACCATTCAGTCCAACGCCCGCTCGCATACAAATCGATGGCGGAAAGAGAGTCGGGCATCTCAGAAAGGCCGCGAAGCTCCGTTGCTACTCCCGCGAGGCCCTCTCAACACCGGCATGCCGACGTTGCCCACCTCAGAAATGGGCTCAGCAGACATGGCTGGGGACTTCGAATCACCTATCCCTCTTCAAGGGCCAGTGCACTACCAGCCTCACAGGGATGTTGGTCTTATGCCACCCCCGCCGTTTCCTCTCTCGAGCAGTGGATCGCTACCAGCAAATGGGACAACGCCCTCAATACCTTTTGCTGGGTACCTGCATGTCAAGTCTACCAGACGACCAGTTGTTTCCCGGACGAACACAGAAGGGCGTAGTACAGTAGCAGAGCCTGGTTGGAACACGAGCAACTAATTTCTATCTCGGTACACAGGTGTGATCAAAGCAAGAAAACTCATGTACAATAGCACTCCAGCACCAAGCCAATAGATATGCCATTAACACTACGATACACCAAAATGAAATTCAAACTCAGAGACAATGCACACGACATTCTAGCCAGAACAAAAAGAAAGATAAAAAAAGAAAAGAAAAGGAACCAAGGAGACCAAAGAAATTGCAAAACCACAAAAAAAGCAAAAAGAACGCAACAGCAAAACTACATCAATGTCCTGTCCAGAAGGCGTATCCAAAACTGTTCAACCATCTCGCGGTACCTACCTGTAAAATAGAATCAATGAGGTGTCAGTCTCACTTGACGTTCTACTCGCCTCACTTCCCCTACTGCCTGCAAAGCTCCTTCGGGGTTACGCCGATTGGTTCAATCAAGAGACCCCGTAGCGGTCCCAGAGTTTCGGGCGGTCCTGCTCGTCGGTGGGATGTCTATCTTGTTGCGCTGGTTTGTGGTAGAAGCAGAAGTGGTTGAAACAGATCGCGTTGCAGCAGAGTTGCCCTTGCTGCTCCTGTCGCCAATGGATAGGGCGGGTCGAGTAGCTGGTGTCTGCGGTTTGTTTGCAGATTGGAC
Source organism: Podospora pseudocomata (assembly GCF_035222375.1). NCBI lineage: Eukaryota > Fungi > Ascomycota > Sordariomycetes > Sordariales > Podosporaceae > Podospora > Podospora pseudocomata. The sequence continues at coordinate 350,739 of NC_085891.1, read as the reverse complement.
AGTGTTAGTCAAGTCACGAGTTAGCGGAATGATGGATGTTGATTTCGTTGGAACCGTTACGCTTGATCCTGTTTGCGAGAAACGAGAAGAGAAAATAAGGGTTTGGTTGGTTCTTTCCGGGTTTCTTTCTTGCGTGAGTCCTGCTGTTAAAGATCGACCGGCCGACACTTTGGGTGAAATATCGGATGAGGTGGCGTTGGACTTGGGTCTGCCCACCGTCCGCTCGGCTGACAGTTTGGGCGACCGCGTCTCTAGAAGGTCCAGCCGCCCCATTGCCTTTTCCAGTCCAGAGGTCAGGACTGGGGTCTTTTTCGCAGAGCCACGCTCTTTGACCAGATCAAGGTATACATCATCGCCCCCTGAATGGGGAGGGAGCGCACGGCTGTAACTACCACCAGAATATCCAGAGCCGTCGTACTGATAGTTATTGTAGTAGTCGGCATATTGATTGTAGTCGTCATGCTTCGTCTTTGAGCTGCTGGGATATTCTTGGCCATAGCTATCATAGTCCTCATCAGTTACCCGGCCCTTCTTTCGCGACCTGTATCGTGAGGGTTCCTGTTCATATCATGAGGGCTCCAGCTCATATCTTGATGGCTCCCTCTCAATACGGTCGTCCTCGTATCGCCGAATCCGGTCGTTGGAGTGGCGTGATCTGGAGCGCGGTGTTACTGATGGTCCCCCACGCCCACGTCCCCGGTAATAGTCGGATTCGGGTTCGCCCCTTATCGCCGGAAGTGATGTATCTAGAAATGAGTTCCAATACTGGGAGCTCAGCGGTTTACCATTGTCGTACTTATTTGGGTCAATCTCGGCCCAGTCCTCAGCCGTGAGGGGAATACCAGTGTCTTACACATCGGGTCCTCTGCCAAAACTCCTGGAACTCTGCTCGCTCCTTGGATTGCTGAGACTACTAGTCCCACTAACAACATTCCCTGTACCGTCCCGATCATCCTTGTCCCTCGCCGTTTCAATGACTCGTATCAAGAACTCTATACCCCATCTCGACAGTACCGTTCGGCAACAGGGTGTTTTTGTCATGCTCTTGTCACTGCATGGATTGACCTGTTGTGGGTCATTCAAGGCCTGTTGACCATAAACGTACATTTGGAGACGGCGATTTTCGAAAGGATCACGGGTTGGGTGTGCTTTCCGCCATTCTCTTTCATGGCGAAATAAAACGGTGTCTTCTGCATTATATCCACCAGGAAACACTGGGCCTTGCCTCCCTCCTAGCCTGTTGGCATTCCACCAGGATGGCGCTTTGCTTGGCCCAAAGTCTCTCATCCCTTCTCGGACCAGTCCCCGAGGAATTGTTGACTGTCTGATGCAATATTGGCCATGCTTCTCCCGGTGGCATAAAGTAGCAACGAGGGTATGCTCTCTTGTGTAGGTGCCCTCGCTAATCTTTCCTTTGGGGTCAATTGTGACAAGGGGAGTATCTCGGCTTGGAACAGGTAGTTCAACTCAGTATAATAATCTGTTATGGCCTCAAGGTCCTTGCCCCTTGCCATTTGGGTAGGAAAGGCAAGGCCTACTTATAGTCCTCCGGATCCCCAGGACCGTTCTGAGCTCCCTGGTCCTCGAACCTGTCTTATCTGTCTGCCTTGGCCGGGCACCTCCTTCGGCGTCCTGGCCACTGATTCCACCAGTAATAGGTACATATGATTCCTGTCCTGCAGTCTTCTTGCAGCTCGTATGGGTCCTCAGTCCCTCCTGCCCAACCAACCCGTATCGGCACCCTGGTTCTGCCTTCGTGGTGGTCGCCGTGATGCCTCCGCTGAGCCCCGGTGGGCTCAGTTGGTTGCCGGCCCCAGATATTCTGATCCTGGGCATATCGTTGGGCTATTGTTGGTTGGAGTGTGTACTGTCTAGGGGCACTGAGTCGTGGGCCCGTGTGACATCAATGTAGTTGTAGGCCCGGCGGCTAATGTCTTCTAGGTCAACCCAGCTGGGTTTTGAGTAGACGATCCAGCTTCGGTACCAAGTTGCCTCGTCAAAGCCGCTCTCACTTTCGGACCGCTTACGCTCTAGTCTTGGTGGATTCGTGCCAAGAAAAGACATGTCGAAGCGGCTGTCGAATGCAGGTGATTGCAAGTCGGTACCTGGGTATATAGACAATGTTAAACAAGTTTGATTGATCAAAATAAGCCAAATGATTGACGGTAAGGAAATGGGATATATGTAATGTGCCGCAGAGACCAATATGTTCAGAGAAGAGCTTTGCCCGCCAGGGTATTATTCGAGCATGAACCTCGCCAGCGAGGAAAATGAATAGATAGTGTAAGGTGATCAACGTCAAAGAAAATAGATATTGTGCTGTAAGACTTACCAAGAAGGCTCACACACAGATGATAGTAGACTTTAAGTAAATATTTCCGAGTGTAGATTTGATGTTCAAGACATCGAGTTTCGATAACGACATGCCTGATCCAAAACAGGTCGACAGGGTCTTCGCCTACCTAGCTAGATAGGTAAACACCGCATTGTCGGTTTCTTGGAGCCCGGGGCCGCCGTGACCATGCGGTCGTACCTATATACAGTGGGTGCACATGTAGTTTAAACGAAATGCCAACGCAGGCATTGGTTCAGAAGTTAGGTATCCTGTGTGCGCTGTTGGTTTGCATGGATTATATCTGATAGTCAAATGCCTGTTGGTCCTTGTCCTGGGGTCGACAGGTCAAATGCACTCGGTGTAATTAATAGCCTGTATCGACCGTGAATATGTAAGAACCTTCGCCGGTATTGGGCACAGTCGACTTCACAGTCGTATGCACAGTGTTAGCACTGTGGCTCCTGTCGCTGCGCCGCCTTCAAGTTTACTCCCTAACATGCGGGCAACAACTCCAAGCTTCTTTGACATCCCCAACCACCACCATCATGTTTACCCCACACAGTCCTTTATTTCGACTTCCGATCAGCGTCCGAAATCACATCTATTACCTATGTGCTCGCACCAGCTCTCCCTATTCTACTACACTAGGGTTGATCTTCCATCTCAACAGCTGTGGAAAGCCTCAAGCTTACAATGAGTGTCACACGGCAAAAGCCAACCACTCGCAACCACCACCGACAACACTGTCGATACCACCGCAAGGAGGGGTAACTGCACGTTGTGAACCAGTCGTCAAAGTGAGGCAGACAATCAGAAGGCATGACGGTTATCAAAGGAAGCCCACTGGCTCTGTAAGATATCGGAGGACTTGGCAGCGGCCTGATGCCAACAAGGGCACGGGCCAGGCAAGGGAGGATAAAATACGCGTTCAGGATCATCAAGACTGTATTTCCTTCTTCTTCTCGGTATCACAGACCTTCGAGGCCATTGAAGATTATAGCCTGAATTGAACCATGAAGTTCCAAGCCCTGATATTACAGCCCTTGTCACAATGAGAGTGCTAAGACCGTTTGGAGCTTGCTACAGACTTGCCAGGCCATCCACGAAGAGTTGACATCCTTGATATATTCCAGGGGCATGTTCGTCATCCGTTACTTCGGGCCTGGCTCTCTAAGGTCGCTACTCTCATTGTCAACCACCACCCTAGCATCTTTGACCTGCCTCAAGATTGTACTCAACCAGGCCGCATGCCACGGTGGGCTCTTGAGTCCATGCTGTCGGAAGAACAAATGGGCTTCTTATTGGGCTTTCAAGTCGCGAGATGCATGCACGTGGGCAGCGCACCAGTCCCACGATCCGCCTTTGAGAAGCGATGATACTCGGTCCCAAGAAATATTGGAAGAGTGGGAGGCGACGGTTGTTTACTTATCCCAAGGCCTAACAGCAGGGCGGCTTGAGCTTGCTATTGTATGCGACGTTGCTTACGACGACCCATGCATTGCTACCGCTGTTATCACATCGTTGCGCTTTCTCCCCCGTCTGAAGGACTGTCACGTCAGATTGTCGGCAGCTCGAGAACCAAAACTGCTGCGAATGGCAGAGTCCTTGGTGGTTGGCCTGACCGGCAACATTCAACCTCGTCCCAAGATGCTCAATACCCGTGGACAAGCGGCTGGGTGTAATCTACTCAGCCTCCCGCGCGAGATACGTTTGCGCATACTCGAGTATACTGATTTGGTGACTCCCCTCAAGGAGGTCAATTGGTTTCGCCAAAATCGACAACATGGGCCTGGCTATTTGGCTAGTCAAATGGCGCCCAATCACGTGGCCATCGACCATCACTGTCCTTTGCACTTTCAAAGCGGATATCGATTTGGTTGGTGTTGGAGGAAAGCCGGCAATAAAGCTCCAATAGGATGTTTCTGTCGCCTCGCTCACTCCTCTGCTTCATCTTCCTGCCGATGCTGGGCCCCGCCCACGGCCTTGTTTCTCATAGGTCGGAAGCTTTGCGATGAAGCTCAGCACATTTTTTTCTCCCGCAACCGTTTTATCATTCGGGACAACTTTAATTGGCTCGTGTTAGTCGAGTATCCCCACATGAGCTTTGCAGCGAGCGACTTTTTGAAGTTTATGGTTACTGAAAAAGTGCCTGTCACATCTTCGGTTACTGGAACTTATCTTTCCGGCTTTTAGCTACCGCACATGGCCCCTAGAAAACCATCCAGCTGCGCTTGACTGGACCAAGACTATAAAATGGGCACGCAGCAAACTGAACCTCCCTGGGTTGACCTTGCGGCTTTATGTGGAGGATATAGTCTACTGTAGGCATAGTGACTTGCCCGAAAATTATGAGAACCTCACCAGAGTCCAAGGGGACATGATTACGGGTGGTTATGCACGCATCACGGCACCCTTTGCGTCTTGGGGTGTGGCTAGCGAGGCTGAACCGGGAGGACTAGGGAGATTTTATGCCTACTACCTGGTTCCCTGGAAATGGCCAACTGACCAGAACTTCAAGCGTGAGAATTAAGGAATAGTTCCAGTGATCGCTGGCCACCACATTCTTTCAAAAATAATTATTAAAACAAAACCCTTCAGTAGGCGTGGAGTGGGGAATCAGAAATACAAACCAATGTTGCCCATTTTGAAATTTGATCTCGCGTGAAGTGCCGTTGACCGCCTCCTAAGACCAACAAGTTGGGTAAAGCGTGGCCAGGGCTCTTGCCGATCAAGCAAATATCATGCGGAACGCATTTGCCTCTGGCCAAAGCAACGACCACACTGAACACCTGCATACCTACCTAGGTAAAGCACCTGGAAAACTTCTGCAAAACAGGTGAAGTCATGGTTTTCTTTCACTTTTGTCCAACATCGAAACAAACAGCCGTCTCTCAGCCATGCTGCTACGGTCTGATCGTGCGAACCCGCTGCTGCGCCTCTCGCCCAAGACACGCCGCCGCATTTACGAGTTCATGGGCGTCGCAGCTACAGAGCATGTCGCTGCAAGTCTTGTCTTCAACTTACACCGCAACCACCATATCTCCGCAACGGATAAGCTGGTAGAACGACATCTTGGATTTCATGGTCTTTTGCTATCATGCCGTACAATCTATAAAGAGGCCGCTGGTCTGCTGTACGCCGAAAACGTCTTCGTCATTCACTCTTCCCCAGGCCCTTCCGACCCACTGTTGGCCCTGACAGGTACGGCTCTGGGTTCGCTGACCTGCCTCAAGGTGGTGCTAAACCATACATCCTGCCATCAAGAGACTTCAGGAGGGGACAACGTTGCTGACTGCTGCCTGGCAACCGACGAGCTCCCCTGTGTCGGAAGATCCTGGTGTGAAAGGACCCACAGCAAAGCTCACCAGCCCCCTTTGCGCAGCACAGATCCGTCTGCCCTGTCTCTGCTGTTGAAGTGGGAGGCAGCAGCACGCCATCTTTCGCAGATACCACAAGATCGCCTGACGCTTTTTTTCGTCTGCGACGTTGATCATGGAGATGTTGAGGCGGGAAAGCTTGCTCTCGCGCCTCTCCTTACGCTGCCCCGTCTCAAAGGCTGCCATGTCAGACTTGGGAATAGGCCGGACTTTGAGCTGCAGAACCTGGTAGATGAAGTGGTCCAGAAGTGTCTTGGACTCGTACCTCTCCCAAGAACCCAGTGTTCAGCTGCAAGTCCTTCACAAGTTGCCTCGCATTTCCTTGACCTTCCTCGTGAGTTAAGGCTCCGGATCTTGGGTTTCACCAATCTAGTTACCCCCATCAAAGAGGTATCATGGGATGGGCAGGCCTATAGGGCGAATCGACCGACATATTCGATGCGGCACCAGGCGGGCTACAATAACGACCTGCATATTTCTTGCCGTCGTGACCATCACCACGGATGCCAGTTCAACAACTGCTGGCTTGAGTGTACCACACCCGGTAACTACCACGCCGGCTGCTTTTGTCGTCTGCAACACACTGCCATCTCATCGCACTGTCGGTGCTGGGCTCCGCCAACAGACCTCTTCCTCGTATGCCGAACTCTGTACTACGAGGCTCAGCACGTGTTCTTTTCCACCAACCGGTTCATCGTTCACGACTATGGCGACATGCTGGACCCTGACATCATACCATCTCTGCCCTGGGTGGACACCTACCCAAACACTCGGCTCACGGCTAGTAGGTTTCTGAGGGATCAAGTGCCCTCCAACAGTCTCGCGTCTCTTCGCTTTCTTGAGCTTGTGTTCCCCGCCTACATGCATCACTCTTGGCCCAGCAGCCCTGACCACCCGGCCATTACAGATTGGGTAGACACGGTTGAGTATGTCAATGACAAGATCAACGGCCCAGGTCTCACCCTGAGAGTCATCACGATTAATCCCCCGGGCACCCCACCAGTTGGTCACGACAGGTTGACTGTCGATCAAGGAAGGCAGATCGAGCAGGCCTACCACAACATCTTGAGCCCTCTTGCCCGATTCCAGGATAGCCGTCGTGGCCCTCTGCATCGATTCTACGCTCACTTGGCCTATCCTTGGGCGTACACGGAGGATACCATGACCATGATGGCAACTGATGTGCAAAAGTACTATGCCTTCATCAGATCTCAGGAAAACAGGCTCAAGGAAGCGGCGGAGAAAATGGTGCTGGGGGATGACCGGTATTACAAGCAGATGAGTTTCAACGCTTGCAGCACTCGACTCGAACCTCTGGAAGCCCCCGAACCCCACACTGGCGATGACAGTGATGCACAATCTCCTACCATCGATTACTTTCACGAAGTATCACATGAAGTCCTGAATAAGCCTCTAGAGGTTTGGGAAAGAGAGGAGAGGGAAGGCAAAGAGCCAAGGATCAGCTACTGGCATTTCTGTCACGAGGTCATGCGTTCTTCTGGTTGATGTTGGGAGGTGCACTGAATTTTCACGATACCTGTTATCGCTGCAAGTTACTATCGACACTATCGGGCTAGGAGCCTTTGATGGTTTTGCAAGATGAATAAAAAGACTCGCTGAGCTATCATGGCCGGCATGAAAAGTGTTGTATCGGGCGTGGTAGGTATAGAGCCCCCGTCAATATCACTGCTGACCCTCACGTTGAGGGCCTCACCATCCTCGATTATAAACCCAAAATATGTTTCATGGCTTCCTGAAAAGATCTTGCAACAACCCCGTACACTCATCATGCCACGTTTGGTTTTCCGGCTCAACCTACAAATCCTCCTTTTGAAACACTCTGCCTCCCCAGGAGACCATATCAATATACTCCCTCTGAGCCCTCTTCTCAATCGCATGTACCTTCTGATCCTCCGTCAAATCCTCCCCATCCAATTCCTCACCCTTCTCTCCGCACAGCGGCTCACTTCCCAGGACAATGACATGACCTGCGTACTTCAACATCAGAGTATTCAACACCAGGCGGCCCATCCTCCCATTTCCATCCCCAAAAGGATGAATAAAGGCAAATTTGTGGTGATATCTCGCCGCAAGCTCATACGGCTCGCTGTAGGCCCTCTGTTCCCTGCAGTCCTGGTTCAGCATATCGACAAATTCTTTCATATACGACGGCACGGCGTTGGCTCGTATGCAGAGTGTCTTTTTTGGTTTCCCACCACCTTTTAGATCGTATTTCACAGCGGCTTCGTGGGTCCTGTATTTGCCCGCGCCGATCTCGTCATTTTCTTTGGCAGAGCGGCTACCTGTGCTGAGTTGGTTGCAGAGGATGCGATGGGTTTGGAGGATGAGCTCTTCTGACCAGGGCTCGTTGCGCAGAATGATGTGGTTGACAAGTGAACCAAGGCTTCGGCGTGCTGAGCGACTTCCTTGTAGGCGCGTTCGAGGTCGGCGGACTTGCGACCGTTCAGGGCGAGATCGGCTAGGACGGCGTCACGGTGATGAGAGGGGGTTGTGGATGTAAGTTTATTGGACTCTGCTTCGGCGCGGTTGGGTGGTGGATTGCGAAAGATCTCGCGACAGAGTTCGGCGGTATATGAAGTGTTGTGCCGGCAGTTTCGATACGATTGGAGCCGTAGATTAAGGCGATGATGGAGGATTCCAAGGAAGCGGTGGTTGGATCATGAGACGGTGTGGGCAACGCGCTGCTGAGGTCAGAAATCCAACTGGATTCAGCACGGTTGTTGGCCGACATTTCGGCTTTGTTCGATGCTGTATGCAGTAAGTTTAATGCGAAAAGAGCGATCTGTCTTTCGGTACCCGCTGGTTGAATTGGATGTCTCTGGGCAGGTGACTGTTGAAGGTTGTGGTGGGCACCTGCTATTTAAGCCTACCTTACCTACCTTACACTGCAGGTATAGTCATCGCAAGCCACATGTGCGCCCAGAAGATGGTTTAAACCGTCAGAAAGGTCCAAAAATAAAGCCAGATTTATTAAGGTTCATCTGCGCCAAGGTCTGGCTCCAACTATCCTAATGCAACTTTCAAATGACTTTCTCTTGGAGCGATGATGATGATCGGTTACCATGGTATATCCGTGCCATCAGTCGCGGGCTTTTTTTTTTTTTTTTTTTTTTTCTTTTTTTTTTTTTCAGCGGAGGAATCTTGAGTTTTCTGCCTGTCAGAAGAAACTGCTCTTTTATTCCGTCGTCCCTTGCGCTGTGCAGATCAAAGAGTCCTGGCTGCGAGAGCGACCTCTCTCCGTCTGAGCAGTCTGACCTTTTGTCCCCGCGGTTCTGCTTAGTGAGTTCTCTCTGGGCTTTCAGCATCTTTGTTGCCAGGATCAGTCCGACATCTTCAACAATCGTCCCTGCCGATAGATTGGTGATATCCGGTCTCCAATTGGTGATCACTTGCAAACGCGCCGTGCTCAGTTCCCCAGTCGTCGTTCCCTTCCATGGGCAAGCATAGATGACCGACTTGGCATATTTCTCGGACCTCTCAAAGCGACCAATCTGGTTGTCACTTTGCGAAAAAAGTGCTTCACCAGCCGCGCAACAGTCGAGGACAACAAGCACATGGCACTTTGCGCTCGGAATCAAACCCTTGAGATGAGACCACTGGAAAGATGCCTGGGGTTGGTAGCGTTGCTTGCTACAATTAGGACTTTAGTTGGAAGAATAAGTCCTAGGTGGAATCATGAGTATGTAAGCACTCACATTCCCTCGATGAGAATGGCCGCCTGTGAAGCTTGCCGGTCTCGCATGTCTTGGTTCACACTATTGTCATGCTGCTCTGCATGAAGCCGAAGTAGAGTCAAAACGTCTGATCGGAGTCTCTTCATCCGCCTGGGGACATTGTGACTGAACAACTATCAGCACTTTGTGGCACAGTCATGCACACCTTACATAAGTATCGGCCAGTTACCTTGAGAACGACAGTCCTGTATTGGCTGACCAGCCACCTTGTGAAGACAGAATGATGATTTTGTTCCGAGCCTGGCCGTGTTCATAGACTGATAGGTGAGATAGCACTGTTGGCCGTATGGAGTCCCATGAGTTCTTCATCGGAATGACAAGCACACTCGCTGTACAGCCCTTGCTTTCGAATGCCTTGTGGAGGTCATCGATTTCCTGATTTAGGGTTGGATGATCGGTGTAGTCGAAACGAAGCAGTAGAATATCTGGTTTGAAGTGGAGTGCCCGACCAGTACCTGTGGAAGTGGGATCCGCGGTAGAAGTTTCTCGCTTTCTTTTTGTCACTTGCTGGGGTGTCATGGTAATGAGTGAGTAATGTGGTGGCCTTTCGCTCTGCAAAACAAATCTCCTCGGGCGATCAAATATGTGAGAACAAGCTGAGCAATACTAGAGTATGACAGCGTTCAACAGTGTATTCTTTGCGGAACAATCGGGATATATAGGGCAAGTAAGGTTAGTAGGTATCGAAGGCTGCTAAACAGAATTCATCAGTCTGGAAGGTTCCTTCTGCTAACTCAATTAGCGTGTAACTGTTTAGGCCTGAGGGGACCAGAGCCGTTGGCTTGAGACATTAGAAGTTCACTGCATATACAGATACCAAGAAAGATGTATTGGCACGCCTCAGGACATTGTGAATGTCAAGTTTCTCTGACCTCTTCCCAGTGAGAATCACGTGTGCCAGGTACAATGCCATATGCAGCTCTTTTTTAATCCATTGTATTGCAGACCTTCATAGCGATTGTTCTACCTATGGGATGGAGCTTCTTCAACACAAATCAGGCGCTCTCATGTCATCTCGAGCCCTGAACCTCGTCTTATATTTCAAAAGCCCCCTTGAAAAATGCGTTGTCCACCGCTTTGGCCAGACTTCTTGCCTCTCAGCGCCTCCCATTCACCTTCCAGAATCCCAAACTCAACCATGTCCCACCACCGCCTATCCATGTAGATGGTTTCTCTCTTTCTGCCCTCTTCTTTGAATCCCAAGCTCTTGTACATGGCAATAGCCCTGTCGTTGTAAGAGGCTGTGGTTAACTCGACACGGTGCATGCCTGCAAACTCAAAGGCCCAGTCAAGCGCCCAATTCACAGCCTCCTTTCCGTATCCATTACCCTGGTGCTCCTCCGCAACGCCCAGTCCCATTCTTGTCCAGCGCCAATGGTCAGTCTGGGGCGCAGTCGGCTTGCCCAGCATCAGACTGCCGATGGGGATGGCACTTTCCTGGGCTGCACGGAGACTGTTGCCCGGGAGACCGGGTGCAACATCTTGCTGTGCCTGAGGATTGGGTAAGCAGATCAATACGGCTAGGAGGCTTGCCTCAAGTCCCTTTTGGACCATGACGCTACCGACGGTGCCGCTGAGAGGGGTGTACAAGGTAGGATCGCCAAATCCTTGGTTGACAGGATCCCAGAGCATGCGGGCCACAAGGGGGATGTCCTGCATATCGATTGCACGATAGATAAGGCGCTCTGACCGGAAGGCCGTTGTAAATTTTGCCGTGAGGGACTCCATTGTTTGGCTTTTGTTGAGATATGGGTGAAACTTTTACTCAGAGAAGAAGCTTCCACTTGCAGCAACAGCTTGAGGCATCATAGCAGGAGCTTCTCCGAACAGCTGGTCTTATAAGCGACCAACGGTCTTTCAGGTCTTCTTTGCTGGTTTCTTTGAGCTGCATCGAGGTATACCTTGGACAGGGGGAACAATCTTAAGAAGATATCAAAGACACAATGGTGAAGGGAAACTGCAGCCGCAATCCACGCTTGAAAACAGGCAAGCTATAACCCTGATGAAATTACTCCTGCATTGTACCAATCAATGCCACCGCGTACAGTTATTGAAGTGGAAAATCTTCCTCATTATTCAGACCGAGGTGCAGATTGTGCTGAGCCCGCGCCAGGACTCAGGGGTAAAGTCAGGGGACATAAACAACGCACATGATTGAACTGCGAGGGGCACCTGCACGAGTATACTACACTGTAACAACGTGGTTGTGGTAAAAAGAGAGTACAGCTGAACTGACCTCGGATTCCTAGAGTAGGGCCTTTTCGGGCTATCGCGACATGGGGGCCAAAGCATCCGCATCCGGACAAAGAACAGCTATCAACATCCCATTGCACGCACCATGAGCTTTCTGAGTGCACTAAAAATTACTCCCACCGGCGTACCCATTCCAAGACCTCCTGGTTGAATCGTTCCGGCTCCTCCCAGAACAACCAATGGCCGCTCTCGAAGACTGACATCTGGGCCTTGCTTTCCATGTTGACCCCTCTCCCATTCTTGACCCTCTCGACGACCTCCCTCATTCCTTCCAGCGAAAAGCATCCACTCCTTCTCCCAGCCATCACCAGTGTAGGCTTGGTGATCAACTCGCATGCTTCACGGTGGTCATACCTTGTATGATCAGCCAGCAATCTCGCCAACCACCTCCCATCACAAACCCTGCTGATACTTGTGAAATACTCCTCGTTCTGCTGTCGCTCCTCTGGACTTCTATCCCTATCCTGGGAAGAAGGTTGGTAGCGATACCCCAGGCATTCGTCCACCAATCCAACATATGTCTCCTCCGGTCTCTCAACCCAGGCCGCTTGTGCTGCGAGCATGCTCTCCTCGTCATAGCAGCCCCTGTGGGCCTTTTTCTCGTCCCATTCGAATCTCAAATCCCGATCTTGAAGTGGTGCTTGGTCGACAAATAGAAATGAGGTAAACTCGGCATCCCCGAAAAGCTCAATGTAGGTCCAGAGAATAGCGGCGCCGATTGACTGTCCAACTGCTGTGATCTTGTACTTCTTTCCAGGGTTGAGGGAATATATGTGTAAGAGAAAATCCCTCAAGTCAGAAGCTAGACGGGCGACGTGATATCCTCCTTTGGAGTGACTGGACCGGCCATGACCCCGCGTATCTAGGCCGAGCACCCAAGAGCGTTCAGAGAGAGCAGGGAAGTTGCGGGTGAAGTAGGCGGAGGAGCCGGAGAACCCATGCAAGAAGAGAATAATGCTGTCGTTGACGGGTGAAGGGCTTGGTGTGAGGGGGGTGGAGGATTGGAAGGCTAGGGTGGTGCCATCGTTGGCAGAGAATGTATAATATTCCATCGTTGCTTCAAGAACACCTTCAACCTTGGTATGGTCTCTCTTGGTGTGATGCTTGACCAATACGGAGTATTGACTTTCCCACAGCTTGGGGATGAGGAGAGCAAGGCAATTAGAGTTGCCCCGCACTGGCCCCACCACCACTTCTTAGCACCACAACGCCAAATTTTGGGGGGCTTCACTTCCTAGCAACCACTGTCATCACCAGTAACTTTGACTTTGCAGTCGAATCGCCCCGATGGCCTGGGTATACGAAGGTTCAATGCCTTTTTCTTAAGTTTTGGTTACTCTATGGCACTTGCGGTTCGCAAACGCGCCACGCAACTAACCAAAGCGGCGCGTCGTGGTAGCGCGTCGAGCTGGAATCAGTTGTGCATGACCCCCACCTTGCCCGCATCACTGGCTGGACGGTAGTCCTTTGGCAGCAATAACGTTCAGGCAAGGTATGATATGGCATTGAACGTAGGTATTTTCATGACTTAGCTAACGTAAAGTAAATAGAGCTATAAGACTTTAGAGCTTTCACGCGTCAGAGTTTGTTCTCAACCCCAAACCTCTCTCGCCATTCTCCCTTCACCGTGTCAAGAAACCCATCTCGCGTCAGGACATCAACAGCCACACCCGCCATCCCCTTGCCCACCCTCAAGGCTCGGTCAAAAGCCCACTTGGTTCCCGCTGCCTTCTCAAAGTCGGCACTATGAGGGCCACCTTTTTCCGGCCCGGCAGGGATCGCAAAACTGACATTGATCGACGGCAAAGCATGGCTGATGTCCCCCTGATCGGTGCTCGCCTTGACATACGTGTACCCTCTCTCATGAGCCCGCAATTCCGGCCCAACGGGATACGGGTCTGGCATTGAGCTCCAATGTTCAGCAAACGAAGCGGCCAAATGCATGTTGGGGACATGATCTTTGTATCCCTTGATCACCTTGATCTCCACAGTGCAACCAGTAGCCTGAGCACCGGCACCGAAGCACGCGCCGACTTTGTCAGCCAGCGTATCGACACGGGACGCGCTCGAGGATCGAATCGTGCACACAGCCGACGAGTACGCGTGGATAATATTGGTAGCATCTCCTCCGCCGTTGGTAATGGCAAAACCGATGATATCGCTCGGCTGCGTCTGTTGACGCAACATCGAGATGGAGTTGTAGGACGCCACCAGCGCATCCAAAGCGTTGATTCCCTGCCACGGAGCATTGGCCGCATGGGCTGCCCGGCCAAAGAATTCCACCTCAAGTCGGCAGAAGGCTGTGGTTCGAACGAATGGCGAGTTATTCAAGATGGAAGGGTGAGATATGAGGGAGATGTCAACCTTGTCGTAGGCACCTCGGTTGAGAAGCTGGATTTTACCCCCGTGGTACCCTTCTTCTCCTGGGGTGCCAAAGACATAAACCTTTCCGGCCAAAGAGTGCTTCTCTATGATATGGGCCGTCGCGAGTGCTCCAGCGAGGGAAGCAGAGGCGATAAGGTTGTGACCACAAGCATGACCAAGATTGGGGAGGGCATCTGACCAATGTCAACATTATGAGCACAGAGGCGAGTCCAAAAGAGGTCGACGTACCCATCTCGACATTGAAAGAGACGGCCGGTCCCTTTCTGCCGCTATCGTAGACTGCTATCCATGCTGTCTCGATTCCGCAAGCAGACGACGTCACTTGCCAGCGCTCAGGCCGCGAGCGCATAAACTTGGTGAGAGCTTCGTGAGCCTTGAACTCCTGAAAAGCCGGCTCAGGATTACTGTGGATGAACTTGTTCAAGTGCCACAGCTTCTCCGACTGACTGTCGACAAATGAGGCAATTTCAGCCAGATGGTCGTGAGGGCCCTCATGCTGGAGAGTTGGGGCGGTGTTGGCCGCCGCGTGGCTCTTCTTGGTGATCTGGCTTTCTCGAGAAACAAGGACAAAACCGTCCTGGGCCATTCTTTCTCTGGCCGACAAGGTACCAAGCGTTGACTAGACCGGATAGTCCTGGCTCATTAGTTGGAAGTTGAGTAGAAAGCCGTCACGGGACACTGGCTGGTGTCACGATTACGACCCGACCGGCGGTTAATCTTGGGTGGTACCCTGCCAAGCCGACTGCCAACCGGAATGCGTTCCTCCGGAAGCTGTCCTTCGTGGATAATTCGACCGGAAAATACCGGCAGTTGGCGACCTCGTCTGCGTGCTGCTACCACCTTAAAACGTGACGCCGTGGCAGGCTTGTTCCGAGAGGGCTGTTAGAGTTATTGGAGAGACAGCAAGCAACCATGGCCTTGACGGAGAAGCACAATGTACGGACCACACTCAACTACTGGGACGACCCGGGAGATGGCTTGCCCCCGACCCCCATCTTCATCGGCGAAGGAAAGGTGACGAACAAGAGGCCACACCTCCCTCACGAGTTCACCATCACGGACATTACAGGGGACGAAGACGACTACCGCCTGGATACCCATGGGTTTCAGTACTGTCGGCACAAGAGTCAAGAGGAGGAGGGATTCACCAGTGAGGAGTCGATCAAGTCAGTCTACTATGAGGAATGCAAGGAACTTCTGAAGGACATCACGGGTGCCAGTCACATCCACATCTTCAACCACAAAGTCCGCCGAGGTCCAACACAATGGCACCACTTGGGGTTCAACGGCAAGAATCTCGCCAACCGTGGCCCAGTCACCAGAACACACGTCGATCAGTCTTATGTTGGTGCCGAAAGGAGGTTGAGATGGGAGTTTCCTGATAAGCAACAAGCAGACGAACTGATCACGAGAAGATATCAAATCATCAACATATGGCGCCCGATTCAGACCATTCTCAAAGATCCTATTGCTGTGGCGGATGCAAAGTCGGTTCCCGACTCGGACCTGGTGGGGGCAGAAATGGTCGAGGACGGCTTTCAGGGGGAGTCGTGGGTAGTACGCCACAACCCGCATCATCGGTGGTATTTCAAATATCGGATGACACCCGAAGACGTACTCCTCATCAAGTGCTTTGACTCCGATACGTCAGTGGCACGCAGAGCATTGCACTCGGCCTTTGAGGACCCGGACTGCCGTGACGAGGAGTCTCGGCAAAGCATCGAAGTTCGGTGTCTAGTTTTGTACTCAGATTCGCCATGTGTACGTGTACACCAAGACCCGAAAAGGGGAAGTAGATAGTGTGTCAAGGAGGGAGCGAGCCTTCAGGGTTGGTTTCCGGGCCTCCGGATAGTCTGCTTCATAAAGGACCCCAGTTGCAGGTAGATAAGCCCAATATCACTTTCCCTTCTTGTAATCTTGATTGTTCCTCTTACAAACCACGGACTGCAACCCGCCCGACGATGTAAACACACCCAAGATGCGGGGGGCGTCAGGTGTTGCAACGGAAATGCCGATCGGTGGAGAAAGACCCCCATCAATTACTATGGGAGAATCCGGCAACGTACCCTCAGGGACACTGGAAGTGTGGGGTAGGCTGGGGAAACTAGCTCATTGACTATATGCTTCATTTGACTGCAATAGATGGCCTCCGATTCGCACCGGGCGAGGTACTAGTTGAGCTAAGGTCGAGGCAATGGTCCAACTATTTGTAGCCCAGTCTGTCCCCCGTGAGTTTGGGAAATCTATAGAACAGAGCTGGTAAACTTCTCAACCGCCCACATATCATCATGGCTCCTACCACCGAACCCGTAAAGACCGTCGAATGGCAAGGCAGGCAGGTTCCTGTCTGGCCCATGAGGACCATCAAGTACGATCTGCTCCTCTCGCAGGATCCTGAGGAGGTCGAGAAGGTGCTCCAGGCTTGCCTTCAGGACGGTTACTTCCAGCTCGATCTCGACAGCATCGACGGCCGTCGCATGCTCGAGGACCGTGAGCAACTTCTCAAGCTCATGAACCGCTTCTTTGATGCCCCCCTCGAGGCCAAGAACGAATATGGCTTGATCGACTCCCATCTTGGCTACGAGCCTGTCGGTAACCGCACTGGCGCCTTTGGTGCTGGCTCCAAGGACGGCTATGAGATGCTCAAGGTCTCGCGAGACGAGATCCAGCAGGGCAGCCCTCGCGTCCCCTCCCCGATCAAGAACAGCGGCGATCTCCACCAGTTGGAGCAGGTCATCGGCAGCTGCAACACCATCACCAAGGTCATCTTGGCAGCCCTCTCCACCGGCTTGAACCTGGCTGGCAAGGACCGCTTCGAGAACTCCCACCGCAACGACCGCCCCTCAGCCACCACTCTCTCCATGATGCACTACCTCCCCGCTGAGATCACCGGCCAGCACAAGGTCGGCCACCAGAAGCACACCGACATCAGCTCCCTCACCCTCCTCTTCAGCGACCAATGGGGTCTCCAGGTCCGCCCCCCCGGAGAGTGCGGCGCCCTCGAGATGGGCTTCGTCGAGCCCCAGAAGAACTGCGCCTTCGTCCACGTCGGCGATTCCCTCCGCTTTGCCAGCGGCATGAAGTTCCAGTCGTGCATCCACCGCGTCGTACCCTTCGACCCCACCGAGCACCGGTACTCGATCGCCTACTTCCTCCGCGCCGAGGACGACACCATGTTCATGGACTCGGAGGGACGCTATGTCACCGCAAAGGACTGGCACGACCAGAAGTTCAAGGCGTTTACCGACCCTTGGTTCTACCAGGCTCAGGCGCCCAAGACGATGATTCTTGGAGGTATGGTTGAGGCTGGCGCTGATGACCCGGAGCCTGTCACCGCCTACGCCCCTCTCCCCGTTCAGATGCCCGCTTGAGTGGTGGGATGGTGACAGTGTATAATGTATCTAGTAACTTGACCGCACATGAAATTGAACATTGAGAGTAAACATTGTTGCTGTAGTGATATCACGCTGTATCCCTTTTACCATTGTTGACACTCGCACCTCCCCAAAGTACCGGCATCCACTGGCCCTCGGGGTCCCACATATCACCTTCAGCACCGATAGATGATAGGTAGCTAGCCAGCGTAAGGGGTCCTCGTACTAGATGGGATACCTAGCTACCTAAAATATCGGGGATATTGTTCCAGGTCGGCGTTTCTGTTCAGGTGGCAGGGGGTCTAAGGGAATAAATGCATAGTATTTCAGATGAAGCCGTTCAACGCTAAAGGGGACGAGATGGCGTGAGTATGGTTTCTGTTCAAATGTCATTGAGCTACCAATAATGTATCACTAGGTATAGGCGATCTCTCCGTAACAGCCTTGCTACTCGCCCTCTTCCGCCGGCGCACTTGTCGTTGGAGCCGGAGCCACGCTTGTGGCAGGTGCGGAGCTGGCAGGAGCTGTCGTCGTTGAGCCGCCTCCTCCGCCGCCGCCACCGCTATTATCCTTCCCGACCACGACAGCCTGCACGACTTGTCCCATGGTATTAAAGATGATATTCACCAAGCTCCCCAGCGCATCATACCGGTACGTCCTTTGTGTCAATCCGTTCCCTAGCTCCTTAGCCACACCAGTAAACGTCATGTTCTTCTGATAGTTTCCAACAATGCTGCTGACGATATCTGTTCCCTCCCCAGCAACCTCCTGCACAATATTCCCCAGGTTGTCAATCAAAAACCTCAACGTGCTGCCGCCCTGCGTGATAGTACCCAGCAAGCCATCCACGGCGCCAACAACAGAGTCAACAACGTCAGAAACGTTGTTCAGCAGGTTGATCAGCAGTGGGTTGAGGTCAAGAGATGAGAGGGTTCGGTTGACGATGTCGACCAAATGTCCCAAACGAATAACAAGCTCTAGCTCGGCTTCTACGTCAGAAATGGTGATGTTGACCTTTTGGATGCCAACCGCCACACCGACGTTGATGGAGACGAGGTTGGCGATTTCGGCGTTGAGGTTGACATCCGCTTTGAGGTCATCCACGTCGAGCTCGATACGGCCGACTGAGAGCTCAGGAACGCGGAGATAGACGTCAGGGGGATTGCTTCCCGAGGGTCGAGGGGTGGTGGTGGTGGTGGGTGTCCCGCTGCCGCCGCCTCCGCTCGAAGCAGTGGATGGGGAGGCAGTCTGAGAGCTGGGTGTTGCTGATGGCGAGGGTGTTTCCGTGCTGGGCTCGGCAGCGGGCTCTGATGAGGGTGCTGGCTCGGCAGACTCGGTCTGCGCAGCTGAGAGAGTGATGAACAGAGCTACGAGCAGGAGGATAGCCCTGAGGAGGGACCAGCGCGAGGAGGTCCTCATCGTGAGCGGTGGAAAGCGGAGTCTTCGGAAACGAGTGAAGATGCCAAAGGCCAGCACGCGCAAGAGAAAGCAAAAGACCGTCTCACCTGGCGATGGGTGAGGTGTGTATGTCTAGTCAACTTGGAGGAATAAAAAGGCTGCCAGGCACATCGATTCAATGACTTGATTCGCCAGTGATCGTCCTGGTTGTTCAACACAATGCCCAGAAAGGACTCTCCGTCACGTCTTATTTGGGTGTCCATTATGACCTCGATCACTCCTTGTTTTTGCGATGGCTGCCAGCAAAAAGTTAAAATGAAACCACCATGAATCCGGTTTGTGGTGTTGCATTCAGGAACAACCAGATCCAAACTCCAAGCGTTGCTGAGAAGCGTCCACTCGGCATGTTTTCCACTGAGCTGGATGAAACCCTGTCAGGGGTGTTGAGCTGCGGGTGGTCAGGGGCTCTGCCATGATTTGGTGCTTGCATCACAACGATAATTGGCCTTGGCAGCCTGAGCTTGACTTTGAAGGCCTGTACCTTGGCATGAACCTCGTCAATAAGACAGCCAAATAAGGCAAAACCAAGAATCCGGAATATATGCATGCAGGTTGCGATCCAGCTTGATAATGCCCGACCGTGTCTGGGCGCGTCCAATACCTCAGCTATCCATTTTTCTGCCCGCTGGATGACGATGTGGGAGGTGTGGAAACGCACACCTACTTGATACAGCTGCTCTTTGCCCACCTACCCAACTCCCACGGTAATCTGCTGGTTGTCTTCTGTCTTTGCTTGTTTCTTTCCATCTCTGCCAGGCCCCTCAAGAGTTGCCCATCATGAGAGACCTTTTCACTAGGGCAGCTGCCCTTTTCCTCCTCTTCAACCCCATCTATGGCGCAGATGATGGAGACGATGGGTACATCGGGTACCGACTCGACAAGCGCGGCGACCCCGAGACGGTAAACTACGAAACCGCCAACACCGGCGGTGTCCAGCTTGCCGAAGAGCCAGATGTCTATCTCAACGCTTCGGTGAGCGTCGGGTACATCGGGGTTGACGTGCAAAACCTCACGGCCAAGGTCAACCTCGACGCAAACGTCCTGAAGCTGTTGCACTTCAGCGCGGGCGTTGACGCGAGCATCAACCGCGTCCAGCTCAAGATTGAGAATGTCTCTGCAAAGGTCGAGCTGGAGGCGCGTCTCGGGAATGTTGTCAAGATGGTCGACGATGTGCTCAACAGCATCGATCTCAATCCCATCATTGCGACCCTGGGACAGGAAGTCACACAGATCATCAACTCCACCACTGACCTCCTCGATGGTGTTGGTGAGGGACTTGGAGGCGGAACTGGGGCCGGGGAAGAGGATGCTGCAGGAGGCAACGCCAAACGGTCGTTCGAGGGAAGCCACAAGCTCGAGAGCAATGTACTTTTCAGCGTCAACGACTACACCGGCCAAGCACACAAGAACCGTGTCCTCGCACAGGACGGCAGCATCTACGACGAGTATCTCGACAATGACGGCAACGAGCAGTCGCGGGTCGTGGTGGGATCATACGACAAGGATATGGAGTTCAACGGCCATAACCGGACGATTGAAGAGGAGGGCAATGTTGTTGAGTTTGAGCTGCAGTATGACTATAAGCCCTTCCCCGGCGTTGAGGTGACTAGTTGGATCTTTGTCGATACGACAGGCAAGGTGACCCGGACACAGGTTATCGCAGAGGCTCAGGGCGGAGGATCAAGCACCATCAGCAATGATGCGGATTTGTAAAGTGATGCAGGAAAATTTAGGGGGTATTGTAGCGTCAGCTTAACCTCATTGTAATGAAGCATACCGTTTCTTAACCTGCGAGGACGCGAACACGTTTTCGGTCGCTCCCAGCTACTATGTGTAGGCGGGGCATGTGGTTTGTGGGTTAACTGACCCTTTGTCGTCGTGGCGGTCGGCGACTCGGCTTGCGACCGGACGAGAGCATTGAACATGGATCTGTACTCGAAGATAAGATCGTTACTGTCGTTGGAGGATGCAGTGATAAACTCGGGAAAGTCGGTGGTGGCTGCTCAAGCATGCATGTGTACGGAAGACACCAAGCGGGCAGGAGAAAAGCAGCCAAAACCCCGCCTGAACTTCATCCTCTCACTCATTTCTTTCCACACCTGACTTCAGATGGCATAACAACCTAGCATGGGACTCATAGTATTAGTAATCTTCAAAAAGCAATTGATCTTCCTCTAAGTAATGGTCACAGGCAAGCTGTGTTGTGAGAAATTGCTTCAACCCCTGAACGTGTCAACCCGTCGCGGCCCACAAACCATTTTTTTAGGGCAAACGTGGGGATGAGGGGTGCGGGGGAGCCAATTGCGGAGAATGGCGGGGTCATCCGGGTGGCTTCGACTCTTGTTTACTCAACATGCCAACATCGGCCTGGAGACGGGCATAATTTTTGGGGTGTATTTTTTGGTATATCAAGTAGATATGCTTAATCATGTATTCTTGGGGATCGTTTAATGGACTCGGCAGCTTTCAGGGTTATCGGGTCAACGCTATCAGGAGGAGATTTTGCACCGCGGACGCTCCTATGGCGACCTCACTCAACACTCAAGCAAGACATGTTCAGACTTCAACAGCAGCTGGAGATTGTTGTCACCGCTTTGCTATGGTGTCAAAGTATCCCTACCGCCCGCTCAACCTACCACACAAACCCGCAACAGGGACAATATGGACGAGGTGTCAAGTCGATTCAGCAGGGACACATAGTGGTGGTTTTGTTTGGGGGTGACTGCCCTTTTGTTTTAAGAGAGGATGGTGTTGAAAGGGGCAAACATAGGACTGTGGGAGACGGGTATATGGATGGGTTTATAGATGGAGAGGGCATGACGGACGAAATGGCTGGCCGAAATCTAGAGTTCATGATTGTCTAGCTACTGAGAGGGAACCTTTTCTGAGCTGAGATTTTTAAGCATGGAAAAATAGACTTTCAATAAATATTTGAAGCTGGAACACTAGGTCCCGATTTCACCAAAACTCCACCTTATTCTTATCACCAAGTCCTATTCCCAAAGCCAATACACAAGCGCCGAAAGCCCATTTCCAAGTCGTTAAAACGTACATCGTATTCTCGTAAGTATTTTCGAGTCTTATGTACTTGCTGACCCTGTCGATAGCAGGAATTATCAGCACGTTCCATTCGCACAGCAACTCGGGCCACGGCAGCGGTTTTCATTGCACTCCTGTAGATTTACCTATTAGTTACGGCTAGCTGGAATGCGCGCCTTCCTGTGGAAGGTTGACGGTACTTACACAGAGCGCCCGCTCCTGAAGCTTCTCCATGGTCATCTCCGGTGCTGCTGCCGCCAGGGCAATGAACGTAGCGAGGAAGACGATAGCGGCTCGCATGCCGGCTGAGTGGAACTTTGTCGTATTAACAGTTATTTGTCGGCGGATGTATGCCAAAGTTGAGAAACCGAAAACGCATTAAAGGCTGTCACGAAGCTGAGAGTACAAAGATAGTCTCAACATCAACAATACATCAGAGCTGAGACACCTGACATGTCGATATCGATATGCCTGAAGCCAAGGACATGTTCAACCTTAAAGAACAACGCCCAAACATCTGACGTGTACACCCTAACCAGGCTGGCGGTTCAAGGACGTGGTAGCCGCCGAGGTCTTGGTTGTGCCTCTGAACCCAGCCAGGCTGGCCGCATGTGGCCGGCCGGCGATCCTCAGGCCCTCCCGCATCCCGGGAACAGCAACCACTGGGAGCACTGCAAACCTACGCCAAAGTCATTTTATAAAACATGACTACCGCCTTCTGCTTCCATTTTTAATCTGCGATCAGTTCCAAATCCCGCGAACAGAATGGCAGAGCTAGCACAGCCCTATTGACAAGCCTAAAGCGCTTCCTTCACCATAGCACCTGCGTACGCACCTCCCAGCCTGCAAGAGCGCAAAGGTTGACATATGAAAAGGGTTGTCCTGCTGAAGAAAGATGCGACTCAGCCATCCACGTGACGGCGAGGGAGAAAGAGAAGGGTAAATGCCAGATCTGATATCGGAACGCAAAATTCCCCTTGGCTGTGTAACATGAGTTACCTCACCAAATACTGCCCCTCTTTCTCCGAACCGGAGTCTGCGGGAGGATTCACGCACCCTTCGTCTTTCACTTGTTCTTCAATACCATACCATTGAACGTCGACATCAAGTACCAACAATGGCCGCTGCGTTCATCAAGGCGGCAAATGCCAAGATCAGGTCCAATCCCTGGACCGATTACTTTTGCTCGACGCGTAAGTCGACCTCCCTACCTACGTGACCTGGCCGCACTCAGGACCAAAAAGACTGACTGGCGTCAATGCGTGCAGACTTTTGGGGCCCGGCTTCCAACTTCACCATTCCTCTCGCGGCCATAGCGGATACGCAGAAGAGCCCTGACTTGTGAGTGTTCACCATAACAGTGAACAGACACTAACAAAAACGCTCAGAATATCCGGCAAGATGACCTGCGCCCTCATCGTTTACGCCTTCACGTTCATGCGTTTCTCGCTTGCTGTCATACCACCCAACCGTCTTTTGTTCGGCTGCCACACCATTAATGCCACTGCTCAAAGCGTGCAAGGCTACCGCTTCATGGATTGGCATTACTGGGGAGGAAAGGAAAAGAAGCTGCTTGCTGAGAAGGAGGCGACTGCCAAGGGGCAGCCCGTCCTGGTGGTGAACAAAGTTCAAAATGAGAATCATCTGGAAAAGAAATAGGTAAGGTACTTTACTGAAGAGCAAAGGCTGGCGCAGAGGCCAACAACACTATAGCCCCATTGACAGAAAATACAACCTTGATGACCGTTCAATAGTCCAGTTCTTAATCCTTGGCTGTGCATTCTGCCATAACTCATAACCTCATAGTCTCGTCAGCCAGTGACCTCCCAATCCATATTTTGTATCCAGCCTCGCTCAAATGCACGTGGTCTACCAAGTGTTCTTCCTTGACCTCCTCTGTCGCAGGAAGCCAGAACACACTTGCTGGGTGGCCACTCGCAAAATTCTCTACCACTTGATGTATCTTTTCATTTGCCTGTTTGATCTTCTCCCAGGGTATATCCTTTCGCAAGAACAATCCCGTCACTAACACCTTACAACCCTCTGCTCCTATGTCCAGCAGGGCCTCTACCAAGGCCCTTAGAGCATCGACATCTCCATCTCCCAGCCCTTTCTTGGGGCTCAGGTTATTAGTCCCAACCTGTAAAACCCACAGCTTTACACTTCTCCGTGCGGCCAACATGTCTGCAACACTTTTGAGACGTTGTGTTGGGTCACCAACCAGGCGGTAGGCCACATTGTGTATCTTGTCACCTCCCACTCCCAAGTTGAGAACTCGGCCTGCTTGAAACTGCTTGCTGTTGTCCTTTGGAAGCATGGTTTGTGATGGCCAAGGCGAGACGAGGTTTGGG
The DNA here is from genome assembly GCF_035222375.1 of Podospora pseudocomata. Classification (NCBI taxonomy): domain Eukaryota; kingdom Fungi; phylum Ascomycota; class Sordariomycetes; order Sordariales; family Podosporaceae; genus Podospora; species Podospora pseudocomata. The sequence continues at coordinate 326,412 of NC_085891.1, read as the reverse complement.
CCGCAGTTGGCGGTGGTGAGCATCCGTTCGATCATGGAGTCTCCTATGAGAACAACGTCAGGAGAGGAGGGGTTCTTTGCGGACTCGAGGAGGGGAATGTGGGAGTTGAGTGAGGTGTCGAAAGAACGTTGTTTGTATTTGGCAATAGTTTTTAGAGCGCTGCTGGCAGGAGATGGCGGAGATGGTGGCTGTGGCTCCATCGTCGTGGTTGGTGTAGGTTGAGAATCACCCAAAAGATTGTGTCGTGTACCTGGGGTAAAAAAAGGCTGATGGTATTAGACAATTAAAATGATTTGGACTGAAACAAGGCGCCATGTGCTTATAGCTCACGTTTGGGCATATCCGTGTTGAGAGCAAGAAGAGCAAACCCCCGCAAAAGCTGGGTTCGGTGTGCCCTGGCCGCGGCCACTGAGTCATCCGCCGAAAACCTCGCCACATAATTGAGGGTTCATATGGCCAAGCTTTACGTCTTTCACACCATGGTTCTGAAACTCTCTTTGGTATTGTTCTTAACATTTTCAATTCATTATCTTCACGGTAAAATCGGCCAGCAACTTGCCACTCTCAGGATTGTCCCATATTAATACGTCTGCAGATCGTCCCACACCAACCGAGCCTTCAATTCGTCGTGCTTATAGCCGAAACTTGTCCACAAGTCTTCAACTTCTTCCCCTTCATCAATTAGGGTGCCCTCCCACTCTTCTTGGGCATTTTTTGGTGTCCAATAAGGCCACAGAAACGCTTCATCTACTCCGGGCTTCCGGTAACTCTCCTCAACGCGCCTGCATGCGTTACCACAGCCAATCATCCCATCCAGATCTTCCACCTTCCCTTCCACATCGACGACGCAGATCTTTGGTAAGTGAGCAGGCCTAGGAATCCCACGCTTCTCATACCACCTCTTCTCGATTCTCTCTTCCTGTTCCTTTCTTCTTTGCCGTTCCTCTGCGAGTTCCTCCTCCGAAGGTGGATACAAACGCCGGTATTCCTTACGGGCGGCATACCAGTTACTCCAGTTTTGTTTGTAGGTCAAAGAAGGATCCCGAGGCCAGTACTTGAACTCTGGGAAGCCAGATTTATTCTTGGCAGCCTTTTCGAGTCGTCGCTTTTGGAGCTTGTCATGTTGGATCATGAGCACCCTGATTTCCCAGCCTATAATTCCATGCTGCGTGACAGAATCATTAGGGATGATCTCGCCATCCGATGAGGTGCATGAAAATTCGGCCTTTCCGTCCCATATGCTTGGTGTTTTGGGTTCTTCATCATTACATTGGGGTTGATCCGTTGTCGGCACTAGCTCATAGTCAGACCATATGTTGTGTAGGCACCTGGTCCGCGGGCAGCCATCTTCTAGATATCCACGAACATCTTCGTAACTGACGTTTGATACTTCGTAGGCAAGGTCTGCGGGTGTGGTGCTGGACTTTGTGTAGAGTGTAACGCGAGTTGCTATAGACAAGACAAGAACCCAGGCGAACAGGACGATCAGATAAATCTCCCAGGCCGATAGCAAATCTTGGAGGCCATTATGCACAGCCCAGGCTATTGAAGCCATAACTATCGGTACTGCAGTGCTGGCGTAATGTCTGCATTCATCGTCTGGCGAGTTGGCTGTAACTTTAGCCATCATAGAGGCTTTGGGTTCGGTTAGGTACCTAGTGGTAAAGTTCATTGTGTGTAGAAATGGTTGGAGTGTCTTAGGAATTCGAAAATATCATCAAATTTAGGAAAACTGTTCAAATCAGATCGAACATGGTATACCTTTTAAGGGATCACGCTCAATCCCACATCTCCATCTCCACAGCTCATCTGGACAATTGCATTGTGGCGGTTGAAACGCCTACTAACAAAGGCATTATTGTTTCTCTTTGTTCATTGTTCACTTCAACCCATCTGGGAGCTGACCTATCACCATGTACTCTATTGCGACGCTAAAGTTAGGTTACAGCATTTTCTTTAGAGATAGGCTCGCCGTACTATGCAACATGTCAATTCGTACTATGTAGGGCGTCTTTTTCCCCATAAATATCCCTAATCCTACAGGTGTCACAACATCGTTCAATACTTCTTGTTTCCATCACACTGCAATACACCCATAACTTCCATTCCACTCTACCTTTGTTATAATTAACGGCCTTTCTTTTTAGCTTTAACCAACTTACCTAATTAACTAACCAACTCACTACTTATTCCCTTCCCCACTACCTTTAATAATTATTGATAGGTAGGGTAATACGCCTAGTTTAACGGTTCAAAGGCGGGCCAGTAGGAGTGTCTCGAAGCATACTACGCGCACAACGAAGGCTCAGTATAGTCTCGCACTTATTAATAGCTTCAAAATTAACGGCGGGGAGGTGCGTTGTGAATATGGGTGACGGTAACGGTAATGGAGAGAAGGAACGGTAGGAGTACCACGGACTAAAAAGGGGGTATTTCCCATATAAAAAGCTACGGGTTGACAGTCGAAAAGTACATTGGGCCTGCTTCACATAGTACGGATTGACAGGTCGCATAGTACTGCGAGCCTCTCTCTTTCTCTATTGCAACTTTTTGGGATTGGGCTTGTCGTCACATCACGCAGCACCGCAGTTTCAAACTCACAGCAAACATTAGTGATGTCACATCTCAAGTGCCAGATTAAACGGCTAGAGGCGAGTACTCTCAGTTGATTAAGGGGAGCTCGTTTGACCCGGTAAGCTGGCTAAGGTTCCATCACCATTTTGATGAGTTCCTGCACGCAATATAAACCGGGCAACCCCTATAAGCCCAATCACATTCATTCACGCCACTCACACTTCAACAGTCCTATTTTGGAGGTTCATCGTCGATCAGTTCCAGCATTGCGGGAAACCGGGAAGCAACTCCTGAAATTGAGGGCTTTCAACTTTGTAGGATCCCACGTTTTTTGGTCAGTAGCAACCAGGTATTTGGCCAACTTGGTACTGTCATGACCTTCGGCCATTTTCGTGCACCCATAGAAGTAGACACCGAAGTCTGGAAAAATGGTGGCCTTGTCTCTAACTGGTTCGTGATTCCGGGTAAATGGACCCCTCCGTTTCAGAGGCGGATAAAGACAGCAGCTCCCCATCGCGTCATGAATGGCCGTATTCTTGGAGGATCACGACGCAGACCTACGGCACTATTTACCAATAGCTTGGGGATCGGCATCCACTGAGTCTCTGACCGAAACTCGGTGCCGAATATCTGTGAACTAGACCTGGCGACTGCGGGTGAGAAATACGCCTGGAGAGTCGGTCGCATTCGCACACCATGCATATTTGACACCTTCCCAATTCTGGTACTAGGCGTACAACGTGCTGTTGCAGTCTGCCCGTCGATTAATCTAAATGCCGTGTTGCCTGCCCATCAGAGAGAAGGTAGTTCGTAAGCGAACATGATTGAAACACGAGCCACGGTAGTACTTTCGGCAGAGCCGGTGCTACGAATACTTGCTTCGAGTTGTCAACTACACATGATTGGCCAACTGCCTCGGAACACAGATTTGTCTGTCATTGACAGACATCCCGCACCTACCTACGGTAGCCCTGATCAAGACCAAAAATAGCAACGGCAACTTTGTCTTGCACTCGGGACCGTCGCTTCTCATGAGGTCGTAATCAGATGGTCAACACTGCTTGACTGGCAGAAGTGGTTGCGTTGAGCCTCCACTATCAGAGCAACCGCGCATTCCTCTCAAGTGTTGATAACACGCTGAAGGTCTTCTTTGACTGGAATGGCTGACCCCCACACGGCACCATCCGGTCTCTATATGTAGTCCAATCTTGGCTTTCCGGGACCCAAACACACTCTACGGTGCCGGTTGTACATGGACTGGAATGCGTTGGCGCATCCTATCAGTCCTCCTCGAACCAAGCTGATGCTGACCCCTGATAGTTCCATGCAGAGAAGAGACGGGTTCCCTCAGCCTCACAAACTCGAGGCAGACTATTGCCGCTCGTCTTGCATTGTGGCTTGTTACCTTTTACCTTATTCTCGCTTGTGACACGCTTTCATAGGCCCGTATTCTCCATCAAAGTCAGGGTCCCTCAGCTAACCATGGACTCGGACCGTCTTACCGGGCCGGCTGCCCACTTCACCATCACCAACAAGTTGTGAGAGATAGTTCATGCTCTGACATGCATCATGTGGTGGACTAACGGAAAAGCAGCCAAGGCTCACAAGCAGACTGGGATCTGCATCCCCCTGTCCTAAAATCCCGTCTCTGACAAGTGGGCTGCGAACTTCGGACTTAGTTTCAAGCCTGAGACCGTAAACATGCAGTACCGAGAACATTGGGGATACTATCTTGGGATGCAAGACGGAAACGAGACAAGATACTATGGTGTTCAGTGCATCCGATCATGCTGTGGAGGTAGGCCAGTAGCACCGCCTGTCTGTGCCGCATCGTAAAGGGAACAGGTATAAATCTGGGCTCCTTCACCACCATGGTTCTCATGACCCTCTTGCCTACCTACCTACTTTATCAAAACCTTTGCCTTCTTCAAGCCCATCATCATGTTGGGGCTCACCAAAGTTTCGGCAGTATTGCTGGCCACTGCTGCACTAGTTGTGGCTTCACCAGCACCCTCTCCAGTCATACACCTCCTCCCCCGGCAGACCATCATACCCGGAGGCAAGCCATGCGGGCAAAATAATGCCACAAATCGACGGTGTTGGAAGAATAACTGGAACATCAGCACAGATTATGACAACATCAACCCACCAGCATTTAACAACCGAGTGGTAGGTGGTCCCCTCATCTTATCCCGAACTTTTGACTTGAACTCATACTTTGTATAGTACGACTTTCACATCACCAATGTCACAAATTGGCTTGGTCCGGATGGTGTCAGGAAACCAGCGATGCTCATCAATAGCACGTTATCATCCATTCACTCTTGTCTGATGTCGCTTTCTAACATGCTGGCAGACCAATTCCCTGGACCCACGATTGAAGCTGATTGGGGTGACTATATCATTGTCAATGTGTACAATGACATGCAAGACAACGGGTACGATATACTTGCCGTCAATGATAGTTGCATTAATTTCTGACTCGTGACCAGAACGTCTATTCACTGGCATGGAATTCGCCAGTACGGCGAAAGTAACCAGGATGGTGCCAACGGAGTGACCGAGTGTCCTATCCCACCTGGATCCATGAAGACATATGATTTCCACGTCACCCAATATGGCACCTCGTGGTATCACAGCCATTATTCCAACCAATATGGTAATGGTGTTGTAGGACCCTTGATCGTGCATGGCCCTGCAGCGGCCAACTATGACATCGACCTCGGCCCTTACATGATCAATGACTACTATCACGAAACTGCTGATCGACTTCACCTGCGAGCGGAGTTGGTCAGCAATGGCCCTCCTCCTGACAGCGACAATATCCTCTTCAGAGGCAAGAACATTCATCCACTTGGCGCAAGCCGTGGGGGCTCTTATGACCGTCTCACTCTCACCCCCGGCAAGAAACATCTTCTCCGCCTCATCAATGCCAGTGTCGACAACTCCTTTGTTATCTCTCTCGTAGGCCACAACTTCACCGTGATTACGAACGACCTTGTTCCAGTCAATCCAGTCGTGCGCTCTTCCCTTTTCATGGCCGTGGGCCAGCGCTACGATGTCATCATCGAGGCCAACCAAGCTGTGGGCAACTACTGGCTTAATGCCACTCTCGAAGCCAACAACAACTGCGGTCGATCCCGTAATCTTTTCCCGGCCGCCATCATCAGCTACCAAGGCGCAAGCACCACCGCCCTCCCTACAAACCGCGGCACTCCCCGTGTCGCCACCTGCAACGGCGAGACCGGCTTCTCTCCCATCCTCACCCGCACCGTGCCCTCCACCGCCTTTGCCGGCTCCGCGGTCGGAACCCTCCCCGTCACCCTCGAGTTCCCCAACCACGGCCGGGGCCAGGTGTTTGAGTGGCGCGTCAAGAACACCCCCATCAACGTCGAGTGGGACCACCCCATTCTCGAGTACGTCCTCGAGAACAACAGCTCCTGGCCGGGAGCGACAAACCTCATCGACGTCCCCCAAGCCGACCAGTGGGTCTTTTGGGTCATCCAAAACGACTTCGCCTTGCCCCATCCCATCCACCTCCACGGCCACGACTTTCTCACCCTTGGCATCGGGTCGGGTACCTTCAACATCAACACGATGAAAAGCCAGCTCACGTTCAACAACCCCATTCGACGAGACGTGGTGCAGATGCCGGGGAATAGTTGGCTGGTGATTGGGTACAAGACTGATAACCCTGGTGTGTGGCTGATGCATTGCCATATCGGGTGGCATGTGGCTATGGGTCTGGGGGTGCAGTTCTTGGAGAGGAAGGATGAGATCAAGAGGATGATGCCGTTGGATCAGCTGGTGCCGAATTGCGATGCGTGGAGGCGATATGCCAAGACGAGTCCGTATCTGCCGAAGCTGGATAGCGGGTTGAGGAGGAGGGAGGGGGAAGAGGTGGAAAAGAGGGAGCCTGCTTGGAGGAGGATCGCGTGAGCAAAGTTTATATCGTATTTTGTTTGGTTCAGGGGTTCAGGGGTCCAAGACGTTGCCAAGGGTGAGGTGGAGACATGTGGGCAGAAATGGTCTGGGGAAAAAATGACGGTGGCTGTTTGCTGGAAGGGCATCATACATGAACAAGTACCTTGTGGGAGCAATACTCCTGTGGGTTGGCAGTCAGGTGTTTAGGGTTTTGGCCCTGAGGTCCACATGTAAAGGATATGGAAAAGGTGTTGCTCTCTGGAGTTGATTAACTTGTACTTAATAACAACAACAATTAACAACATCTTCGCTGCCGTACAACATACCTACATGATTGAAAAATGGAATACCTATCTGATTTGAATCGCTGAGACGTTAATCACTGAGAGGGATGATTGCTTATGCCAGCTTCTTCTGCGCAGGTGTGGGTGGTAGGGCACAATGATAATGTAAATGTAACGTTATCGTTGTTCGGGTGAAGTTTGGCCGCACTTGGCATGCTGAACGGTGGCATTGTTGATCAACTGGAAAAGGGCAGGAAAGAGAGTGAACAGAACTATACCCTACTGCAATGACGGAAGATTCAACACGCCGTGGCCACAATTGAAGTAGGAGATAGTGTTTCCTACCTTCGCAGCCTCCCTGACGGTGTCCTTTCCTGAATCGTTTGACACATTTCCAAAGGGCCACAGCTCCTGCTGGCACCGCCAAACAGACCCCAACAAGAGCGATAATGGCTTCGGCGCCGATACGGTTAGATTCGGTTATCATGATTGAGTTTGAACGCTTTGGTATAAAGTACCTAAAGGAATAAGGACAGAGTGAGATGATGGGGTCAAGGTTTCACTGCGAGGAGTCAAGGCGTGGTCGATTAGATTACCTATCTATATGTATATCAAGTGGTAAAGTGCAAACAAATACTTCGGGGTAGTTCATTTATCTACAAGACAGGTCAAGTAGCTATTGGACTGTTCGTACCCGCTCTGCTCTATGGGAAAGCGTGGTGAAAAGCATCGGGGACGGATTAAAAGCCTACTAGATTACACCCGTCTCCGTTTGGTATGCCTTGACTTTTGTGCAACACACAAAGCCACAGTGTGAGGCCATCCAGCCCATCGAAGACTCCAAAAAAAGAAATTGGAAATTGGACACTGTTGTGGCTTGAACCCTAAGGAAAAACATCATTCTCGTTGATGGGTGAAGATATCAGCTTCCAAGCTTCCAGGTTTCCTTTCTGGGACAGATGAACAACATCGAAGCTTCCATGTATCGTCCTCCGCCAAGAAAGCAATCCTTGTTGCTAAAAGCTTGTCAAGCTTGCCTCAGCACCTTAATTATGAATTCTCGTGAGTTTGTGAATGTTGTGAAGACAGTTGTTCAGGCTGAAAACAGCAATTATGGACTACCATCCCAAAATGATGTAGCGCCACGGGTTGATGCGGCTCCTTGTGGGGATTCTGTGGGGTATTCGTCAACGACGCCTTGCCAACGATTGGCTATGGAAAAAAGTCCTTTTGATCCAGCCATTTGTTTTCTGCCACGGCCTTGGAAGTGTGGATTTGATCATCACCGTCCCGACCCCTCCTTTTCCAAGGGTGGGTTGTCATGGATGTCCACGTGGAAGTCTGGGCATCTCACCGCCACAAAGATTTGAACATGCTTGAAAACACCGCCGGCGACGCGTTGGCTGACGCTCCCAAGTTCTGGGCAACTCTCTCGGCACACGGAAGTGACGGCACACAGCCATGTTTTATTACGATACCGACGCCCTTGAAAGCGACATCCTGGTGCACGAAGGCGCGCCAAAGCTTACCTACCACGAGTATGCTGCCTTCACCAGACCACGCATTCAGCAGTTCCAGCCAACCTCGGCGGGGTCTTCTGCCGGCGAGGTGAGCCGGTGTGCCTTGTCCGAGGACTGGGAGGGGCGTGGAATGTTTGAGCTTGCTCTGCGACAAAACCATGCTGTGGACCGAGATGGCGAGTTTGTGCTCCAGGGCGACCACGTACATCCAGCACTTCGAGGCCGTGTGAGGCAGGTGATAGCGCGGCGCAGCCTGAACTATAGCTCCTATGAAAAGGGCGCGCTCGACGGTCTGAACCTCACACGTGCTGACTACGAAGCCCTCAAACTACACCCGTCGACAATCCAATATCTCCGCCGGACCACGACCGAGTCCACTTTTTGGGATCAGCGTCACGAGAAGCTTAGCATCATCCTCTGCTTCTCCACAGAGCCGCGGCCAGCCTACGACTTTATGTCTTTCACATACAGCATCCCCGACCGTACGGCGACAATGCTCTTGCGCCAGTCCTATGACCCGCACATTCATGATGTGGATGACTTGGAGCAGTATGGCGAACGAATGCAGGCCTGCAAACCCCATTGGGCCCACCCATTGGTCACGCCCGTTGTTTTGCTCCAGATGCAGTTTTTGCTCTCTGAGCGCGCCGTGGCTGAGAATGAGAAGGACATCTCCAGGGTGGAGCAAGATGTTGAACGCATGGCTGGGTTCGAAACGACCGACTCCCGCCCAAAGAGCCGGTCGAATTCGACCAGTTCAGGTGCAACCGGCGGGTACAGTCATCCAAAGCGGCCCACTGAGCTTATGAAGAACGCACACGACGCCTTCAAGAAGTCTATCAAGCTGCTGGACACAATCACCTGGATGGATAGGGCAGTTGGTGTTATTTTGCGGGCAGGTGACGAACTAGAAGAAGTGAGGTACGAGAGTGAGAATGACATTGACAGCCCCGACCTTCAGGGCGCTTTGATCTCGGCATCTGGACGGACGGTAACAGGTCTTGCTCGTGCCCGCATCATTGAGGATCCAATGTCAGCCCATTGGCATGAGATCAGGCAGTACCTCGAGAGTCTGCAGCAGCTGTGCAAGAGCCTGGAAACTGAACGACACATGTTGGAAGTTCGATGCAAATCTCAGATCGATATTGTGAGTCTGCTCTGCTCTAATGGTTGACCAAACGTGCTAACGGAGCGTTTCAGATCTATGCCAAGATGCAGCAGGAAGACAATATCTTGACAGCTCGCATGGCAGTTACCTCGACTCGAGATTCCTCTTCCCTCAAAGCACTAGCTGTTATCACAGCCCTGTTCCTTCCGGGTGATTTTATCGCCAGCCTCCTTGGCATGGCCATGTTTGAAAAATGGAATGACGAGGAATACGATGGCGATAGGCTGCCCGAAACGCCAGAACGATTTTGGCTTTACTGGGCCCTTGCGCTCCCACTCACCTTTATTATCTTTATTCTCTGGCGGACGTGGTGGGTATCGCAAGATCGGTTCTTCAGACAGCATCTGTCCAAGGAGCTCAGTGAAGAGCGGTACTGGACTGAGGACAGGCGGCCTCGGAAACTGGACCACAGCTTTATCCGTGACTTTTTCACTCTCTCGGCAAGGAGAGACGAAAAGGCCGACATTCCACCACCGAGTCCGGATTTGTCTCACTCTCAGCTGGCTGCTGAGAGTAGTAGCAAGACTCCATCACCCCCAGCCCCTGTTTTCAACTTGAAAAGGATTGCTTTTGCTGGGACAGACACACGAAGGAGTAAGCGCAATGCATTCCGTGGACATAGTGCGGTGTAATTCGTCAGTGCCTACTTGAGTGTCATGTAGTTTAGGACTCGAGGTTTCATGAAAGAGGGTCCGGCCAAACCCACCGCAGGGCCCTCAAGTAGTTCACAAGATGGAGCTGCAGGGTCAAGTCTCTTCACCGCTGCAAAGTGGCTCTTTCATCGAGTCCACTAGCTTTGTCCGGCGGGTTATTTCAAGGCGCGGCGAAGTCACTAGGTTGGTTGACGGCACTTAATGAACTGAGCAAGGTCAATCTGCACATGGAACTACGTCTCCTGACTGCCTTTAGCCTCCTTCCACTCAAAATGATGACTGCCAGTTTCGGGCTTTCCTGGATCCTCGAACCTGAGGTTGAACATATGAGCCCCAAAGTAATTCAATTCGGCTTCCTCCGTAAGGCGCCTGTTAGTTAGTATGGGTTAAGATACGTATCAAAAATTAAACCTACCGAACTGGGTTGGAAGACTAGTGGAGCTTGAGTACTTGAAGTATTCTAGGCTGGCGCTCAACGCTGGCACGTGAAGGTCTGCCTCAATTGCTCGCCATACCGCTGCTTCAAGTCCCGGATAATCTCGTTGAAGCTCTTCGGTGACACTTGTGGAAGCAAGTAGGTTATCATGGTCCAACCTGCCGGTCTTGTAGACGCCTTCAAGGAAATCAACAATACCATCGCTCTGAATGATGTACCCAGCCCTCCAGACCTGCAGAACATCTAGGAAGTTGATGTTCCATCCATTTTCCTGACTCGCCCTTGACAGTATGTGTAGCCCCTGAATGAAAGACATCAATAACGAGGCATACACCACCTGCTGGACGTCCTCCTGCACGAACTTCTTCCTACCCACAATGCCGTTGATTTTGCCTGGCTGAACACCTCCGCCCAGTGCCTTTTTGATGCTTTCTCTCTTGGCCGCATCAGTCAATGCCGTACGAAAGATGCGAGGCAGAGCTATCGTCGGGTGCACCACATGCAATCGAATTCCTTCCTCAGCAGCCCACGTCCCAGTCCCCTCGGAATTGTCGACGTCCTGTACGACCTTGTCACTGAAATCCCCCAGAACATGCTCCCCACACTTTCCTTTCATCTTAAACACTTGAGAGCCAATGTCAACCAGAAAGTTCCCTCTCAAGGGACCATTATCGTTTCATTTTCGAAAGACGTCGTCCACCTCATCGTAACTCATGCCGAGCCCCGTGATCATGACTTCCCAAGCCTCAGAAAACGCCGTCATCATCCCGTGCTCGATTCCATTGTGAACCATTTTGACATAGTGCCCAGTCCCGCCCGGCCCCAGCTTCTTCACACATGGTCTTCTCTTCCCATCCTTTGTCGCTATTTTCTCCAGGAATGGGATCACGGCGTCCAGCGCCTGATCAGCTCATCCCGGAGATATACTTGGGCCCTGCATTGCGGACTGGTACCCTCCAGACACACCCATACCAATGTAATGCACCCCGATCCTCTTGAGCTCCTCCTGTCTGCGCTCGGTGGCGCGGTAGTGCTCACTTTAGGCATCCATGATGATATCGCCCTTCTTGAGGAACGGGGATACGTCAGAAATGCTGGCATCTGGCTCCACCGTGGGGGATGGAAAATATGAAGACCTTGGGGGAGTCGGAAGGGAGAGCCGAACAGAGAGACTTGTGGACTTCATGATGGGTTATTTTGTCTGAGTGGTTTGTGTCGGCTGCTTGAGAGAGAAGCTTCTTGACGTTGGGGCGGTCAGGGTCGTAAAAGTGCGCGTGGATGTTGTGGTCGGCTGGGAGGAGAGACATTAGGCCCCCCATGGAGCCTGTGTCTATCATTCCAATTTTGTTGACATCCATGGTGATGCTTACAAAATATCTGTCTTTGCCCGTGTCGGTGAGGTGGAGAGTTGCTCAGCATTGTCATGGGATGGCTCGACCTCTTCTTTGCATTTGTTGATCAATTGTCGGGATTGGTTGAAGGGTGATGGTGTGGGGTGGTGTCGAGTAACGCTGACATCATCGAAGTCACGACTTTCTCGAGAGTCTCCTAAAAGGTGATTTTGTGGCCTCACTTTACCACCTCTGTTCGCCCAATATCGAAATCCCGCCCAAGTATCCGAACGAATGACGATGTCGACAACACAGGTTCCCCTCGCCTTCGCATCATGCTCCATCGGCTTGCCAAAACACACACTGCACCAAAAGATCGAAGCCATCCGCGCAGCCGGCTTTCAAGGCATAGAACTCTCCTTCCCAGACTTGCTCTCATACGCTACGCTGCACTTTGGCCGCGATGTCGCCGAAGACGATTACGATACCCTCTGTGAGGCAGCAAAGGCAGTAAAGGATCTCTGCAGCCGCCACGAACTTGTCATCATGGTCCTCCAACCCTTTGCAAACTTTGAAGGCTGGCCTGCTGGAAGCCGTGAGCGTCAGGACGCGTTTGCTCGCGCGAAAGGCTGGATCAGAATCATGGATGCCACAGGCATTGACATGCTCCAAGTTGGTTCGTCCGACTCGGCGGGCATCTCATCCTCCTTTTCGGATCTGGCAGCGGACCTCCGGGAGCTGGCCGATATGCTTGCGCCACACGGCTTCAAACTTGCTTATGAGAATTGGTGCTGGGCAACACGGGCTCCCACATGGAAGGAGGTTTGGGAAATTGTCAAGATGGTTGATCGGCCCAACATTGGACTGTGTCTGGATACATTCCAGACAGCTGGTGGGGAATGGGGAGATCCAACTACAGCGTCACGTCTCATTGAAGGGGTCTCGGCTGCAGACCTCACCGTGCGGTATAAGGACAGTCTTGAAGAGCTGTCGCGCACGGTCCCGTCGGATAATATCTATTTCCTGCAGATAAGTGACGCATACAAGATGGATGAGCCACTGGCAGATGTGGTAGAACAAGGCCTGAGACCTAGAGGGAGATGGAGTCACGACTGGAGACCCCTGCCGTAAGTTCCGTTCCACGACTCAACACTTGGCGTGTACTGGAGCTGACTGAGAACCAAAGATATGACGGGGGATACCTCCCAATCGTGGAGTTCGCTGAAGCAGTGCTCAGAACAGGTTTTAGGGGCTGGGTCAGTGTAGAGGTGTTTGATGGCAAGTTTAAAGAAAAGTATGGTGATGACTTGATGGGCTTCGCGCACAAAGCTAAGTTGGTTACCGACCAGCTGTTGGCAACGGCACTTGCATCCGGTGATAAAACGAAATAGACACGAATAGACCGGAATTCGGCAAGGGTGGCGATTGGTTCTCCTTGGTTTGTCGGCTTTGTCGTCGCGTCCCAAGTCCCTACCGGGACGAGCGTGAAGCTTGTTTCAACCTGAACCCCACATTTCGAAGCTGGCATTCGCTATCTCACAGAGGCTCAAAGGCTGGAGTGACATCATGCCTAGTTGAGAGTGATAACAGTTTACCTTGGCTTGCGTCCTCACCATCTCACTCTTGAGATATGGTTGAAGCGATGACGACGCCAGCCAGACAAACGCTGAAGACTTGGGGATATAAAGTCTGTCAAGACATGAACAGTTGAAGGTTCTCATCGAACACATCAACGGGCTCATCACAGAACATTCAACCTCAACCAAGTTGTCACGCACACGATTTCCATCCAAAAG